>NC_065921.1:5983400-6583400 GCF_024586455.1 Bactrocera neohumeralis
AAACATATCCATACATACATACATATGCACATACATACATACATATATGTATGTGTATGTATTTTATATTGGGTTTTAGCATATTTTGCAAGTGTGTGTGAATTTCTGCGTGCGCGCGCAGCCAACGTCGTCGTTGGTGGCAATGCAAATGTGATCGTTGTGCTGCTGGAAAATGAAAAAAATATGTATAAAATAAAAACAAAACACAAAAAAAATAAGAAATTTATTCAAAAGTAACCATAAGAAGTGATAAAGAACCGTTAGGAGACATATGTATTTAACTCTTTGGAAAAAATATATGTACATACATATATAGTATACATATGTACATACATACCTACATACATACAAAATACTGCTGTGGGCAAAAAATAGTAAGACTTTTTGATTTAAATTTCGCGCGAAAATCCATTCGTCGAAATTTTCTTTTTTGTTTGGCACTGACAGTCATGTGCCATCTGTGGCAAACGTCACATCAAAATAATCATCAGGGTTTCATATAAGCTTGTCTTTCTGAAGTACATAAGGTACATTCGGCGATTTTTATGATGAGGGAAATTATTCAACAAAGGAGTTCCATTCAATTTTTCGTGCGAAATCAAATTTCTGGTGGCGAAATGTTCAGAAAAGCCCTTCAGTAATAATAGTTTGTCGCTTGGCAAGTTATTCAAAGAGGGTCGAGAAAGCATTGACGACGAACTCCGACCAGCCGGGTCTACGTAAGCGGAACGGACCCGGATTTTTATCCGGCCAAGCACTGTCAACTCGTCATAATGCTGCAGCTACAACAACAAAAACCCCGACTAAAACGGCCATCAACATCAACTTGATGTTCAACATGGCAATAAAATTTGGAATTACTGCTTGAGAATCGAGGACGAACAGTCATATATCTTACTGGCATCGTTGGAATATCGACAGGAACAGTGAAAACCATTTTGAAAGATCACTTGGGCCAATGGAAAGTTAAAGCACGATTGGTTCTAAAATCACAAAATTATTTTTTCGAATGACAGTGTCGCGTTAACTTATGTGAAACAATGGTAGTCGAACCAGGATATCATGAAACATATTATTACTGGCGATGAGTCTTACGTTCTGAAAACAGATGATCAATCAGCCGAATATCGTGGTAAAAGTGTGCCGAAGCCGAAAAACCACGCAAAGCTTTTGTTGACGGTTCTCGCCGATTAACAAGGTGTGGTGCACTCCGAATACCTTCCGGCCGACCAAACTGTCAACAAGGAACACTATTTAAGTGTTATGCTTCGATTGCGCCCAGCTATTCGTAAAAAGATGCCGAATTAGGGACTGAAAGCTCTTGGTTTTGGCACAAAGATAATGCACTGTCGCATGCTGCATTGATTCTTCGTGAGTTTTTCGCCAAATTTTCGAACAATATTGTGCTGCAACCACCGTATTCGCCTGATTAGCTCCGTGTGACTTCTGATGCGCAGCAAACTCAAACGACCGCTCCGGGGAAACAGTTTATTCAATTGAGAATAAATTTATTGAGAAAGTTACAATTTGAGTTGACATTTCGACCATATCAATAATAATAATAATAATAATAATAACAATAATAACAATAATAATAATAATAATAATAATAATAATAATAATAATAATAATAATAATAATAATAATTGTAAATAATAATTGAAAATAATAATAATAAAATAAAATAAATTAATAAAAATAAATGTGAATAATTAAAAATATTAAAAAATAAAAAAAAAATATTACGAAATTTTGAACTAAAAAATTAATTCTACCAAATTTTTAAATTTAAATAATGATAAAAAATAATAAAGAATTTTAATACCAGCTTAAAAATTATAACTGTTTTTCCAAAAAAAAATAATAATGGTTGATAGCAGGGTTGCAAATAATGTATTAAAAATAATTGCATCAACATTTGAATTAAATTTTTTTTGTACCCACATAAGTTCCAGATTAAAAAGTTAAAACGAAAAATATTAGTCACAAGCATATAATTAAGAATTAAAAGAAGAAATTTTTTCAAAATTAATATTTTATAGTCTTTGACTGCTTCATTCAAATTGAATAATAAAATTTACAATTTTTAATCCCAAACATTAAATTCAAAATCATTTTTTTAATATCAACTTCATCAAATATTTAATTTTAAAACCCAACATCGCTATTAAAAAGTAAAAATTTAATTTTTAACCTAAATTTTTTAATAAAAATGCATTGTGCATTCTTAACAGTGTAAATTTTTCTTTTGAAAGAAGTTTTAGACACCGTTATCGCTAACAGCTCCATTAATTTGTGAAAAACTTCGCATCACTCGCCTTAAAGTCAGTTGCTGTTGTTCTTGCAAATTTAGCATACAAAAATGTAGCTGTGCTTGCGGTCGTGCTCCCAATAGATTCACTTCCGTCAATCTGAAAGCTCTCACCAGCGTGTGCGCTCTTTTCAAACTTCATTACGCTGAAGCTATTATACATACTTTCTCTTCGTCGCACACACACGCACAGCTGGGGCAGAGTGCATGAAAAAATAATTTTTGCGCGAATATTTTAAAAATATTTGCATAGGAAGCAATAGTTATAATAAAAAAATAAAAAAAACGGTAAATTTTAACAATTTTTGTATTTACCGTTCATTCTGGCGCATTTATGAATATCTGCAGTAAAGCAGCTGATTAAACATCAGCGACTAAACACTTTAAAATCTCAGTCCAAAAAATTTTCTACTCTGCTCCATCATCATCTTGTGCGGCGTGGCGCCAGTCTTATAAATATACATATGTATATTTGTACATATATACTATACATATGTAAAGGAATATTTGTAGTTATGCAGCAGAATTCTGAAATACACATTCGCACTTTTTTTGTAACACACTTGCAAGAGTATATGCATAGATACATATGTATATGAACATCTACGGCGAAGTATGACAAAGCTCTTTTACGGCTGTTAAGGAAAAATCTGTCATTCTACCCTCTGCTAACCTCTCGGCGTTATGTATTGCCTACTTCCAGGAAAAGTTTACCCCACCTGCTGCTTTTTGATTTGCTTTTCAAACACTTTCGCTGCTTTCACACAGGCCCTTAAGTGCACAAACACACACGCATACACACATCTACACATACGATTTCATTGTTATTTTGTTCTTAATTGTTTTTTCCTCGCATTTCCTTGCCTTTATTTAAGACTACCATCTTTTTGCAAATATCCTTTATCGATGAAAGCCATCAATTTGAGAGTGTGGGCGCAAAGCATCCTGCTGCGTATGTGTTTGTGCGTGTGACTTTTATGGATATACATTGAAAGGTTTAGCTAAATGTACACTAATACATATGCAGATTTTTGTGTTTGAGTATTTTTTCTCGACTCCGTTGAAAATTTATCAATGAGCGAACGAGAGTTGACTTCTTTTTTGCATGTTTTTCACAAGGCGTACAGTTATACCGTTATACATTTTTTTTATTTTCTTTTGGAACATTAATTTTAGGGTAGCAAATAAAGTACTGTTCTAATAAAAGTGCTGTAAAGTCGATGTTTTAAGCTTCCTACACGGCGTATGAGTGATATTTGACCGCTTGGGTGAAAAGGCCCTCCAGTCGATTGAATTACATGAATAAGATTTTAGTCTTAGATTCTATACTTGTTTGGTTAAAAAAATTCGAAGGGTTAGTTATATATATATATAGTAGCAAATTTTTCAAAAATGATGTGCTACATAGCTTGAAGGGTCTTTGGCGTAACAATCAAAGAACGTTTAGCTTATATCGTTTTATTTTTCGACATTATTTCTCTATAATAATGCACTTGTTGTATCTAAAGGTTCTTTGCCTTTAAAATATGGCCTTATTTCTACTTCTCCTTATTCTCGGCAAATCTTTTTCCAGTCAACTACGTTTTGATCCTGGGATAAGGAAAGAGGCAATCGATTCGATGATGACTAAAATATACAGCGCCCAAGGTCGGAAAGGCTTTTCAATATATAAAATTTTGTACGTAATAATTCGCGAATCAGGAGCTCGTCTCAACTGAACCTCAATTTGAATGTACTTGAAGACCTGTCAGGGTTTTAACATGACGGAATGAGAACAGCATTATCCTGCCAGCCATTACTGCTTTTACCAACCCTTTGTCAAACTACTGGCGGCTGTGTTGGCGGCTGTGCACATTTGGTACTGATGGTTATATTGTCCCCTCATCGCTTTGTTGTCTATCTTTTGTGGGTAGGCTATGCTTCGGTGCAATCATGGTTCATGCAAATATTATTTAATCCATGCGTTGCTTTTAGTAATTTGCCGCCAATTCGAGATACCAAGTGCGACCCGGTTCTTTTCCACCTAATCTCTCTAGCGTAGTGGAAGACGGGAATAATGAGTGACTTATAGAGTTTGGTCTTTGTTCGTCGAGTAAGGACTTTACTTCTCAATTGCCTACTCAGTCCGAAGTAGCACCTGTTGACAAGAGTTATTCTGCGTTGGATTTCGAGGCTGGCGTTGTTGTTGATGTTAATACTGGTTCCAAGATTGACGAAATTATCTACGATTTCGAAGTTGAAAATCGACGAAGAGTTGGTGTGTGTCGATCCTCTTTTAATGGGTCTTTTTCAAGACTTGGCGCATGGTTAAAATATGGTCAATTGTAGATTTTCCAGGTCTAAAGCCACACAGATAAGGTCCAACCAGTTTGTTGACGGTGGGCTTCAATCTTTCACACAATAGAACTTTATATGCGATGTTGAGAAGGCTAATCCCATGGTAGTTGGCGCAGATTGTGGGGTCTGCCTTTTTGTGAATTGGGCAGAGCATACTTAAATTGCAATGGTCGGCCATGCTTTTGTCCGATCATATTCTATAAAGAAGTTGATGTATGCTCCTTATCAGTTCTTCGCCGTCGTACATATTTTAATAACTTTGTCGGCAATCCAGCGACCCCTGTCGCTTTTTTGTTCTTCAGACTGGTAATTGCTATTCAAATTTCTTCAAGAGTTTCGTTTGCAGCTGTCCGTAAGGAGCTTGAAATGCCGTCCCACACTTCCCTTATACCGAGTTGCTGATGAGTACTCTCAGAGAGCAGGAGTGCACGTCTAGTAGAAAATCGTTCGGCCGTCTGTTGTGCTTGCAGCTTCTCGACGTCGAACCTTACTTGTGTTTATTGACGAGCGTTTTTTTCTGAACACGGCGGATATCTTCGCTGCAAAAAGATAGTGGTCCGAGCCAATGCTAGGACCTCGGAGCGTAGGCCTGACTAAAACAGAGGAGACATGTATTTGTTAGATGTGTCTTAGATGTGTTTAAGAAGCTATACTCGTACATGGAAAAAATATTTTTTTTTTTACCACCCTAATATATGTGTATTAGGGTGTTTTTTTTTTGAAGTATTAATTTTTTTCACTCCCGTCGTGAAATTTCCCTGGAAATACCCTAAAAAAATTTCCTGAAAATTTGAGCTTTTAATATTAACATTAAGGACTGGACCAAGACATGTAAAAATTTTCCATTGAAAATACACGTAAATCGTAATTTTTTATCTTTAACTTTCTATAGCTCAGATGCATTTTATGGCATCGCTTTGACTTTAGACTCATATTCTTCAGAATTGAACACTCTACAAAAGTGCCCATTGCGACAAAGTCGAGATTCATACCGCCGAGGTAGTACGGGGCTCTAAACCTGATTTTTCCACGTAAATTACAAGAGCTATAGAAAAAATCTAGAGGACAAATTTGTAGGAAATTTTATTTGCTACAAAAAAGTTCCGAGGGCAAAATCGCTATCATTAAAACTTCTCGAGATATTCGGCTTTGGAAGTAAGGCTGTATGGAATTTTTTTATAACATGCCATCTATGAAAAAAAGAAAAAAGATAGTATATTTAACCTCTAATCCCGAAACAGCAGCAATCACAACAAAACGACAACCAACAAATGCGATACTTAATATGTATGAATGAGTGTATATATATGTTCAATGAAATCAAAAGTGGCAAGTATATACAGAAGTGGAAAAATGCAGTGAAACCAAAATGAAACCAAAATCGAATTCAATTCAATTCCAGCGACAAGTGAATAAAATGAAAGTGTGAAAAGAAGAAGAAGTAGAAGCAACGACAGAAGCAGCAAAATTATTATCGAATTCCGCATTTGTGACAACAGTGCAATGCCTTCAACGAAACAACGTTAACACATCAACATTCTCGAAAAAAGCATAAATAAACAACAACAATAACACCAAATTAAGCCGCGCAGCGGTTGCAGCCGCAAATAATAATTTAAATCGACAACAACAACTAACGCAATAGAATACATCAGGTGCGTTATTCGATACACGAAGCGCACACAAACACACAAGCACAGATAGTGCGCCAGTGAGCGAGTTGGACTGGACTGGTTGCCCAGAGGCATAGCCCGTAAAGGTTGCATTTTCTTCGGGCGTACGTGCAACGCATATTGTCCCAGGTGAGTGCCGTCAGTCAGCCAGCCAGCCAGCTGGTCGATCGACAAAGTTGTTGTTTGCCCATTTCAGTGTCATTTAACGTCATTCATTAAGTCATTTGCTCAATTACCGCGACCCGTTTGCAATTGTCTGTGCGCCGTTGAAGCCGACTCGTGTGACAGAATGCAAACCGCAAATATGTTAATGCAGTGACTCAATGCTCTTACTGTTGCAGTTTGATATGCTCAGCTCCGATTGAATGCAAGTGAAACACATATGTATGTATAGACTAGGTCGATAATTTTTGAATCTAAAAATAAATTTTAGTTGGATGAAACTCATTGGATAAGGAAGGGAAATTCACAAAAATGAAAGGAAACATTATTTGCGTATAATCTGTGGTTGGGAGTATTCTATATAATTGTTGCATCTCAATTCAAGGAACTTGATTCTTGGGTATTTTTTTTACATAAATCATGGAATCCAGTTTCGAATAACAATATTCTAATTAAATTAAATCCGCTAACCCTCCAATAAGCACATGGTCCTAATTTTTACTATTAATGAAACGTTTTCGCTTGTATCTCTCATCTTTCGGAAAGCGCTTCATTGACTAAGGTTTAAGCGTTAGTTATACTTTCTGATCAAAATTGACCCGGACTGACAAAAATACATTTTGAAGTATTTTAATACAAATATTTATTATCGGATTCAAAATAGGAACCTTTTCAACTAATACCAGCATGTCAAAACTTAACCAAGATTTGCATACGCTTGTTATAAGCCTTGGTTGGGATGGCTTTCAGTGCATTTAGCGAATTTTGGCTTTCCGGGTTCCGCTCAATTTTGGAATGCCATTCTATAGATTGTTGATAAGTTTCAACATCGTATTCGTAAACTCAGGTCTCGTCACATCTAATGATGCGTTTGGTGAATGTAGATGTCTCAGCTACTTTGTCAATCATCTCTTTTGCGACCTCTACTCGATGATCTCGTTTGAAGCATCTTTTTGATAACTTCACAACCTCCCCTAGATGCTTCGTGCCCCGCAAATACCTGTGTTGGCCATAAATTAGACTCCAGAAATTACTTGCGACATTTTCAACGTTTTCCGAAACACAAAATTTTAAGTAAACGCATTGTTTAATGTTTTTGTCCATGGTTTAGTCGCCTGACAAACTTTTAGCGTCGCGTAAAAACGAATGCCAAACACACACTAATGATACACGGAGATCAAACTTTACACTACCATAAAATAGGTTTAACCAATCTAGGAGGAAAAAAGGTTCGATTTAGTTTTCGCGCACAGTTTAAATGGACCAGCCCAGGTTAAATTAGATTAGATGATATACTCGTACTTGTAGATATAAATATTTTTCCGCTGGCAGCGTTTAACCTATATCTCTCGTATATATCAAGGCACCTGAGCAGCCGTTTTTTCAGTGATATCCACTCTTTACCTTAACTACATACTTTCGAGTCTTTTCTGCATGTTTCGAAACTAACAATAGTTCTTCTTCTATATTTGAGTTAACAACAGCGCATCAGTCGTTTCTTTTCTTCGCTATTTGGCGCCAATTGGAGATACCAAGTAAAGCCAGGTCCTTTTGCAGCTGATTTCTCCAACGGAGTAGAGTATTCTTTTCCTCTGTTTCTCTGTGTTTGAATAGCCACTGATTCACTAAACTATGTATGACAATATCGCTGTATATCATGGTACAGCTCATCGTTCCATCGAATGCGGTATTCGCTGTTGCCAATGTGCAAAACCTTTCTCTCGAGCACTCCTAACTCCTGCTCATCAGGTATTGTCATTGTCATGCCTCCACACCATATAGCAGGCCGGGAAAGTGAGGCACTTGTAGAGTTTGGTCTTTGTTCGTCGATAGATGACGTTTCTTCTCAATTGCCTATTCATTCCGAAGTAGCATCTTTTGGCTGCGTTGAGTTTCAAGGCTGATAATGTTGGTTCCAAGATAGACGAAATTATCTACGACTTCAAAGTTAAGTCCACAGTGACGTGTGAACTAATTCGCGAATGCCATGACAGGAGAAAATTGGTCTGTTTCCACGTTCCCAGCAAACATACGCTTCGCTTCCAATGGTGCGGTCGTTAAGGCCAATGATTTCAATATCATCGTTATTTTCTCCAGCAATATATTGAAGAATCAGAAGCATAACTACACGTCCGTGTAATAGTCCCCACAGTTTTTAGTATGTATAATGAATGAGGATCTGCGAACCTATAACTTAAATAGGAACATTAAAGCAATTAACTTAATAACGGAGTTCCAACTAGTATAAAAGGATTTATATTCGCTATTTACCTTCACCACATCGGCATCACAGTCACTTCGTTTGCTACTCGTTTCATTTACGTGCGGTTAGCTGATTCCGGTTAGCATTGCTGCCAATCTACCACGGGCATTTTCAATTAACGCCACCAGCGCATCCATAATTTAATTGATTATTTTTGTTTGTCTATAAACCGTTACCACTTACCGTTGTTGGGCCGACTGGTGCATCAAATGAAATCTCCGGACGTCATTTAACTCAATATCTGCCAAGAGTGCACTACAGTGTGTGCAGTCGTTAAATATTTACGGTTAATAAGGGGAAACTGGCAACAACAGCTTAAAAATAGAAATTTCCCACACCAATAAAACGCATGTGCAACTACCGTTAATGTATGAGTGGGTAACTGTACTTGCAGGCTTTATACAGCTGACTGATTGAAAGTCTGGCTGACTGCTGGTCATAGATTTATATACGGTAGTGTTGTAATGCCTTCGTTCTGAATCCTCCAATATGCGAACACGCCTGAAAGGCTGCTTCGAAATATTACGGTTTAATGCTGCAAGCCTGTGATATTACTTACGCCCTTTGTTGTTATTGCTATTATTGTTGCCAGTGATGCTATCGTTATTTAAGTGCAGACACAATCGTGGCAACTGCCATTGTAGCGGTTTTGCGGTTAAGCTCATTGCTCTCTTGCCCGTGGTGGGCCTGTATGTGTCGCATTCTAAATTTACGCTTGGCGTGTACACCTACTGTTATATGCGAATATGTTCGTGATGCTGCCGAGACTAATTGACTGATGGTCTATTTTACAGTTCATTTTCATTTAAAGCGTGTGTGTGTGGGGGTTGGGGACCAATATAAAGGCACAACGCGCTGTGTATCTAAAACGATCGATCTTTATTGTTTCGTTTGGAACATTCGTTGGCCCAGCCGCTTCATTGATGGATGACAATAAGCAGCCATGCCAGGCGATAGGTAAAAGAGTACGTTGGTCCCAGGCGTTTATCCACGCTGTTTTTTACGCACACCCATGTGTGGGCAGCGAAAGCAAAGCCTTTCAACAATTCCAATCATTTGCGGGATGCCTATGACGTACTACTTGTATGTACTAACGCTGGTCGAATACCACGCTCATTTTTCCGGTAATTTCGCCTATTTTTCACTGCGTGCGCCAGCGGGTGCGTGTGGGTGTGCACTTTCACGCTCGTTATGCTGAATGAGCCGATTGCGTGCTCGTGACCATTGCCTTGCGAACTGTTGTCTTGATGCTATTTCACATAAATTAGCGCCAGCGGTTTTGTTTAAGTCCAATTTGTAAATTTTCCAGTATTTATCATCTTCCATTCTCCCAGAGTCTTCACTGTTCACGAGCTCTTCTGTGCTCTGTTTTTCTGTTTTTCTGCTTTTGTTTTTATTTTTGCCATTGACTTTAGTTTCAACTTCTTACTGCTGCGTCGGTATTTTTGCTTCTGTTTTTCGTCCATTAAATTGCCTCCCAGTGACGCGTTAACGGTATGTAGCTGCTAATAAAATACTTCCGGTTTTGATGTTTTCATTTTGCGTTGGCTATTTTCCATACAACTTTTTATTGACGTTAGACTTTTTCACAATTTTATAAATGGAATTGTTTCGCGGAAAATTATGTATTCACCTACGCGCCCACACTGACTCTGCCGCATGGAATGCGAAGTACTTGTAAATAATAAATAAATATGTATAAAAACACCGATAATATTTTAATTTTCCATAGAAGAATTTCTCGCCTTTTTGGTTGGTCATTTTGGTAGGATTTTTAAAATGCGAAATTCCATGGAAAATGGTTATAAAAACGTTTTGAATATAATCTG
This sequence comes from Bactrocera neohumeralis, assembly GCF_024586455.1. NCBI lineage: Eukaryota > Metazoa > Arthropoda > Insecta > Diptera > Tephritidae > Bactrocera > Bactrocera neohumeralis. The sequence continues at coordinate 5,993,976 of NC_065921.1, forward strand.
TAATTGATAATATGTGGTCTAATAACTATTATTTATAAATAACCAGGGACGGATCCAGAGTAGAGGGGGGCGCGGGTTCTGTGGGAACTATATAATTGTGCACTTGCAATTCAAAGTTGCGGAGACTTATGATGGAAATAATGTATAAAAAACTGCGGAGAGTTCCAAACCCCGGTGGATCCGTCCCTGAACATTTTACATTGAAGGAAACAGGTTTAGTAACTGTTTCTGAAAATTGTGAAAATGGAAAGGGTATGAAACTGAAAAAGTTTAAGAATGTATAAAATATTTGTTGAGGAGAATCGACAAATTCGTTAAGTATTAATGAAGTTGAAAGTAATTTATGAGATATTTTTCTTCTTCTTCTTCTTTACTGGCGTAGACACCGCTTACGCGCTTATAGCTGAGTTAACAGCAGCGCGCCAATCGTTTCCTTTTTTCGCTATTTGGCACCAATTGGAGATACCAAGTGCAGTCAGGTCCTTCTCCACTTGATATCTCTGACGGAGTGGAGGTCTTAACTCTCCATCAACTTCTACAGACGGGTACTGAATCAAAAACCTTCAAAGCTAGTGCCATTGTCCATGCCTTCGCATCAAATATCAGGATCATAAGGGACTTGTAGAGTTGGTCTTTGTTTGTCGGGAGAGAACTTTACTTTTCAATTGCTTACTCAGTCCAAAGTAACACCTGTTGGCAAGAGTAATTTTGTGTTGGATTTCGAAGCTGATGTTGTTGTTGGTGTTGATGCTGGTATCGAGATAGACGAAATTATCTACGACTTCAGTGTTATGACTGCCAACAATGAAGTGCGAGGCATGTCGCAAATGCGACGATTCTTTGTTTGATGACAGGAGATATTTCCTTCCGTCCTCACAACTAGATCCATCCGCTTCGCTTCCTCATCCAGTCTGGAGAAAGCATAACTAACGGTGCGGTTGTTGAGACCAATGATATCAACCGTCGGGCATGCTTTCATCCGACCATATCTTTCAAAAATGCTGATGTATGCACTCTGTCTGTTCTTCGTCGCCGTATCTGTATAGCTCGACCGGTAATCCGTCGGTTCCTGCCGCTTTGTTGTTATTCAGGCGGGTAATTGCCTTAGAATCTCATCATAGTCGAACAATGGAACATCTATTCCATCGTCATCGCTTGAGGAATCGGGTTCGCCTTCTCCAGATGTTACAATTTCACTGCCATTAATCAGACTTCCCTCCATATATTTGAAAGGGGTGAAAATATGTTGCTGTGTTTCCGGCCGAGTTCGTGAATGAAACTTCAAAAAGACCTCTACTAGAAGATACATAGGTTGTCTTTTTTACCATAGGATTAAAATTTGCTAATGCAACTTCATCGTTGATTTGACACCGAATGACGTAAAAAATATACGTCATTCAATAATATAAGAAGTCAACGTTTTTTGGCACCTGAATAGACGGTTGATACGTTCAAAAGGCCTGTTTTGGAGATATCTCAATCCGTGTGGCAAAAGTGCTTCGTGAGTTGGTTCAAATACTTGCCAGAATATTTGAAAGAACAATAAAGTGAGTTTCGATTATTAATATTGGTATTTGTTCTCTAATACCGAAACATAAAATGCAACCCTCGTGCTGTCCTTACGGTGACCTAAGGTTAAGAGCTACTATTTCCACAGCCTTATCAAAAAGTGAGTGCCGAATATGATGAAAAGGATAAATCAAAAATATGCACTTCAACTGATTGAATTTTTGAACTATTTCACTGTATTTTTTGTCAATACCCGCTAGTTATTGGAGAGCCATAAGATAATTGAAAAGCCAAAAGAAAATTGATTGAATGTAGTTTTTGTCTGCTCACTTCAAAGTTCGACAGCTCGCATTCCCATTGAACAACTTGGCTATTAGTGATTCATATTTCACACAAACCGTTAGTATTCAACTACAACTGTATACACGTACACATGTATGCAATGGCTCACTCAATTACTTGCGGCGTTCTTATACTCAGGCAATTGAGGAATCCTAATGCATTGCAGCTGAGTTGGCCGAGAGCAAAGAGCAAAGATGGAGAGCCAATGAGGGTGGAAGGGAAGATTTATACATTTATCATGTCAAAATGCAAATTGTTGGCCGCAACGTATTGCTTGCTTGAAATTTTTCATTTTCCCACCCAAGCGACCAATAAATGTGGCGTGAAGAGCAAGAGCGGCATAAATAACTGTATGTTGTAGTTGGTGGATTTCATTTTACGTAGTAAATAGATTGGAATATAAACGTGGAATAGCTATGGTGAATTCATTGGCGGCTGTCTTCTCCGGATTCAGTTTGAATTAGCAGGGAGTGAATCATCATCAGCTGCGGCGATGGTGTTTGACGCATTTAGAGGGAGCGGGAGAGGGGTCTGTTCGTTTAGGTGAATAGGTTTAGGGTTTGTGCTGAAATTGTGCAAGAAGCTGCCTTGTAGACGTCAGTGAATGGACAGCTATGGATAGCGATAACAATAACAACAATTTGGCTGTGACGGTGGCATTGGCAGCGACAGTGGCAGCGGCTAAGGAATGCCACTTGGCGTCACTCGGCATCTGTGATTATAAACAACCACCTCGCAGTGAAATATACAAAATATCAGCACACACGTACACGTATAGTTTTGTGGGCAAATATGTGTTGCTCATACAAATATAGCTAATTCCATTCGAAATGAATTTGGCCACTCATTGTTTTGCTGGCTGTGTTTGCAGCAGCGAAATTTTTCGCAGACTTGTCTTGCTTATAGTATTTATTTTAAAAATTTCGTTTGCGCAGCTAATTTACTACGAAAATACATATATAATATATATAAATGTAAACGACATATGCACATGTGAGCTGCTCAAGTATGTTGCCAATGTTAATGCTTTGAAACTTCAATTGAAAAATATTCATTGATTTTCATTGAAGGCAAGTGCGTATGCACTTAAGTAGAAGCCTTATTTCCCTTTTTAGCTTTTTGATTTTTTTGTTGCTGCGTTTATGCTCAATTGTTAAATGCACTACAATCTAGTTATATAATCGCCTTAAAATGCTTTCGTAGCAAGTCAATCACCTCTGCGAAAGCTTCGCTGCGGCTCTTCATCTACAAATAATTTTTGTATACTTTGACATACTTTAAGTTAGCTGTGGCGAAGAGTTCTTATCAGCACAATTTGCCCGATATCTTACGTTCCAAACTTCGATAGCAAGTCCACGCAATCACAAGCGGAAGGCACATACGAATTAATACTCATTCTTGAGCAATGAATGTGAAGTTTTGATTTAATTGATATGGCATTGTATGTGTGGGTGTTTGTATATATTTATATATTTATGTATATAGTATCTTATCTTAACTGTTAGGTGAAAATATTTCTGGAAATGTTAATTTGAGCTTGTTGCTACTTTTATATTATTTGATTTATTATTTGATTCACTCAGTACAAGTTCTCTGTCCTATGTGTACCTGTAGGAAAATTATTTTGAATACAAAAATAATTTTAAATAAAATAGTCTCTTGTCAAGGTATGGTTCTTACAGGTTCTTACAGTACATGGTACTTGACCGAAAAGCTCATTACTTGAAAGTCGGCAGAACGATTAGAAATCAATAATTTCAGTGAGGTCCGCAAATCTATAAATTTCTTATACAAAAATTTCAGGGAGTTATAATAGAGTTAACAGGATCCTATGCGTTCTTTGTGTTCGGTATGTGGAGGCTACAAGAAGTTATGTGTAAAAAAATTATATAAACATTATTAAATAGCTCAAATTGAAACCTTAAGTCAAGCCTAGTTCTTTAGAGGAGGACTGAGAGATGCGAAACAAAAGTCACCCAGTAACATAAGAACTCTGATACCTAAATTTTTGAGGCCTTTTTGTACTTTTGAGATTTCTGTATTCATTCTATATGTTTTAGTCCCAAAACCATAACTTTATTGCCCTTAAAAATCCTAAAACAGAAAATGTTATTCATAACACCAAAGAACTTTCATAACCACAAATAATTTCGCGCCGTGCACATGTATCTTAGCGGCAACATCAGACTTGATGTTGCTTCGTTGATGCCTTTTCAGAGATTGAACGATAGTGTTGTGTGTGAATGTGTACAATAGTGCTATCAAATGCCGATCTTTTGCCTAACGTAACATTTGGCTGCAGTGAGGGATGTTAACAGTGATATTGTTATCAACTTTAACGATTCTTTTTAAATAGATGTTGTAGACACCCCATCTTCTACACCATTTAGCTGGATTTTTGTTTTTCCTGGATCATGGAAAAACTTTTGTAGTGGATTTGAAAAGACCCACCAGGTGGCGAGACTTAGGAAACTATTATCCGAAAGTCCCGCCTCGCCTGGTCTAATTCGCAAAAGTATCGGAGAGTGGACGGACAACTGCCAGGACTCATTGGACTTAGTCAGTGTTCACTTTCCAGGCTGTAAGGACGTGGCAAGTCCTAGCAGTGAAGGAAGTTGTGCGGTAAAGGTACCCGAACACATCTTTACGTAGAATAAAATATAATATAAATAGAAATATAAAATAGACCCATAAAAATCTCCCGGTATGGATGGAAACATTCCAGTAATGTTTCTAAATGCGCTCTGTCTATCCATGCCGTGGTTAATGGCGATGTTTAGGAGCTGCATGAAGTTCAGCCATGTGCCACACACATTGAAGCAGGCTAGGGTAGGAATCTGGAGCGTTCAACAAAGTCTCTACGGAAACTATTCTGAATAGTGTTCAGTCAATAGGTGATGATCCCTACTTTCTGGATCAGAAGCCTTTTGACCTCTAGATGGATAAGAGCAAAATAAAAAAAGGAAGTCTGTAGACATACAACGCAAGGTGGAGTGCTATATCCGCTTCTATGGACATTAGTGGTGAACAAACTGCTAAGAAACTTAGTTGGCAAAGTCCTTAATTTAGTGGTATATGCAGACGACATCTCAATAACTGGTAGGTGTCTACAGACCATTATTAGTATTATGACCACCACTCTTAAGACAGTCCGGGATTGGGCATCGCAAGCGGGTCTGTGGTTGAATCCGGAGAAAACGGATCTGCTTGTGTTCACAAGAAATTCCTCTATGGAGGTTTCTTTTGACAGCAAACTGCTGTGCAAGCACAACGTGAAAGAGAGTGTGAGAAAGACTTCATGTTTTATATGCATGTTGACTGATGCTCGGCACAACCTGGGACTCTCTCCCTCTTTCATGCACTGGTGCTAGACAGCTATTGTAAGACCAATTCTGCTCTACAGTGCGTTAGTATGGTGGAAAGGCATACAGAAATCCACTTACCGGAAGCCAATAGAAAGAGTTCCAAGGCTCGCTGCGCTATGCATAACGTGAGCTTTAAGAACAACTTCAGTGTCTTGGGAAGCCAAAAATGGTGTACGGCTAACACCCGACAACTGGAAACCCATGCTTTCTTTATACGACAATAATGACATAAGCATGGTAATGAAAAACGAAACCCTATGGAACCCGAACTACCAGTATGCAAAACTGCAAAAGTCACGTGGAAAGCAGTAGATCAGAAGTACACAAAACTCATGTTCTGTAGGAACATGATCGGAATACTTCTGTAAAATGAGGCTGGCGAATCGAGAAGGCTGCAAGAAATGTCTAGAGTAAGGCACCACGCAAAGTTGCAGTTGTCCCGCATTGGTAGGCAGGCATCCTAAAAGATAAATACTTTTCAGGGACCTATAAACTGAACTCTATTTGTATAGCAAAGGACCAAACCTGGGATCTGGACCTAGATCTGGTCTATGCGTGGCTTATTGGCCTACCAGATTAACCTAACCTAAAGGTGCTACTTATTGCTTATGAGTTTTTTTCAAAGAGTTACTGGATAAGTTTAAATGCTTCCAAAGAACATGTGCGTCTGCTGTTTTCCAAGTGTACTTGCTAAATATAAGTTCAGATTCCTAATAAAGCTTGCTTACATAACATAAATTTTAGTCGTACTCAGGGTTGCGAGTTTTGTACTCAAAATATTTTTAAATTAAAAACATATTTTTAAAACCAAAATCTGTACTTAAATTTAAAATTTTTTTATTTAAAAATTTGAGTAAAAAATTAAAAAACTAGTTTTTCAAGTCAAAAGCTAGAGTGAAAAGAGAAAAAGGAAAGATTTTCATATTCATAGCGGGAACACAGTAATTATGTATAAATACCACAAATATGTTGATATTGTACTAAAATTAAGATTTCCTTTAACAAACATAACCAAATTTGTAGGACATGAAATAGTTTAAAACTCGGATTTTTGAAATTTCTAATTATAAACTTTACACTTTTAAATTTTTTGATTCGGTATTAAGGACTAAAATTTATTTTTAGGTTTTTAGTCCGGTATTTAAGATTAGAAATTTGAAATATGTACGTACAAGTAGATTTTTACAACCTTGTTCGCGATGTAAATTGAAATTATGACCTAAAACTACTAATCTAGGTTTGATATAACATTTTTCGCTTCAGTGTTTCTGAATTTCAAATAACTATTGGTCTGCAGTTTTGTCACATATTATATTTTCCATAATTAATATGTCACTTCAATTCGAATAAAAGCAATCTATGCGCCCATATATTACAATATAGTCACATACAGGTGTATATACTTGTATATATATTTACATACGCCTGCATGTGACTATGAATAATCCTTTTGTAGCAACGTTGCGGTATTCCCAGCATAACTTGTGGTTAAAAACAAGACTTGTTTTGCACACTTTTTTGCCTTTTGTTCTTATTTAGTGATTTCCTGCCTTAATTACTTTCTAGTTCCACCTGCTGCCATTGTCCTCGTACTTATGCACACATATACACAGCCACATCCTGTAAACAACGCGTGCTACAATATTTTTACACTTAATGCTACAATGCTTGCTTGTGACTGCTCGTATGCATGTGTGCGTGTGAGTGTCTGGGTTTGAGTATGTGTTTGTAGGTTAGCGGAAAAGCATGCCAGCCTTGTAATTTGCATTTCTTGCCATTTTCAATTGAATGTAGTCGCATATGCATGGCGCATAGGTGTGTGTAAATATGTGAGTGTGCTAGTAGCGCCTACTGTTTGCACATATTTGCACTTATACTTTATCGCAAATGCACACAAGCAAGTATGTGTGCGCATTTCTATGGATTACATGGCCACACATACCCACACACGTTGTCCCATTTTTTGTTTTGCCGCAGGTGCTGCTTGCCGCTGACCTCAATCGGAACGCCAAGCACAAGCGACATTCACCAGCTATTTGCAATATAACTAGCATCGCTGCCATATTTCTATTTACACACATATATATGTAAGAGGAGAAAAACCCTTCAATGTGATATGTATCACCTGCTTCAAAGTAATTATACATAAGTGTTTTTATTTAAACTGTAAATTTGTGAGTGTGCGAAAAGTGTGGTAAAGTGGTTTATGGATTAAGTTTGTAAGCATACATATGTGAAAGGATAATATTATATTGCGAGCGAAAGTGAATTATTATAAATTTAGTACGCCTACAAACACATAGATATTTTGTATAATAGAGATACATTTTTATTAAAAGCTTTTCTGGAAAAAAAAATTTTTTTGTTAGTTGTTTTTTGTTTCATTATCTTTGGTTGCATTGAAGATATAATACCTTTCACAAAATACATAAGATTTCTTACAAGCACTTAGTTCTGATCGGTCAATTTGTATGACAGCTTTGCTAGAGTGACTCGATCTAAAAATTTCTTCGGAGATTGCATTATTGCCTTAGACAATAAGCCAAGCCAAATGTCGTGTGCCTATCTCGCCAAATTAAAAAAGGGTTTCATACAAGCACTTGATTTTGATCGTTTAGTTTGTTTTGGCAGCTATATGTGAACCGATATCGGCGGTTTCGACATATGATGAGCTCTTTGAGAGCGAAATTTCACATCAATAACTCAAAAACTGTCAGCTAGTTCTGGTATATACAGACAAAAGGATCTTCCACGTTTCCTTCTAGTTGTTACAAAAGTCTGGAGTTTTGAAAAAATTACATTTTTTATTTTTTTTATTTAATTTCATTTACACTAAAATCGAAATTAATATTTTATTTTATTTTTTTTTTAATTGAAACACGAAGTTTAGTAGGTGTATGACTTTAAAAACAATAAAATCTGCTGCTTTTTTATAAGCATTTGTGTCTTACTCATTAAACGTAATAAATTAAAACCTTTTATTATAATTAGATAATATAATTTAGTGTACTTCTGCTTACTAAAAACATACAAAAAGCCAAACGGAAAAAAAATCGCGAACAAACGAAAACGAAAAAAAAATTTTAGAAAGTATACAGGTAAAGTTTTTTTTGAAATTTACATTTAAAAGTTCGCGCCGTAGTCGTTTCTCCTTTTCGCTTTGGCTTCCAAGAAAAAGATATTCCAAGTGTAGCCAGGTTCTTTCCACCGGGTCGTTTCAACGGAGTGGAGGTCTTCCTCTTCCTCTGCTTCCCCGGCGGGTACTTCGTCGAATACTTTCAGAGCTGTAGTGTTTTCGTCCATTCGGACAACATGACCTAGCCAGCGTAACCGCTGTCTTTTAATTCACTGAACTATGTCAATGTCGTCGTATATCTCGTACAGCTCATCGTTCCATCGAATGCGATATTCGCCGTGGCTAACGCGCAAAGGACCATAAATCTTTCGCAGAACTTTTCTCTCGAAAACTCGCAACGTCGACTCATCAGATGTTGACATCGTCTTATGTCTCTGCACCATATAGCAGGACTAGAATAATGTGCGAATTATAGAGTTTGGTCTTTTTGTTCGTCGAGAGAGGACTCTATTTCGCAATTGCCTACTCAGGCTTGCGTTGGATTTCCAGGCTGACATTGTTGTTGGTGTTAAAACTGGTTCCAGGATAGACGAAATTATCTACGACTTCAGTGTACTGAAATATTCTATGCGATAATACATAAAAATTAGATGTTTTATCTAAAATAGTAAACAAAAATCAAAATAATATTTATTTATTGTTTATGATTAAGGCTAGAAACGCAAAGACCCGAATAAATAGCAAGAGGTTCAATACAAATATCGACAAGCAGTAAATCTATCAATTCAGTACTTAACTCAAATTTATATACCATCCTATTTGTAACCTCTTCCTTTTGCAGAGCCACACTAAAAGTTTAAAACATTTGTATATATATCATATATACACATATCTACGCACATATATATATATATATATATATATACATACATATACATGTATATATGCATATGTGTTCCACCCATAGAACTGAATTGTCGGTATCGTACACTTATCGTACATTTATTGTATATGTTTTTGTTGTTATGACGGGCATTGCCACACTATCATTTCCATATTGGCAATATATCCTATTTTCCATCTTGTTGCATATGGCGCATTTTGTTGTTGTAATTGTTGGAAGGATGTCTCAACGAGATAAAAAGATATACACATGTACATCTGCATACACACTCACAAACATTACTTGCCACATGCCACATGCTACATGCAACTGAGTCACTCGAAAATTCACTGTATTTGCATGTTTACGTGTGCGTTTGAAAAACTAAGGTCCACACACACATATTTACAAATTCCTTAGTATGAATGAAAATTCATGTGCTCATATGTGCACCCACGCCTAAATAAAATATAGTGCTTGTGTGCATCTATAATCTATTGCATCTGTCCGAGCTTGTGATGCTGGCCTGTAGGGAATTCCAGCAGTTTATTGCAAATGTTTATCATACGCCTCGTACAACAAATACATAGTTGTGAGTTTTGGAGAGTATTTAAGAGTTGAACAATTTGTTGCAGTTTTGGTGAATTTAAAATAGTTTTTGTAGTTTTGTATTAAATATTTCATCTGTACTATGTATAACTATGAGCGCTATCGCCAACAATAAGTAAAATGCAATAATATTGGGTATTGGAAAAAATCTTTTCGTATTTCTAAAACTTCAACTTATTTTTTTATATTTATACTAAAAAATAAATAAATTTTCGTTGACCACTTTTTGCCATTTTTTTCGCTGGAGACATAATTTCATCAGTTTAAAGCTTTTATTAGTGTAAATCGAAATTTCGAAATTTTAAAATTTCCAGAACGGAAGCGAGCGAACAATTGTTGTGCTACACGTACTGATTTAGAATTGTCCCCGTAAATTGCACTAATTTCATTGGTGGCTTGCCTGGCATTCTTCCCTTTTTTTCAAATTTCAAAATATTGCAAGTTTCTTCATTATTTTCACTCATTTTTGAACAGCTGTAACTTTTTTTTAATTCCTCGAATTCAGTTTTTTTTTTGTTAAATGAAGCTTAAAATCTCACCTTTCCAACACTATATAGTATGACACAATGTGATTGGTAGTACTGGAGAAATACGACTGTAACGACATCTATTGTCAAAATACGAAAATTCTTTTTCGACTATCCAATATTTGATTGGCAACAGCTTGAAATTGCCGTGTCGTACACTTTTCAGGTCAATTACTCCAAACCAAAAAACAGTAGCCATTTCCTTGCCAGCATGAAGCAAAGCTTATGCATATTTTAATTATCTTTAATATAATGCTTTTAAATCTGTAAAATGACTGTGTTTGCCAAAATGCAATTTTATTTCATGTTAAAGTTTTTGGCCATCAACTTAATAACATTTAAATTAATTTGAATAATAAATACAATTCTGTGAGCATTTTTCCACTGACCCCAATTGCCACTGGTCAACAGTGACATTGTCCATATATGTACATATGTATGAATTGCAGCTTATATCTTTCAGCAGTAATAGTTCGGCTCAGTGGATTTGAGCTCAGCCAGGCGATGAAGTCAATTTTATTGCCCAGCATATCCAATGTCCAGCAACCAAGCTGTTGCGGTTACTGCCATCCAAGTACATTTAACCAAACAAATTTACATGCACACCAACACAAGCACCACCCTGCCATTTATCCATCAACAACACGGTTGCATAGTTGTGCCAATGCACTGGCTTGGTCAGCCTTCATCACATTCACTCTCAATTCGTTCTTTCGTCTGAGTAATCCGGTGTCCAGTGTCCAATGTTTATTGTTCATTGTCCATTGTCCGTTGTCCAGTGCATTCATCTAATAGTTATTGACCGATATTTTGTTCTGGCTATTTGTTGCAAGTATACAGCATTTATTGACTTGTTATTTTCTTGTGTTTTTCAGTTATATTGTTTTGTGTATTCCACTTTATTTGCTTTTGGTTTCGTTTGATTCACGTTTTTTGTTTTTGTTTTTGATTTTCCTTTTCTGTTTTAATTTCATTGTTGCTTTTGTTTTTGCTTGTGTACATATTTTCTACTTGAGCTGATTGAACATCCAGCAGCGCACACAAATTGCTTCCTCGCTTATTGAAGGGGCATAAATTCAATAGGACACACCTTGCAACAATGTTTCATTGTGCTGTCACTGGGTTTTGTGCATTTGCTTTGCTTGAGTGATTGACTGACGGCTTGCTGATTCTCTTGTAGCGCAGGGTGAGCCAGGCAATGTATGGCTTAAAGGATAATACACACATGTAGGTGTGTGCAGTTATTGTGTATGTGGGTGTCTGAAATTGAAAGGGTTGTTGAACGGTGCATATATATATATCTGACTTTTATACAATTTCCTTGATGTAGTAAGACTATGGAAACAATTAGTTGGCTGTTTTGGCTGCCTTAGGTGAGTGAGTCGAAGTCGTGGCTATAATTTGGTGAGCGGCGGATTTAAATTTCTTTGGGAAGTAATTTGAAAATTCTGTTAAACCAATGTAGCTATTTATATTATAGGAATGCAATTATTGGGGTTATACAGCTCCCGCATAACAAAGTCATCACCCCAGATATATTCCACCTCTATGAGGGTTCTTTCAATACTAAAAGCAAGCAAAAAATAAATTTTTTCTCATCTAGCTTAGCTTCTTCTTCGATGCAGTTTTTACCTCCTCAATCGTAGCGTAGTGTCGTTCTTTCATGGGCCGTTTCAGCTTTGGGAACAAAAAATTCACTTGGGGAAAGATCTGGCGAATACGAAGACTGCGACACGATTAATGTGTTGTTTTTGGCCAAATACTCGCGCACCAGAAACGATACGTGAGGCGTTATCATGGCGTAAAAAACAATTTTTGTTCGTCCACAAATTTAAGCGTTTCTGACTGATAATATTCATTATTGGCGGTATGACAATTTGGCAAGAACACATGATGCACGACGCCTTTTTCGTGAATGTTCTCGTATTTTCTTCATGCCGACCTTGACAGCATAGGTAGGGATATGTGTTCTCTACAAAATAATCGAAAATCGAAATCACGGTTAATATTATATTTTTATCCGATATAAAGTGGGTTAAACTTCAATAAATATAAAATACTAACAATGTTCCATATCACGATAATATTTAAGATTTGAAATCGACTGTTCTGAAGCTTAGGATAAAAAATTTCAATTTTCCAATACTATGTCAGACTATTACAATTTATGTCGTTGTATACTAGAATACACTGTTCGAGTCGAGATGGACGGAATTATAGGGATAACCGATGTTGTGTCTTCGATTAATTTTTCTTTGCTGAGTTTCGAAAAAAAATCACATGAAGCCACATATGGTGGCTACAGTGACCCGTTTCGTTTTTGGTCAAAAAGTTAGTGATAATCATGCTAGAATGTGACGGCACATTATCATGCTGAAAAAGCTTTGCATTTTCTGTTCATAAATCCGGTCATTTATGACAGATTGCTTCGCGTAAACACCTCAAACGGTCAAATGCCATTTTTTTAATCCTTGTAATGAATTCATGGTGAACCAAATCACGATAGTGAAAGAAAACGATGTGCATAACATGTTTTGAGCAACTTTGACTTGACGGTTTTTCGGTTTTCACTCAATTTTTGAGCGTCATTTGCTAGATTGTTGGACAGTTTCGACGTCAGTTTTATAAACTCTCGTATTATCACCAGTAATGATGCATTTGGTAAATGTGAGGTCAATCATTCTTTTGTGACCTTTAATCGGCAACTTTTTTGCGAAAGACTAAGGTATTTTGATGCGAGTCTAACATTGACACGATTCATATCCAAATCAGCAAAATGTGTTCAGTATATCCAGAAGAGATGAGAGATCCTCTGCTATCGCTCTGATGCCAAGATGACGATTTTCAAGCATTGTTCTTTGGCAGGAAGTTGGCGATGAATACTTTGCGCCATTTAAATTATTGTGTACCGATAAAGCTGACTCCTTACTTCTGCAACATTTTCAACGATTCTGTATCCGGTAAACCATGGAAACACAAAATTTCCACCAAGATCTATCTTAATTTTTTTTTCGAAGGAAAAAAAAACAACAGGCAAACTTTTCGTGTCGTAGAAAAACTGCTGCCGACACACACTAATAGGCATACAAGTATGAAGATCAAACTGGAAATAGAGTTTTACCAATTTAGGAAAAAAAATGTATCGATCCGGGTTGCCCACGCAGTTTAAATGAATCATCATCAATGGGTATCAATACATAGTTCACCTTTTTGTTTGTATAATAGGGAGAAGGATCGAAAGCCGGAGTGCGGAACTTTAATCCGCTAAACCTAACCTACTCCCAACTCAGTACTCTCCCACGAAATCACCGGCAAAGTACAGGGTTTGTTCGGAAAGTCATAGAACTGAGTCGATTTTGAACCAATAGTTACAATTCTTTAAAAACTTACAGGCTCCTTCTGCGTCGATGAAGCGCTGCCAGCACGGTTTCCAAGCATTGAATGCGTTACGGAAGGCATACTCCGGAACAGCCTTGACAGCCAAGTGGCAACTGCTTGGATTCCCTCTGTCGTCTCAAAATGCTTGCCTTTCATCGGCCTTTTTAGGCGAAGAAACACAAATATCTTGGGATCATACCCAAAGATCCATTACCCGTCACCTGTGATTATGTTGTTCAAAAATCGGGGGTCACTTTCACACATGTTCAAATTTTCTTGGCACACTTCCACTCGCCGCAATTTCTTGTCGTCAGTGAGCAATTTTGGCACCATTTTCGCACACATCATGCGCATGTTCAAGTGCCCGGTTACAATGTCATGAGTTACAGATTTTGATAAATTTAACATCTGGGCAATTAAACGAACGACGGTCTGAGTTCAAAACTTCGCGCGCACGAGTCACATTGTCGGTTTTTGTCAAAGTCGCAGGTCTCCCAGCACGGTCCTCAACAGCGAACTCTACCCGGTCCTCCAAAAAGGCTTGGTGTCACTGAAACACACCACTTCTTGCTAAAGAAACATCTGGGTAAGCTTCCTTGATCATATCAAATGTCTCTATCGCAAATTTATCAAGTTTCACACAGAATTTAATTGTGTACATATGCTCTAACGAACGCTGCATTTTCAGCCTGCACCACTCACAGAAACGCGTTGCGCGAAAAAGTTTGTCTAGACTCCCCAGGTGCTCGGAGACAACTGACCAGCCGCTCGTTCATTAGCTAGGAAGAAAATCAGCCTTATTACTTTCCGGACAAACCCTGTACTACTTCGTGGTAGAGACAGGACATTTAAGTCTCCTCTATTGTGTGGACTGACGGACGCCTAACCTGTTAAAAAAGTTTCAGTTTTGTTATTATGAATGCTGACGCTTCGCGAACAGTTTTCCATTTCTCAGTCGACTGACACATGAGTGTCGTTAAATTATTGACCGGAAAACTACCACCGAATGTGGTCTTTAGCTTTTTCCCTTGTATTTGAAAAGTATGGCACACGTCGGACAGTTCGAACTAATGTCATTGTGGAATCTGGCAAGCTAGCTTCTAAAGCACCCATGTCCACTAGTATTTGAGTCAGATGGAAATGCAGGTTCTCATGTCCTTTGGGGATGTTTGGTATTAGTTCAGCGTCATTTAGCTAAGGAAATATCACTTGTAGGTTTGTGGATCAAGGTAGTGTGGCCATACCTTTCTCTACTCTCTGTACTCCACTTAAACTTAATAACGATAAGTTATTTAATTTTAAACAATTAATTCTTCCAATTTATATAACTTCTGAAAGGTGTGATTATTCGCTAACGGGTAATGTCAACAATCAGTATTTCGTTTACAAAATTTTGAAAAAAAACTAAAAAAATCTGCATTTATTCTTCTCTACATAATTCGCCGCAGAAAATTTAATTTTCATTATTTAAAAAAAAAGCATAATAAGCACTGTAAATTGTATATTTTAAATTAGTTTGTGCATGCCGAGCGCATTCTGCGTACCGTTATCATTAGCTGTTGCGGTCATATTTTAAATTAGTCCGTAATCAACTTAAGGAAATTGCATTTTATCCACTCATTAATATTTTTCCCATGGCTTTTCAGAAAGTGTGCGGCTTATGGCAGAATCTCTCATTTCTCCGCGATTCGCTTTCATTCCATACACCTACGAAGCAACAGCTACCAGCGGACACCACAAAATCTAAGCTGCATACATACAACTACGGACATTGGATTGCAGGTGCGCCAACGCCAGTGTTGTTGGCAGATACTAGAGTGCATTTCCAGCGTTGACAGTTGAACACAACGAAATTGACGCGTTGACAGGCAACGGCTAGTGCTGAAGAGGCGGGTGGGCCAACAAAGACTAGGCGGCTAGTGGGAATCTACGCGGCGTAGCGACGCAGCGCGTGCACAACTGAAAGGACTACACAAATTATGTGAGTATCGGAAGGCGAGTGGAAGTGTCTGACAAGACACAGAAACATGTTACGTATACGCCACGTAGCGCTGAGCTTTTCAAGCCAGCTGATACGCGCGCGCGCAAACACGCACCTAGACGTGTCAAGTTATCTTATGATATCAAACTTAACTATATTCGTTTTTAATAGATTTTTTTATTTTGTGTTTACTTTGCCTCGCAGAATGTCTTGTACTGTTTCAGAGCTGCCTTCGGGATGTCACCTGCGTGGCATGGGCTCCACCTCATCCTCTGCGGTAGCGACGGTGGCGACCAAAGCACAAAGTGCTGGCGGTGGCGGTGGCGGCGTAGGCGGTAGCACCTCAAGTACAGGTGGTGGCAGCAATAGTGGCGGTCTCAATAAGGGCGGCGGTATACATGTGGGCGGCATGCTGAGCACGACGAGCGCGCTGGGTGTGACAACAACGAGTTCACGTGGTGGTTCGGCGGGGAATGCGGGGGCGAGTTTACTGCCCGAGACGTTGATGACGACGACGGCGATGACGACCAGCACAACACAACGACAGCAGCAGCAACAATCACAGAAACCCTGCTGTTTTTGCTGGTGTTGCTGTTGCTCGTGCTCGTGGTAAGTGCGGGGCGGGGCGAGGTGGTTGGCATGCAAGCTCGTAGATCTGCACCTTAAGTGCCTTGCACTTTCTTGCAGCTATTGCTGTGCTACGCTGAAATTCCACAGCTTGATACTTTGAATTTCATGTTACTGACAGTTTTCTATTTGCTCACAAATTTTTCCTCACACTCTTTTCTGCTCTTTTATTTTATTTTTGCTCGCATATTTCTTGCGTTGGCTGCACTTGGCGTATCGCTGTCGCACATCGCACATCGCAGGGCAAAGTGGTGAGTACACGAACGGAATTTATTAAAGATAATATTAAATTAATTTCAAAGTGCTTGAAGAATTCTTGAAAGCGAATTTAAAATTCTACTTTAGTAACTAAATTTGCTTAGTTTACTGCTACACAGTGGATTGCGGGTAGTTGTTGGTAGACAAGGCAAAAAAGAGTGTGCAGTGTATCGGGTGTTTGTGTAAAAGAATGGACTAAAAATAGAAATATTCAGGCTTAATTTAACTCATGATATTCTTTTGACGCATATTATTTACTTTTCATTAATTATTTTATGTTCTTGGTGTACTTAAATATTGTACGTGAGGTAGCTTAATGAAACACAGGAAACACTATTTTAGTGCCATGATAATAGTTAATAGATAAAATCGGGTCAGTACTACCACCAACTCCCATATACTACATATAATGATTTTCGTTTTTCTAACAAATATTGTGCCGAATATGTTAGTTAGTGTATGAGCTCTAAAGAGCATATGTACTTATATATAAAATTGCTTAGATACCCATCCTCTGATTGACGTTTCACATCTTAATGTATTTCCCTGGCTTTTCCAAACTTAGCCTTTCCTTACTTGTTTTATATTTCTTTCGTACTCTCTTTATTATTTATAATTATGATGGACCTACTTCAATTATCAAAAGCAATAACCTGTCTAGGGCCACCAGGACCTTGTCTCTTTATTCAAAAACACTTACATGTATTCTGGCCGCTATCGACTATACTACGGATATTGTGATCAAATTGAAAGGTGAAATTTTAATTTTTCCTTTGCGTGTTTTCGAATCGGTAAATTTTTATTAAGGTGAAGAAGAAGAAGATTTCTATGCGTCGTTTTGTGAGGCTCTAAAAGTGAATTCTTCGATTTTCTACTATTTCTGAATTTATTGAACAGAGAAGTGCGATAATGCACAATCTCATACTGCATTGATTATTCGTGATCATTTCACCACATTTCAACTAATATCGTGCCGCAACCACCGCATTCGCCTGATTTACCTTCGTGTAACTTCTGGCTATTCAGCAAATTCACATGACCACTCCGAGGAGACCGTTTTGACTTAATTGAGGATATAAAAGCTGAATCGGAAAAGGCTATGTTGGCCATCATCACGGAGGAGTTTTCCAAGTGCTACGATGACTTGAAAATTCGTTGGCATAAGTGTATTGCAGCGGAAGGGGATTACTTTGAAGGAGCTGGAATGGACAAAATTCACCTTTCAATTTGATCACAGTAGTATCTCTAAAGGATGTTGAAGTAAATCCTGATCAAGACAGTAATATAGTGGTCCGATATCGGCAGTTCCAAAAAATGAGCAGCTTCTTTGTACTAAATAGAGGGGCGAAAAGCTGAGGGACTAGTTCGTATGTATGCAGACAGACGGACATGGTTAAATCAACTTAGCTTGTCAAGCTGAGCATTTATATATACACTTTATAAGGCTTAAGATTTTCCTTCTGGGTATTACAAACAACGTGGCAAACTTAATACACCTGTTCAGGGTATAATAATTGAATCAAATTTTTTAAATTGCATTTTAAAAAATTTTAATTACAAATAATTTATAATTTTTAATCTCAAATATCGGGTTGAAAAAAAATTTAATCTCAAGCTGTTAAATGAAAATAAAAAAAATAAAGACAATTTTTGTTTTGAATTTATATATAGTATATTTTAATTATATTTGATTGCTTTTAACAATTGTAATCCTTCAGTTTCTTTTTTTATACTTTTTCCAGATAAAATTTTAAGTTTTTAATCCAAAAAAAATTTAGAAAATTTAATTTAAGTCCCAAAATTGAGACTAATAATTGAAAATCTAATTTTAATCCACAATTAATAAATTCCTGACCCTGGTGCTGATATGATCCGTTTTGGTGTACATATACCAACTTAAGTGAGTCAAAGACGTCGATTGGTTTCATTTCTCTGATAATCTTAATTTTTAATTTGGACTTTAAAACTTTTTAGAAAAATAGTTTAATTTATAATTTTGGATTTTGAAATATAAAATCATATGTTATTTATTCGCGGAGCCAAACGAATTATTTAAGCTTTTTTATATAGAATTTTGGCCAAAGAGAAAAAAGGATGAGAATATTATTAAACATATTTTTTAATTAGGAAAGGTAAAACCTAAAAGTTTTTGGGCCAAAATCCTTTATTAAAAACTATTTCTTTACTCAAAACAACATATCACGTGAAACTGAAGGCATTCGCTCCATGCATAATAAATGAGTAGCTAATTACTCATCAGATGCTTGTCACGGCCATCCGCCTACAGTATATACCGAGCTGTGACCTTTATGCTCGTGCACTTTGCCATTTGAGAAATTCTATTAAATCTGTACAACTTTGCAAATAAATGTCATTTACTGCTGACTCTCAAGCAGGCGACAGTACGCAAAGAAAGCGAGGAATAACGTCAAGTGGAGAGGAAACAAAATACAAAATTGTCAGATTTCAATTAAGTCTAGTTAAGAAAATGCTACAGATGATTTTTTCCCAGTTTAAATACACACACAAACACATATACATATATATAAATACATACACAAATATATAGCAGACGGCAACAGAGCGCTTATACATGCACATACATATATATATGTGTATATAGCACTGCGCGAGTTGATATGATTGAATTAAACCTACACAAGCATTCCAACCACAAATGTTACGTATACGCAGTGCTGAGTGCGATGCTCTGTGAGCAAAGCGCCAATAGAAGCGAGCCGAGCCACGTTGAGTTCGGTTGAGCTGAGCCAAATTGCCAAAGAGACCAGGCGAGTGCGAAGTTGAAGCTGTAACAGCACAATGCGGTGGTGGAGTAAGGTGTGTGGGTTGCTTTCCCTCCAGCTGAATGGCATTGTGTGTTGAAGCGCAGCGGGGAAGGAACTGAATTGCCCGAATTTTCGATGAACTTGTGCACAAGCAGACTTTCGCCATTCATTAAACGCGAGCAAATAAAGTGCAGGTCAGGTAGTTGGCAAAACGAAGAGGTTTCGAAGGGCCTCAAGGGTGGCAAGGCGCCTAATATTGACAGGGCAGAGTGTGTGTGCGCAGAAAAGTGTATATCGAGCAGAGCGAGACAGGCAGCCATGTAGTTGGTTGGTATTATTACTGATTCGAATGCTTGAAGATTTGAACTCGGCATGAAATATTGTAAAAGGGTTGTTGGGAAAAAACTTCAGCGAAGTAGATAACCGTAGATTTTCACTTCAGCGCATTTGCTTTCGACTAACTAAAAAATACTTTGGTTTTACCAACTGTTTTCTGTGTCTTTTTGTGCACTGTCTTGTTGGTATCCACATGTTTACCTTACTCCACTTTATGCTCCACTCAGCCTCGCACGCGTCAACGCAATCGTGCGGTCATGGTCGTTCAAGTGCTGTGCCAACACACACTTACATGTATACAAGGAGTATGTATAGATACAATGTAAATAAGGTTGGTATCTGCTACAGTCACAATAATGCCATTTTGCGCCTGTTTTGTGGCACAGCTGCTCTGATGGGTGAGCTGTAACCGTAGCAAATCCATAAAAACGAGCATGGTGTGAGGCACACGTGGGCGTCCAAAGGGCGTACAACATGACTTCTCACACACTTATGCGCACACCCACACATTTATACCACGCAAGTGCCGAGGACAAATAGAAAAAAATATGTATGTTGTAGCAAATCACACACAAATCGTAGACGTCAACAACCGCAGCATGGCTGGACGCTCGGCTAGGCAACGGGTTCATTCATTTAATTTTAGGCGTAGCGCCCAAGGTACAAACACACAACTAGTACATATGCCGATATGTGCAGAAATTATTTATTTTTTATGCAGCTGGTTGTAGTTGTTGTGTTGCTAGCGCATTAGCTTGTGGGAAACCTCATTAAGTTATAGTTTAATGAAAGCCCGAGTTTATAGCGCCAATTAAAGGACTATACAGCATTTATTACTAATACCCAACACTTATATTGTGCGTGTGTATAACTTGTAGGTGTAAAATGGCAGCAAAACATCAAACGAACGCACATCAAAGCATCGCTCTGCCTACATTTATGTATGTAATGTACATTTGGTAATAATATTATAACTTCCCTAATTGCTCCAATCAGATTAGACACATACCATATTACCCTGACTACCAGCGAAGCTCATGCAGCAGCAGACTACACTTTCACGCTTTCCAACGCTGCTTCATTTTACGAATATTCTGCTTACTTACAAGCGCCATGGAAAGCGCAGCTGGCGCTGCTTGGAAATGCCTGAGCGTGTGGATGCTGGAAATTCGAACTCACGCATTTGAATTGAGAGCGGTCTCATAATTCGATTGTGGGAGTAGTTTTTGGAGGAAAGAGAAAATGCTGCTGAGAGAGAAAAATAGATACAGAGAGTTTACAAGGAAAAGCTTTTTTCGTACAGACATTTTTGTAGGGATACCAATATTTACTATATAAAAAATGTGCTTCTTTAATTTTGATAAGGTAAAGGGGTATATTCACCTAGTTTCCATCCTAAATTCTGGTACAATACTTCTATGTTCCATGAAAAGTTCGCTAAGAGAGTTGAGAACACTGCTATAGTCATTGCGGCCTTCTCCGTGTGTGAAACTTAAAAAATTAATTTCTTGAAGATAATGTCCTATGGTTGGAAAAAATCAAAAAAATTTACAAAATGGTGCCGTTCTGTTTTGCTTAAAATTTTTTCTCGTTTTTGAACTGCCAAAGTTTTTTTTTTGATCATATTCAAAAACTGTTATATAATTTTTGTGAGAACTATATATAAAATATCACGGAAAATTTTGATAGTGATCGGATGTATTATAATAATGGGTAGTCGAATAAGTCTTTCCACTTCAACTTATTTTTTTATATTTATAATAAACTTTAATGAACCAAATATCTAACATTTTGGTCGAACATTTTTTGTCATTTTTCTGTTAGAGACATTATTCAATCAGTGTAAAACTTTTCTGATTTCTCGGCGATAAGTATTTTCACAGGTTTCTCTTAAAGCCAACTTTACTCCAATAAGGAAGTTCTGCATTGAACGAAACAAACGGTAGTCCGATGGTGCAAGGTCAGGGCTATATGGTGGATGCATCAAAACTCCCCAGCCAAGCTCTTCCAGTTTTTGCCGAGTCATCAAAGATGTGTGTGGTCTAGCGTTGTCGTGATGTAAGACGAAGCCCTTTCTGTTGATCAGTTCTGGCCGTTTTTTTCGATCGCTTGCTACAATCTCATCAGTTGTTGACAGTAAAATGTAGAATCAATCGTTCGACCAGGTTGAAAAACTATTAGTGGATGATTCCTTTCTAATCCCACCAAACACTCAGCATAACCTTTCGAGGCGTCAATCCTTTGCGACCATTTGTTGAGCTTCACCAAGCTTGAACCATGGTCTTTTTCGCACATTACTGTCGTATTTAATCCACTTTTCAACTCCGGTTACCATTCGCTTCAGAAATGGTTCGATTTCGATTCGTTTTAGCAAAGAATAGCAGATGTTAATTCGGTCCATTAAACTTTTCGCCGACAATTCATGTGGTACCCAAACATCGATCTTCTTTTTGTAGGCAGCCTTTTTCTAAATGTTTTAAAACCATTTGATGATAAATGTTAAGTTCCTTAGCGTTGTCATGGCTGCTTATGTGATGATCCTGGTCAATATTTTCCATAATTTCATCAACTTTTTCAACGATATGTCGACCAGAGCGAGGTGCATCTTTCACATCGAAATTTTCAGAACGGAAGCGAGCAAATCATTGTTGTGCTACACGAACTGATACAGCATCATCTCCGTAAACTTCACAAATTTCATTGGTGGCTTGCTTGGCATTTTTCCTTTTTTTATACAAAAATTTCAAAATACATATAGCAAATTTCTTCATTATTTTTACTAATTTTCGAACAGCTGTTTTTTTTTTTTGATTAAATGAAGCTTAAAATCTCACCTTTCCAACACTATATGGTATGACACAATGTGATTGGTAGCACTGCAACGACATCTACTGATAAAATACGAAATATTTTAGTTCCAAACAACTGTAATTAGTTTCGTTTCAAACAAATATTAAGAATAATAATATTTCTCATTAGTTTGCTCCCTCGCTGCTGGCAACACTGCTTACTCACTTGTAGTAAAAGCTTTCGTTTGCCGCTCCGGCATGCGATGCACCCCAAAAGTTTACGCTCGTCACGAAATTTCATTCATAAAAATGCCAAACCATAAATGAAAAGCTCACGAAGGCTGGCGAAAAGTTTAGCATACACGAAGCTATTTGCAATGAACATTTCGTGTGTTTTTCACAACATGAGCGCTGGAATTTCGTAGCATTTTCGGGCCTATGCTTACAGCCAAACAAACACATATGCGTGGAGATGCCAACCCCTGGACCCGACTGTGCGAGTGTAATCCACACATACATGCATATATGTGTTGCTGCGTGTATTAACACAGTCTCCCTTGGTTATATACATATGTATGAGTAAATATATGTTTGTATGTTTGCGAGTGCCCGTGTGTGTATGAGTGTGTGTGCGTGTACTCTTCCG
The DNA here is from genome assembly GCF_024586455.1 of Bactrocera neohumeralis. NCBI lineage: Eukaryota > Metazoa > Arthropoda > Insecta > Diptera > Tephritidae > Bactrocera > Bactrocera neohumeralis. Next base: position 6,017,088 of record NC_065921.1, read on the forward strand.
TCCATGAACTATGACAGCAATTTTGATTATTTGACAATAATGAAGCGACGGAAAGCAATGAAAATGTTGGCAAATATTTTAATTATGCATGTTGAATGCGGCATAGACGCAGCCACAGCAGACACAGGGGCATTGCGGAAGTAATGCAGCAAAGTTGCTCCCAAGAATAATGAGGATGCTAAGGATGTGGCGGAAATTGAGTTCGTATTGTTTAATGGCGCGCCATGACAGTTGTGGATGAAATGTGTAAATTCAAGAGAAAGTGTGGCATGCCTACGGGATCTCAGCGCTGAACAACGCCCTGCACGCGTACACAAACACATGGATATATGAATGTGCGGCGGAGCAGAGCGGCAGTGGGCGGAGTGGCGATATGCCTTGGCAATATTGGCGAGCAGTATTTGAAAGGATTGTAAAGAAAGGGTGACTTAAAGAAATTTGCATTCAAAATTGTTGATTTGCTCTACAACAACATTCTTATATATAATATATATTTGTAAAATGTAGATGTGTGTGTTAATGCGTGTATTGCTCAGTGGATTCTCACCACTTATTGTTTATTGCCGCAACATTCCTTCAGTTTGCTGTTTGTCTGCCCACCTTTGTGTGTGTTAGTGCCTTTTCAGCAAACACCCCACTATTGGCGCCCGTTTGAGCTGCTTGCGGGCACCTCGCGTGCCGGCTCTCATTCTGTGGCAGCGCCCCTTGCCCACTTAACTCTATGAAGTTAGCTGAAATTTTTTGTTTATATGCCTCGAAATATACATTTCATATGCGTACAAATACACACACACACGCATACACGCGCGCCGAGTACCTGTGTCGATAAGCACCCATACAATGACGGGCGCGCCACATGTGGCCGCATTGCGCTGCACACACGGCACGCACACCAGCGCCGCTCATGTCATTGCTAGTCGTCGGCGCTTTAACTCATCGCTCGCCTTCAATGGAATTCAGTTGAATTTTTTCGCTCGTCCAGCTAACGCGTCGCTCTAACCGCAAAAAGTAAAAACCACTTTGTTTGGATTACAGCTCACATTGTGGTGCCTTTTGTTCGTGCGCAAGTGTGCGTGTGTGTCTGTGTCTGTGGCACTAACCTTTGCATACTACATTCAGACGAGTTTTCACTTTATTGCGTTAGTTTTCACTAATGTTGAGTGGCGTGCCCAGCATAAATTCGCCGAAAAAAAATTTTCGTGGTGTGATTTTACAAAAGTGTATATCTCTTTTCTGAAAAAAAAAACACGAAATTATTGCCATAAAAGTGGTTACAAAGGCATTGTGATCCATATATTGCCTGCATTGCGGCAACGGCGTGTGTGTAATTAGCTAATAGCGTTTGTATAGTATTTTTCTGCGCGATAATAACAGCATACGCGCATACCTCGCAACACACTGCATATATATACGCATATATACACATATATAAGTATATATATATATATATAAATTAGTGTATTAATTTTATTATGCGGGTGCAATCTAATGGCTTTACTGCGTCTAGTCACTCGGCTACACCAAAGCTGGACATGAGCACGCATTGGCAGACGGTGACACATTTTGTGCGCAAAAAGTTTGGGTAATCAACTCTCTGTGTTGAGCCTTAATGTTGTTATTGCTGTTGTCACTATTGTTCATGCTACTATTGTTGCTGTTGTTTGTTGTTTTCTCCTCTTCCAGTAAATTGTTCTTTTTTTCCTCCGTCATGCTTGTGTGTATGTATGTACGTTTTTTTTTTAATCTATTTTGAATGCAGTCATTGGCATCAGACTATGCGTCACCCTTTATTTATCTACTTAAGAGTATTAGCGGTTTTAAAAATTGTTTTGAATTCAGTTTGTTTATCTTTGGCATATTATAAGGTATAAGAAATAATTAATAAATATTATATTATTATCAAAAATTGACTTAATATATTATATATAAGTGATTTCGTTTTTTATTTACAATAATATTATTCACACAAATAATTACAATATGTGATCCAAATTAGGTGACTCGGAACTCATACGGAATGAGCACATATTATTTTACCTTCATGTTCTAAGTTTTACTTGTTCGTAGAAATGTTTAAAAAATGTGCAAAAAAATCCGGTTTTAGATATCAAAAGTTTTACTATCTCACTCCGCTTTTTGATTCGTTTTTGATAATTTTTCTCGAACCTCGAGAGGTATAGCGTTCACTTCAGCATGAATTTTAAGTTTAAGCTCGTCAATGGTCTGAGGATTGAATTTATTTTTTTAAATTTATCCGACGGGTAGACATCAAATCTAGAGTTCTGCGTGGCCTGGCTCAAATAGAGCAATTTAGCTTATTAACTTCGGAAACTTCCGAAATCTGCAAACAAACACCTAGTAGAAATCAGCGACGAATCGAAGGCGGCTTATATGTTTATTTATGTTTAATGTCTTATTACGATAGACTTGCCTTGGTTGAGTATATTTCGTCAAAAAATGTTAGTTGTCTAATTTAAAAAGCTTGGAGTTTCTTAAAAATTGGCATTGTTAAGTAAATCTGAGCATTTTAATCAAGTTTCACACAAAGAAAACGCTTTTCGAACAAAATATATCCCTGTAAGTCTTAATTCTATATATGTATATGTACGCTAAAGAATGACTCAAACAGTCTTATTTAAAGCGAAATTCTTCGAATTTGTAGGAAACTACAAGGGTTACGAGCTTGCTAAGACAGAGACTTCAGCTCTCTAGCTGCATAAGGGCAAGCAGCTTCGCTGGCTTCTTGCGGTTCACTACTTGATGGCCTAGTGAGCTTTTCGCCCTCAGCAAAGTTTATCTTTCATTAGTCAAAGTAGTTCTAGCTGGTTACTGTCCAATAAGGATTTATTCGGTAAGATTAAAAACCGATAATAAACTTTATTTTAGTTCCGAACATCTGCTGCTTGGCAATGGTTACAAAAATGTTGAAGAAAAATTCAAATTTTTTATGGTGAAATTCAGGACACTGAAATCTTGTCTTTATTGCTTTCGAGTACTATTCAGTCTAACGGGCAAAAAAAAAAACAAAACGGTTTGTAATATCAATGAAGTTCTTTATTCCTGCAAAAGTGCATTCGATGCCATTATCTATGGAACTCGATTTCTTGTCCATGGCTACCACGGCTACGCTTGCAGAAGTCCAGACGCTTAACCCAATTTTCGACACTTTTTAAGTATAAATCTGCCAATATCGCTACAATTTCGCATTCGAAATTCGTACGAAGTTCATCAATCGTCGCTGGCTTGTTGGCATAGTTCATAAATTTGACGTAGCCCCACAGGAAATAGTAGACGGCCAATTGACTGGGCCATTTCGTGAGATAACACGTTCACTGAACTTGGTTTTCAATAAATCGATTGTGACATTCGCTGTGTGGCTTGTGGCGCCGTCCTGTTGGAAATATTCGGTAATCATTGACCGGTAGTGATTCATATTCATATTCTTGCTCATCACGGAATAAGTACAGCCCAATGACGCCGCCGGCCCATAAACCGCACCAAACCGTAATTTTTACGGGATGCAATGGTGATTCATGGAATATAGATTGCTGCTTGACCAATAACGCATATTTTGCTTATTGGCGAAGCCATTCACCCAGAAAGCTTTATCGCTGAAGATGATTTTTCAATGAAAATCCGAATCATTTTCAAGTTGTTGCTCAGCCCAATTAACGAACATACGACGATTCTGGTGGTCAGTTCATGCGTCAATTTGATATTGTAAGGATGTAGGCCAAGATATTTTCGAAAAATTTGCCACAACGACGTCACAGAGATGACCACCGAACGACGTGTGAGAGACTGATTTGGATTTTCCTCCATTGATGCGCTAGGCGGCAGCAATATTCTCGAAACTACGACACTTTGTCTCACTGGAACGGGAATTTTTTGTACTGTGTCCGTGGATTCAAATTTTTCCATTAAACGCCCAATTTTTGATTTGACAGGCCGATTATGACGACCATAAATTGGACGTAGCGCTCTTAAAGTTGAGGCCACTGACTCCGAAATTCTGTAGTAAATTTTAATAATTTTGACTCGTTGTTGAATCGTCTTTCCATTATGAAATGGCAAGCCTTACTGAAGAGAAACGTCAAAAGAGCGGGAAAAATGGCGTCGTTTGCCGTCCCTATCGGTCTACTTTTGTAGCGCCGTTTTGAAAAAAACCCCTTTAAAATGAGGACGCTGTTAAATCAAAAAGCGCATATAATATTTATTTTCTTTCATAAAATAGCGATTTTATAGAAGATATGAATCTGTTTGGTATTTGTCATCAAAGCATTTAAATCAAAAAATGCATAATTTCAGTTTCTTGAGAAGGCCAGAACGTCGGAAATACAAAATGGCAAACTTGAAGAAAAGCTCATTCTACAAAATGTAACTTCAATATGTAAGATAACTAGAAGAAATCCTGGAGTTTGCAAAACGGCTTAAAAACCAAACGTCGTGATTATCCATCAACATTATATTGTCAATTTGCTTGCGTTATAAATGCAAGTTCAGCAGACGTTAAGTGAAAAATGTGCTTAAAGTCCGGTGGAAATGTCGTATAAATCATTTAGCTGTTATATGTAATTGGCTGTCATTTTATATTTACATTTGAAGCTTCCATTTATGGCAAAGCAATTAGTTTTCATGTCCAAAATCAATAACGGAAAACTATGCTATTTTTCAATTTGTTCATTTCAGCACTCTTTGTATACCTTTTATGTACACATACATATATACAGACGTACGTAGCTACTGCACGCTGTCCCACTGTCCACAGAACAGGTTCCGCTTGTCGTTACAATATATGTAAATAAATAAACCTGCCAAAACACATGCCACCAATCGACATGCTTTCAAATGCAATCACACACACACACATGTAAACGTACACATACATAAAATATGCGTTTGCATATCAGTGTCATGTCCACAGCCAAACGTTCACGTTTCGCCTGCGACACTTGAGAAGGCTTTGCTGGCAGTCGTTGAAAAACTGACTTTAGTTTTCCTTTTACGCTTTGCTTGCTTTATTTGCCCTTCAACGCGTGGGATTTTAAAACGCAATGCATAAGTAGTGTGCTATGAATAGGTGTGACTTTAATTGGAAACCAGTGACGGCTTTGCGGATTTTCTCTGTTACAATGGTGTCGAAGTGAGGGGGGACGTATACTAGCTTAGTCACTTGGTATAGATAATGAGAAATAGTAGTGAGTATGTATTAGAGTTTCTTGGCTCGTGTTAGTTAGAAAGGTTCTTAATAGTACAAGGGACGGTGAGTTTGGGTTGGTAGCTTTGGTAAGAAAAGGACTGCTTCTCTCACATTCCTAAGTTTTGGACATCCAAAACTAATTTCTTGAATGCACGATGAACCAGCGTTGAATATAGAGGTCCTGAGGTTAATTTTACAAATGTAAAATTTATGATTTTAGTTGATCAAATCTGACACGTAACAGTTTTTTTTTAAATTCAAACTTGATTTGGATCAGTCAGTTTGTATGGAAGCTGTTTGTTACAGCGGCCTGATATCGGCGGTAACAATCGCAAAATTTCAGATCGGTACTTAATGTAGATACAGATAGACCGATAGACAGATTTCGCTAAATCGTCTCAGATCATTATTCTGATCATTTACATATTCTCGGCAACAAACTGCGACAAGTAATTTTCACAGGCTTTTCTTGAAGTCAACTTTACACCATTCTAGTGCGCTCGTAAGCTCCTGTGCCGCAAGAAACGCATAAGCGCAATGATCGCATATTACGCAACCATCGATGTGCCATACGTTTTAAGAGCGGAAGGGGGACAAAAAATTCAATATGGAATGGTATGAATGAACAAAAATTTTATTGCAGATTAATAAAGTGAATATTTTCCGCGTTGTGTTAAATAGATACCTTTTAATTTTTTTAGCGTAAAGAACATTTAAAAAATTTCAATTGTTTAAAAAAAAATTATGTAAAATATTATTATTTAAACAAATGGATCATGAAAAAATATTTGTAATATAGCACGAATATTTTTCTTTGACTTCACAAAATTTCATCGATTTATCTCCAGTAGTTTATGAGAAAATAATTCTACAATATTATCGTCCGCTAAATTTCAACCTTCAATAATTTTAACAAAAAAAAAGAATTTTAACGAAATATTTATATCACGGAGTATGCGTCTGATCCCCTTCCTAATGAACTGTTAATTGTCAAAATCGGAGATTTTTCGAAATTTTCATGGACCACTTGACGTGGTTTGACCCAGAAATGTGTAGTCTAGCGTTGTCGTCATGGAAGACAGAAGCCCTTTCTGTTGATCAGTTCTGGCCGTTTTTTCCGATTGCTTGCTTCAATCTCATCAGTTGCTGACAGTAAAATCATTCGATCAGGCTGCAGCAGCTCATAGTAGATGATTCCTTTCCAATTCCATCAAACACTTAAGCTTAAATTCTCACCTTTCCAGCACTATGTGGTATGACAAAATGTGATTGGAGATACTACTGCAAAGACATCTATTAACAAAATACGAAATGTCTTTTTCGACTACCCAATATATACATTATGGGGTCTCCGACGTTTCGTTCTGGGTGTTACAAATTTCGTCGCAAACTCAATATACTAAATCACTGAATTCCCCTTAAAACTGTGTGATATGGATCCTTGCTAGCATTTTGAGTTTTGAGGTCTTCACCAACCCTTTGCTGACGTTCGTATTAAAGTACCTAAGTGATTTCATTCTACTTATTTATTGCATGTTGTACATGCAACACTTGCAACAGGTTCCTAAAGGTGCATATACCATCGCCATTGCTGTGCATACATGCTTACACATCATTGTACTACTTAAGTACAGACAAGTATTTACATATGCGGGCTCAAATGTGTGCGCATAGTTACTTCCACTGACACATGTACTACATATATATATATATATATATATATACATATGTGTGTCTAGATCCCTCTCAAGCACCATGTCAATATTGTCCTTAAATGTGCCAAAACAACAACAATAACAATAGAAACAAACAAACAACAACAATGCCTTTGTGCCGCATACAAACAGCACTGAGCCACTGAGCCACTTATGTGCACACCTACGAGCACAAGCTTACCTATATAAGTAATAAGTAATAAAACAAATGCAACTGTTGGTGGCAGTCAAGCACTCGTAATGTATTCTAGGAGCACTGTAAGCGAAACCACGGCAATGTCAAGCTAATGGTTGCTGTTAGCTTACCTCAGACCTGCCCGGCTTGGCGCGCACTTCCGTCGCCGAGGCCGAGGTGTCGCATGAGTCGAAAGTTTTGTAGCGAGATTTCAGTTCTTGTGCACAACAACACTTTGGTGTGAGCCAATTTGTATGCGGCCTACCCTATGGCGGCACTGCCACTAGTGCCCGAGTGCGCACTGCTGCCGACAACTTTGGCTAATTATGCAGTTAAAGCAACAAAATGCTTCAACATATTGCGGTACTACCGCGCAACACTGCCTTCGCTGTTTGCTTTAATAGTTGCAGTGCTTTTTCAATACAACAACTGGTACAACCGGGCGTATGAGTAACTATAATTAATAATATACTTTCGTTTCGATGGGTAAGCGCGTGCGTGTGCATGTGTGATTGTGTGCGTGTGCCTGTGGCAGTGTGTTGACCAAGCTTTGAAAAATGGTTTCTTCAGCTCGGCCAGTGATGGTGTGGTTTTAATGATCGCCAACAACAACAACAATAAGATATTGCTTAATAATAGTTTCATGTGCATACGCTTGACTGCAGGAGGTGGTGCTAATGTGGCAAATGATTGATTGACTAGAACAAAGGAAATGCAATGAAACGAAACGAAACGAACGAAATCTCTCTGAATTGTGTTGCCTAAAATCGAACTGTATGACCATTCGGCAACGTGATAGTAGTGTTTGTGGTACCTGTGGCAGACGTTATGAGTGAACGTTGGCGAAATTTGTTTAAGAAATTGAAACAAAGGTAAGTTTGTAGCTGACAGCGCTAACAAATGATTATTAAAGTGAAACTGCAAACAATTACTTACAAAAATGTTTATAGATACAACAACAAATATTGTTTTACCTCATCGGTTTGGAAAAGCATAAACTGGAGCACTGTTTTAATTACTGGCACATTGTTGTGCTGAAATCATTGTTTGGGTTTATCGATTTTGACTTACATTACAAACTATCGATTGAATGTTAGATAATTGCTTATCTATAAAAACAAAAATAATAACTGAAAGAAGTAAACAACTCTGTTGATAAAAGTTTGAAAATAAATCAGTAAAATAAAGCAAAAAGCAAAGCAAACCAGATGGGAAAACGTGTTGTCGAAATGATAAGCGGGTAAAAATAAATTTCCATACAATATATGTGTACAAATATAGGTGAAAAGCCGATAGCGAGGATAAATGTAATGCTGAAGCTCTGCTAAAAATAAATATATTTGTTGCTCAAGCGATTTTTGAAAGTATGTAGTGGCGTAAAATTAAAAGAAAACAAAAAAAAATTTAACTGGATTGTAACATCGAAGCTGTAATACGCTGTACATGTGGCATAAAAGTGTATAAAAAGGTTCTTATATTGAATTTGATAGGTCAGTTTGTATGGCAGCTATAAGCTGTAGTAGCCCGATTCCAATAATATGTTGGCAGATTGTAGCGTTGTCTTAGATAATAGCCTCTGCCAAATTTCGTGAATATAACTGTACAAATAAAAGAGTTTTTCATACAAGAACTAGATTCTGATCATACAATTTGTATGCTATAGCTATATATTAGCTATATGCTAAAGTGATCCGATATCGCTGATTTTAACAAATGTGCAGCTTTTGGGGGAGTAAAGTAGAAGAGCGAAATTTCAGTTCAATGTCTTAATAATTAAGGAATTGGTTCACGTATAGACTGATAGGCAGACCGAGCTAACAAACTGAGTTTGCTGACATTCTCAATGCTGAAAAAAGTTTAATATATAAGATTAAAATATATATTTTAACGTTCTGAAAGCTTAACACTTTGACATCATAAATTCAACTGTGCCACCGATCACAAGCGGCTGCATACAAGTTAATATTCTATAAACAGAAAAGCATTAGACTACATAACGCAGATTTGCATAGAAATTTGTGATAAATGTGATCAATGAGGTAAAATATAATTATAAATACCTCTATTAATAATTCTGATTTAGATATACAAGTATATTCAGATTCAGATAGATTCAGTATAAATTCAGATAGATTCAGTATAAATAAGTACTTACCGAAAAGAGTAGCATACCTCTAGGCTGTAGAAAAAACATCTGTTCATTGATTGATCAGATTGTTAGAGGCTACGGAAGCAGTCAGAATTTTGCTAGCCTTGAAAATAAATTCTTTAAAAGTAGCTGGTGATGCTTTTAACTAATTATACTACTCAAAAAATTTGAAAGAAAATTTTGCGACTGATGTGACACATCTTTGAGGTGCGCTGATTACGAATTAGAGTTCAAAAATTTTCCATCACATACAGTTATTTTTGCCTATTTTAGAAATGGTGGTGGTTCGATCCGTACACTTCTTTACTACAACACAAAAAATCTTACGTGTTAAGAAATGTTTACTATAATTTTCGGTTTCAGCAGCCTAAAACTAGCAAGAAACAGCCTCTAACATCACAAACCCAAAATGATTGTAAACTAGTGTTATTATTGTATTTTTTTGTTTTTATTTTTACCTAGTAAAAAAAAAACTTTCTTCTTCGCGCCGAAATGTAGGCAACCTTTTTCAGTACAATTTAGAAAGTAACCCTCGGAGAAGAGAGTGAGATGATTGTGCTTTGATATTTCGTAAAGTGAAATATTATAACATATAAAGTTCTATTTTGTTTAAATTGTTTCCGAGCTCAAGAAAAGTGTTTTAAATTTAATATTCAAAAAACTAAATATTTAACGACCCAAACTAGAATTAGTTCATATGAACTCTATCACCTTGAAAGCCTTTCACATTTTGTCTAAAAAAAATCTAATTTCCACACTTCAGAACTGTAATGCAAAATTCACGATTCTGCCACATTTCCTATGATCGCACGCCAAACAAAGAAAATAAATAAAAAGTTACACGAAAATGTACTTCAACAAGCCACCTCTAAATACATACACACATATATATATAAACTACAACTTATGTATATAAATTAAAAATGGTTTTTATGCTAGCGCTGTTGATGGGCACTCGCGTGTGCGCCTATCGCGGATTTTGTGACCCCACTCTCTGCTGTCGAGTGTATATGTACTACGTACATATGTACTAAGGCAATTATGCCAAACGTTCCTTTTCTCATTTCCACCCACTCCCACCACCGCGGATGCTCGCGCAGCACGCACATACACGACGATCACACTGCTCTGACCGGGCTCTCCTTCGCCTTCACCTTCTCTCCAGCTCTAATTGAATTCACGATGAATTTACACAACAGTCAGTCACCGCAGACTGTATCTGTGATTTAGTTTTATGCTAAATAGCTAAACAGCTGGTCGCACACGCTTCTCAACTCTACGCGGCATGAGTGCTTTTATGCAGAAAACTTTGTTGACTGTGTATGTATGCAATGGAAATATTCATGTAGTGTATATATTATATATCTACTACATATTAATAAGCAGGATATATGCACACATACATACATACATGTGTATGTGAATCCAAACAGATTATTTTATGAATAAATATAATTTGTATTGCAAAGCAATATTCGTGGCATTATGTATATTTGTATGTATGTATCAATATGTATCAATATGGGAGTATATATTGTAGGTGAATGTTTATATGAACCTTATTTTGAATTCCGCGTATTTTCTGTTTGCTTCTTCCAGTTTGGCAATAAAAAATGCGGAAGACAATGCACCAACAAGACGTGATCCAGCGAGCGTGGATTTGCTTTTGGACGGTGAACAGTGAGTATAAACAAAATAAAATTTCCATACAATTTGCTTTATATGTGGTAAAATGTTTTCACTTTTTACCTTTGTTATAGACCCAGTCTCGAGGAAATACGAAGTTGGGGTAAAAATTTCGATTTGCTAATGAAAAATGCGAGTAAGTGAAAAACACACAGAATTTTTGTATTGACATTTGAAATTTTTCTATAAAATTGTATTATAACATCGACGACACAGTCTTTTTTAATGAGTTGATAACAAAACAAAAAAAAAATCGACTTAAAGACACTATTTTATTGAAATAGAAAATTGCTTTGGAATTTCGTGAGAATAATAGTAATATAATGATGATTATATGTATATACTGATATACTCTTATATCTTTATATATCTACATATATAAAATGATATGGTTAGGTTAGGTTAGATGGCTGATCGCACGTGGACTACTATAAGTAGTCCTTTATGAAGCCAAAGAAAAGAAGAACTCTTGTGTTCGAACTTATAAATTAGAAAAACGCTTCGTAACCAAAACAAATTTAAGTAGTTACCTCCCAAATGCAAGCTAGTCAAGAAGGAAGTGTTGAGTAGTTTCCACCTCATCTTCTTCCATACAGCTTCTGCATAAGACGTGTGGCAAGATTTCCAACCTTATTGCATGGACGCCAATAGGGCCTGTTAAAAGCACCACAACTCTGGAGATGATATACTTACTCAACGCACAGAGTTCACTATATCTTCTGCGATCAATTTTGGGCTAAAAGGCTTTTGCGACAACGCATGTACCTGTTGGTGGCCCAGCGTTGCCCAATCTTCCGCGAAGCGCAGCTTTCTACTAATAGAACACAAGAGGATACGGGAGCCGCCCCCTTTGTACTCATAGTGGTTTTAGGGTGTCTTTCCTTGCTAGCGCATCAGCTTTACAATTTCCTGCGAGTCCGCTATGGCCCGGCACCCACACCAGTCACTGTAAATGAGTTCAAGGCTAGTATTGTGGCTCTACTATCTGAGTGAATGTTCACTTCTCTGAAGGCAGCAGCACTGCGGAATATGATATCTACTACTAATTTAATGGCTGCAAGCTCTGCTTGGAAGATATTGCAATAGTCAGGAAGTCTGAAGCTGGAGTTGATACAGAGCTCTTGACAGTAAACCCTCCACCAACCTTGCCCCCAAACATTGACTCATCCATAAGGAAGCTCACTGCCGCTCTCCTCGAACGGCTTCTTCACACCCATAGCTCCCTCCTTCGTATGTACATATGTATATATACAGTTCAGTTTGGCTATTCCATGATCTAAGATCTCGAGTGTTCGATTAGGTGTTCTTTTAAGGACCCAGATTTTCTGAGTCTGATAGCCACTTTCGCAGTCATACAACTTCCGACGATGTCTACGGGCACTATGAGCAAGATGGCGTTAAGTGTCATGATTGGAGTGGACCTTAGTGCACCACACATGCTGATGAACACCGCTCGTTGAACGCTCTCGAGTTTAGTTTCTTTGCAAGTGTGGTCTTTTCTATAGTCCTCCACTACATAAAGACTCTATGGAACTTAATGGGCTTGACATGATGCCATAGAGCCAGAAGACCACTTTCGGTGACAGACCTCATATTTTGCCAATGGCTCATCTACAGCAGTTTAAGGCAATCGATGCCTTTTTTGTACTCTCTTCGATTTTCACCTTCCATGAAAACCTCCTATCCAGCATGAGCCCTAAGAACTAGGGACATAATAAGTATTAGAAATCTAATTTTTCAATAATCGTTATTTATTTTTGTTACTTCATTATTTTTCTTAATATGATCGAATTCAATAACTTTGGACTTATTAGTATACCTATCCATAAATACCATCAAAATAACAAAATTTATGACAGCTGCCTTTGATTCTTTGAGTGCTGCTCTCTTACAAATTTTTGTGGAAAAGCAACAACGAATATAGCAAGATATATTCAACAAAAGATAATATGTAAAACCTTCAAAAAGTGGTATAATTGCATTCTGAAAAGTTCTTGCTTTTAATGAACATAGAGACTGCATTTCAAAACTTTATTTTCGATAACAAATGATTAAGAAAATTTTAGACTTTGAATATGTATGACCTACAAAGTAGTCTGATGAAAAAATTTCGAAAGTATGAGTTTGCTATATTCTTGATCTGATTTTATATTCCTTGTAGTTGTGAAACCATCCGTGAAATTCAAACTTTGCTGTAGGTTACTCCAAAAGAGACGGCAAGGGCGTATGAGTAACATTCAATTCCACTGAAACATTGCATTTGGTTACCACAGCCAAGACTTATTCGTAAATATCTGTGGATAATACAAGTTTAACCTACCATGACCTTGAATATCAATGAAGCGACTCATAAATACTTCGAACAATCTTTAGCTGTCATATTTTATTAACTTTTCTTTGTTGCCAAAGAAATATTATGCATAAATATGCACACAAAGAACTCGCCTTTGATTGGAAATGCAAATGCCAACAATAATAATAGTATGCGAATATTAATAAGCATAAGAGGGGTACACTAGCAACAAAAATGAAGACCCAAACGAGTGATAAATCAACACTTCACCAGTCACAGCAATCAGCGAGTACCCGCCTAAGCCTTCAACGGAAGCAATGTCTCATGCTTAGTTTAGTAAACAAAAATTTTTCCTCAAGTTAACGACAAGTTTGAGGAATTAAATCAATAGTCGTAAGCAATTACGCTACGCGCTGCCACTACTCGCTTGCCGTCATGTCGAATGGCTTTTTTGTATGCTTTTTTGTTTGTTTGGCTGATGAATGCCAATCCCTACGTCTGTCTGTTAGTTGCACGAGGAGCCATCGGAGTGAGTTGAGTTTGGTGACATTTGAAGAAATTTCGCTGATATTTGTGTTTACTTTGGCCGCTAACTAGCGCCGGCTGTTTGCTCTGCTTCTTATTTATTGTTCTTACTTTTGTTGTAACGTTGCTTTTCGATTGCAAGAGTCCCGAAATAAACAAAATGCCAGCAAGCAGTTGTTGAAAGTGGCAGCTCAGGAGATATGCCATACGGTTGAACATTCAAAAAATGTGAATCCATGAAGCTAGTTGTGTGTGTGTGTGTGTGCACGAATTTATGCGTTTACACTACATACCTGGCTATTATTCATTTCGTTTTCTTTTATGGCACGCGCGCTCGAACAAATGTTCCGCAAATAAACTGGGCAAAAACATTTCAGGCACGCGATGCCCTTACGCTTAACAGCTGCATTAGCATTGCTGATTCACCTGTCGCATGGCTCATTGCTGCTGCTGTTGGTATTGTTGTTTTTCTTTCGTTCCACGCCGGTGCCAGCCAACAGTGATTTGCGTGTTGCACCGCGGCGGAAACGTAACCACAATTAATTTCCCTCCCCCTCACCACCGCTAAAAATTTTGATTAAATAATTTCCTACACTTAGCGGGAGTTTCCTCCCTGTCTCTTTGCTATCTACAAAAAAATGATTCATATTCGCTTTGTATGTGCTTACATTGTGGCGCTTAATTATTCTGCCTTCAAGTATATTGGCCCAAGTTATTTAAATTGATTATCTTGGTGCAGACAGCTTAACTGCTATATAGCAGCTGTGTTGGTCAACTGTCCGAATGTCACACCCCTCGTTGCATTTTCTAGAAACTGGTCTTTATTGGCATTTATAACTATGGTACTTTCGAAATGATACCATTATATGCTGGTGATTCAGTGAGGGTGCCGATAATAAAGTCGGTTCTGATACGACAGACAGGAGACTATTTTCAAGTTAATAAGCTAGACTCTATATAATAGAGGGCTAGCTAGACTGATATAATATAGGGTAGTCGAAAAAGTGCTTTCGAATTTCTAATCAAAGCTCAACTTATTTTTTTTTTGTATTTATAACGAACCTTACCATTTTGGTCGACCACTTCTCATCATTTTTCCGTCAGAGACATTATTCAATCAGTGTAAAAATTTTCGGATTTCTCGGCGAAAAACTGCGACAGTTGAATTTCACAGGCTTCTCTTGAAGGCAACTATACTCCATTAAGGGAGTTCTGCATTGACCGAATCAAATGGTAGTCCGATGGTGCAAGGCCAGGGCTATATGGCGGAGCTCTTTCAGATTTTGCGGAGTTATCAAAGATGTCTGTGATCTAGCGCTGTCCTGATGGAAGACGACGCCCTTTCTGTTGATCAGTTCTGGCACCTTTTTGCTTGCTTCAATCTCATCAGTTGTTGACAGTAAAATGTAGAATGAATCGTTCGACTAGGCTGGAGCAGCACAGTGGGTGATTCCTTTCCTGAGCTTCACCAAGCTTGGACCATGATCTTTTTCGCACATTATTGTCGTATTTGATCCACTTTTCATCTCCTGTTACCATTCGCTTCAGCAAAGAATCGCAGATGTTATTTTTTCACAGACTATTCATGTGGTACCCAAACATCGAGCTTCTTTTTATAGCTAGCCTCTTTTAAATGGTTCAAAACCTTTGGATGATGAATGTTAAGTTCCTTAGCGATGTCAAGGCTGCTTATGTGATGGTCCTGATTAATCTTTTCTATAATTCCATCGACTTTTTCAACTACAGGTGGCCAGAGCGATGTGCATCTTTCACATCGAAATTTCCAGAACGAAAGCGAGCGAACCATTGTTGTGCTACACGAACTGATACAGCATCGTCTCCGTAAACGAATTTCTTCTTTAATTTCACTCATTTTTGAACAGTTACAACTTTTTTTCAACTTCCTCGAATTTAGCACTGGATATATACCACTGCAAAGACATCTATTGACAAAATACGAAAATACTTTTTCGATTACCCAATCAGAAATTTGTCAACGAGACTAATTTCTGTTTCGGCAATGTCACCTGTTCAAACCTTCGGCGAGACTACCGAGATGTTTCAACCTCAGTTTTGCAAAACTGGATAATGGAGGAAAAAGTCTCTGTATGCTTTTACCTCACCTTCTTTCATACAACTTTGAGAGTTTGTGTCCTATTATGTTTTTAGCATTAATGTCTGTTGGACAATATTCAGCAATGTCTCTTATATTTGCAGCATGGACTTTGCTAAGAGCAAATAGTTGAGTAGATCTCTTACGTACTTCGTTCGAAAGCCAGGTTCGTGTGCTTAGAAAGAGTTGCTTGACGATCAGCCTCTGATGGACAGCGAAGTCCAGTGCTAGAACGCAAGAGCAGAACGGAGATCCAACTCGTTCTCATTAGTTTGAGGGTGGGGGAAAAGTGCCCCCTCTTGCTAGCTCATCGACTTTGTAGTTTCAGCGATTCCACTATAAACAGGCACCCAAACGAACTTGATAATAAAGTTACTTAATGCTATTTGAATAACTTTAAGGGCACAGTTTGCGAGCCCAATGCGAGTATTGCAGTTCTGCTGTCGGAACCCATGCTCACCTCACTGAAAGAGCCTGCACTTCGGCCTACTACTTCTTCGCTTCCTACTATTAACTTAATAGCAGCCACTTCTGCAGTGTGGTAGCTTAAAGCTAACCTTGACGTAGGGCTCTTTAGAGAAGACTCCTATTCCTGAGAGGTTTAAATAGTATAGACTACTTAAAGAGTTTCATAATTCATATAGAAGTCCACCTCGACTTTAAACTAACTGATATCCATCTAAGCGGTGTCTACGCCAATAAAGAGGAAGAAGGAGATATCCATGTCAATATAATTTCTTGACTAAAAGTTTCCTGTTCAAAATTGTAATTGTGTTATGCACTTTCTCCTCACTGTAACTGGAGCATAAAAATAACTAGGTTATCTCGACTATGAATTATAGTTTTATATATTCATGTTTCAGGAAGGACTTGAAAATATCTGAAATATTTCGCGTTTCTTAACTCATTAATTTTCATAATCTGAACATTATATAAATATGCTTTCCCCAACTTTTTCTTCCAGCTGGACGCAAAGTGTTTCGTGACTTCCTACGCAGCGAATTCAGCGAAGAGAACATACTGTTTTGGCTCGCCTGCGAAGAGCTGAAAAAGGAGAGCAGTCCCGAAGCGATCGAGGAGAAGGCGCGTCTCATCTACGAGGACTACATTTCGATATTGTCGCCACGCGAAGTATCGCTGGACTCGCGTGTACGAGAGATCGTTAATCGCAATATGGTGGAGCCGACACCGCACACCTTCGACGAAGCCCAAATACAAATCTACACGCTCATGCACCGAGACTCATATCCAAGGTGAGTATTTCGTAAATTGAGCGTTGAGCGCGCAGGTTCAAAAAAAGTTTCTCTCTTTCACGACAGATTCCTCAACTCGCAGAAATTCAAAGCGCTGGCACAACTGCAAGACGGTAGTTTATCGGCAGCGGCTTCCACAACAGACAGTCCCACTTAAGAGCGCGCAACCGAACGCTCTAGCAGAGTGTCAATGTTTGCTGAGCAGACAGAAGCAATTGGTTAAATTCGCTGGGCGGGAAAAGTGTTGAAAGAAGGCGGGCGCTAATAAAAGTAAGAAACTAAGAAGCACATCCAAAAAAATAGTGATTAAGTGGGAGAATAAGTTGCATGCAACGCTGAAACTCAAGTAGGGGAGTGTGAAGCTGGAGGGAAATAGCAAACAAATAAACAAACAATAAAACGTCTTCGCACAGGGCTTGAGAAATGCAACAACTAAGTATATAAGTAGCAACTAAGCTCTAGCCCTAGACACACGTAAGGACTAAGCGTTTAAGCAGTAAGCATTAAGCACTAATGTCTAAGGGTACGACCTAAGCATCTACTACATCTAAATATAAGATTGAAGGTTTGCTACAATATTTAGTTTCCTACTAGTGTCTAAGCGTCAAGCGGAATACTTAATACTTACTTACGTACTTACGTACCACTGACTTATTTACTTATGTACTTACATACTTACTGAGTTATTTTTACATGTATGCAGCGAATTCGCGCAGATCGGCAGTTAAGTGTATGTATGTATGGCTGTGTGCATAAATGCAAAGCAGAGTACCGTTATTTCAGCACTGTTGCTTGCTTCTAGCATACGCATGCGAAAAATATCTCGAAAGCTAAAAGATACTAATACATACACATATGAGTGTGCTTTAACAATTTTATACCACATTTCCTCGGTTTCTAAAAAATAGTATTTTCGAAAAAAAACAAAATTAAAAAAAAATTAAAAAATGAAGCAATATATAATTCCTTAAAAACATAAATATATTAAATGACACACCATTTATTATAAAAGGAAGTAAAAGTAAATGGCACTGGCACAAATATTAATGGAAATCAAGGGCACAAAGCGATTTGCGGGACTTCGAGCAGAAGTGTGTGGGTGGGAAAAGAAAAAATGAAACACAACAAATAAAACATTCTAACGAATTGTATGCGCACAAATTACATATGTAATGCCAACTGGCTAGAACTCATGCCTGGAAACCGTTAGCAAACAAAAGCAAACATTAAAAACCGAAAAAAAACAAAACCAAAATTATATAAATGTGCAGTAAGTAAGGAAAACGCAACAAAATATAAAAGTGCAAATCACGAGATTATATGTATAGTGTGTATGTAAATGAAATCTAGTCAGCGCGACTGATTGTAACGAATTGGTTGCCATAAGCGCGCCAAGCAGTTGTTGTAGCATGCTTGTAGGCGCCTGGGAGGCATTAAAGGTGCAACAATGTTGATTGTTACGCATGTAGCTACGCTCAAGGTGCGGGTGGCACATTTTTTTTCATAGTATACGTTTTCATTAAATTATAGCGGTTAATTTTCATTTATTTATTAATGTATATGTATATGTTTTTCGAAAAGTATTTTTTTTACATGGCATAATTCTTTTTTTATTAAACTGAAGTTGTTAGACATATTTATGTGATAAATGTATATTTCTGCTCGAAAATTAGATTTTTTAAGTCTTGACAAACTGGAAGCATATATTTTGTTTATTTATTTTGGTAGTTATAACTATAAGTTTTGTGTGTAATAGCTGGAAAAATAATTTTCTTTTTCCGTCTGGATAGAAAATCGAACTTAAATAATTTTATAACAAGCTGATAATGAGTGCATGTATTCAAAAGATGTTTAAGGGGCTATACCAGTGTAGCCCATGAAAAATTAGGCGATATTCGTGATCGAGAAAGTACTCGATCGAATGTTTCGAAGTTCTTTGAACATAATAAGGTATATTTTCAGCTATATTTTAAGATTTTTTTCTTACAAAAATATTGAAAAATAACGGCGTGTGTGCTGTCATCGGAGGTGCAAAAAAAAAAGTTCTTCAACTGTAGACATGATTCCGGCCGAATGAGTAGCTGAATCAGAAAAGTTCAAAAAGGTTATTAAAGTTGAAGGTCTTTCCTATACAATAACTTACGATTTCTGAAAAATATCAAAAATTAACAAAATGGCGTAGTTCTGAAGAAAGTTTTTAGGTAAAAAATTTCCGTTTTTTTAATGCCAAATTGACAATTTTCAACCAAACAAAAAGATCATAAGTCATTGTATAGCAAGTGTATTCAACAATACTTAGTTTTAATTTGAAGTTGATCGTTCAATTTCTCGTTGAGTTATGATGTCAGCAATTTTGAAAAATGTCGTTTTGAGAAAAACGCGTTTAAAGTTTCAACTATATATATTTATACCTGCGAGCGATCGCTTTTTAGAAAAGCCATTCAAAAACTATTCAAGATACGATCTTGCCGATTTTACAGGATATACCAATTTATCAGGAAAAATCGATTTTTTGAAAGTGTCACACTGGTATAGACCCTTAAATATATATTATAAGCATTATTACAAGCCCTTATCGTTTGGATATGTGAAAACAATATTCTATGCCAATGGTCAGGTATGGTGTTCAGACTTTTGTTATAAATAATTTTATGATAAATTTTCGTCTAATGTATTATTTTTGATATAGCTTACTGTTTAGTTGAAAATTTCGAAATTTTTTTTTTTTTTGAAAAATGTTTGGCTCTTTAACCTCAAATATTTTTTCCACATATCAGAGCGATGAGCAATTTTGGTATTTTTGTTAATGTTTTGAACATATTCAGCTGAAAGTTAGAGCTTGTTGTAAATTTTTGTAACTTCACTAATATTTCTATCGAATTTGACCGGACTATTAGAAATACTTTTAATTTTTTTTAGACAGTTTTTATGATTCAAATTAGTTTTGAACTGTCAAAAAACATTGTAAATATATTTTCAATTAGCGCATATAAATTGTATGTAACTTTTATAAATTTTTTAAATTAAATCAGCTTTGGTAGAAAATATATTTCTGGCTCAGTGCTAAAGATCAAATATTCATATAAATTGTAGATATAAATTATAACCACACATGGCTTGCTTAAATATATGGAGACCATTAAAATGATCTACTAACCGCATTTTAAAATTAAAAAAAAAAATAATTATTTTTTTTCATTTTCTTTTAAGTATTTATTTCATTTTTTTAATTTAAAAAATGTTGTTTTTCACTCCTAAGTGCCATTCCACCTTGTGCGTACTATAAAAAATTGAATTGAAACGAAAGCGAAATCTTATAATTCCAATAATTATTTACGACTAAACAATTTATGTTACTTAGTTTATAAATTAAAGAAATTAAAGTTACAAAGAATTCCGAGCTAGTTGTAAACTTATCTGTTATACACATGCATATTTGTGTGCATATTTTTTTACAATACCTGCAAGGTAACTTGTTTGTTAGCGCTACATTTTTGTTGTTGTTATCTTTGAAAAACAAAATAAGCAGTTTTTATTTATTTTTTTAGTAAAAAGTGAGAGTTACAATTTCACTAAAATTAGCATTCGCGCGTTTGGTGCGAGGCAACAACAGCAACAAAAACAGCAACCGCAACTTTAGCCACAACAACAACAAAAACAAATGAATTTTTACATCGAAAGCATTTTGTAAATACTTATAATGATGGTTTTTAATTTCCAAAATAATATTGTGCTACTAAATAATGCATAATGAATGATGATTATGCTGTAGTCAATATGAAATAATTACAAACTAGTTACTGTACCTACTATATGTATATGTACGCATTATACGATTGTATTATTGTAATTATATATGATTTGTTTTTTATAAAAATATATATATAAATATGAATACTTAGTTATAGCAAAGTGAAAATGTATGTAAATGTATTTATTAGTAATTAAATATTTATGAATTTAATGGTTTGCCTAAGTCAAGTAGTGCAAAAAATTTAGCCAAATAATAATAAAAATTAAAAAAAAAATCATAAACAAAACAAAAACACTTAAAAGCCATTTATGCATAAAAAAATTACAAACTTCATACCAAAAATGCAAACCAAAAATAAAATTGTGAAATTAATAATTACAATTAATATTTATTTTATTATAATTTATTTAGGAAAATTTCTTGAAATATATTAATTTCATTTCAATTTCTACAAAAAGTAAAAAGTTTGGTTTTTTCTTGTTTTTTATGCTTTGTAATTATTGTAATTATATTGTTGTTGTATGAAAGGTAGTGTTGCATTTATACCTGGGTTCAAGGTTCGAAAAAAATGTTGTTTTTGTTTTTGTAATGTAAATATATTTTAAATACCGGGTTTTTCAATAAGAGCGCTACAAAAGTTTTTTTTTTTTTTAATTAAGCAAAAACGGTTTGGAATGTCAATGAAATTCTTTATTTCTGTAAAAGTACATTCGATTTCATTATGGTCACCACGGGCACGCTTGTAAAAGTTCAGACGCTGAACCCAGTGTCCGACGGTTTTCAAGCATAAGTCGGCCAATACTGCTCCAATTTCACGTTCGATATTCGTACGAAGTTCATCAATCGTCGCTGGCTTGTTAGCATAGACCAAAGACTTGACGTAGCCCCACAGGAAATAGTCTAAAGGCATTAAGTCGCCCGACTGAGGCGACCAATTGATTGAGCCATTTCGGGAAATAACACGTTCACCAAACTTGGTTTTCAAAAATCGATTGTGACATTCGCTGTGTGGCTTATGGCGCCGTCCTGTTGGAACCACATATTGTACAAGTCCATATCATCCAACTCGTATCAAAAATATTCGGTAATCATTGAGCGGTAGCGATTCCCATTCACATTCACGTGCCGGTCTTGCTCATCACGGAAGATGTACAGCCCAATGACGCCGCCGGCCCATAAACCGCACTAAACCATAATTTTTACGGGATGCAATGGTGATTCATGGAATACGTGTGGAGTGGTGCCTGACCAATAATGCATATTTTGCTTGTTGACAAAGCCATTCAGGCAGAAATAAGCATCATCGCTGAAGATGATTTTACAATGAAAATCCGTATCATTTTCAAGTTATTGCTCAGCCCAATTCACGAAAATATGACGATTCTGGTGGTCAAGCGGCTTTACTTCTTGCGTCAATTTGATCTTGTAGAGATGTAGAACATGATTCGTAAAATTCGCCACAACGACGTCACAGAGATGCCCAACGCTTGAGAACAACGTGTGAGAGACTGATTTGGATTTTCCTCCATTGATGCGCCAGCGGCAGCAATATTCTCGACACTACGTGTACTTCTTTGTCTCACTCGTGCCAGTGTATTTTGTACTGTGTCTATGGATTAAATTTTTCCACTAGACGCTCAATTGTTGATGAGGCCCATAAATTGGACGTAGCGTTCTTAAATTGAATTTCGGTAGTAAAATTAAGTACTTTCGACTTGCTGTTGGATCGCATATCTTTTCATGATAAAATGGCAAACCTAACTGAAGAGAAATGTCAAAAGAGCGGGAAAAAATATGGCATCCCTATTGGTCTACTTGATTGATCCAATAACAATTTTATGGGCAAGTTCATTACGTTTTTGATCCTTGCGGGCAAAAAACTGGTTCAAGTGGTTTTTGACGTCCTCATTTGAAGTGAAGGTGCTCCCATACAAAAAATTTTGAAGAGACTGAAACAAGTAATAGCCCGAAGTTGTCAAGTCTGGAGAATATGCAAAAGCTTCTGACGAGGCGACTTTTATGAGGTCTCGCATTATCGTAATGGAAGACTATACCTCCTCTATTGATCACCTCAGGTGTTCAAATATATAACGGTAAAGCAGTTAAGTGTGAAGTTGGCTGCGAAAACATGCAATAAGATCAGCTATTGTCATCACACGAAATTACTTAGTGAACGATCCAATGTTTTCCCTTAAATTATCATTGTCCAAGTTTTGCAATAAGTTCTGTTACTACAAATATTTTGCGTAATCTATCCATGAATCACTCAGACCAACTTCTGTGATATGAATCAATATTAATGTATGAAGGCCCAGAAGTCTTTGGCAGAATCTTGAGCGCTATTTGTTTGGTTGAGGATTAGTAGGGATTTTTAGAATGGTAGAAATATTCGTGGATAATAGAATGTTGAGGATGTCATCAGTAAATTTTTGCAGCTTCCCCTGAGTGCTTGAGTTGTACCTCTAGAAGTGTAATCTGGAGCATTCGATTACGGAAATCATACTGTGACTCTGTAGTACATAGTTTCCTCGAACTTCTCAGAGTTCCTTGTCAATCCAGACTGAGCTAGTGCAGTTTTATCGGATCGTATAGATTTATAGTATAGTAAGTGGGTATAGTATTGGAAGTGGGATTAAAATTGCCAAACAGATTACTGGTGGAAATTCGCTATCCTTTGGGTCTGCCGCAAGATTCGGTGATATTCTGAGAAATACTAGATTTGGGCATAATATTTAACCATTTGGAAATGGGTTAATTATATATTTCGAAAGTTAAGAAAGTCAAAGCCAAAGTCACTACGGTTATTCTTACGGTGAGATGCGGAGTTTTCAGAAGTTTCTTTGATTCAATTCAATTTCAACTAGTTACTAATTTCAGATTTGATTTCATTGAGCCCTTTTTAATTTCAGTATTCGTTCAAAAATTATCTAGAAACAAGTAATACAAAATTGAAGCAAATTTGTGAAGTAAATTATCAATATATAAAAAATACACATAAACGCAAATATACTTGAACTCACTGCCAAAGCGCAAATAAAATGTGTACGTGCTAAATATTAAAATTACATAATAACAACAACATGATAAAAACTGTATTAACATTAGAAAATAAAGAAAAAACAAAAAGAAAACCGTCAGAAGTAAAAATAAAAAAATCAGAAGTAAAATAAAAATTATAAAATTTTTCAAAAACCCTAACATTTATTTAAAATATATATGAAATTAACCATAGCTCGAATTATAATATATTTTTTTTGAGTTTTACTTATTTACGTTTTATCACTTTCATCTAATTCTTATTTTTTTTTACTTAGAAAGTTCGTCATTAAAAATATTGCCTAAAGTTATAAAATACAATCTAAAAGTATTTATTTTTCCACAAAAAAAAAAAAAAAAAAACAAGAAGTAGCTTTTTTCTACCACACAATGAACAAAAACTTTAAAAGTAAAATCTGTGTTGTTGTATTTGGAAAATATGCATACACTAGAATTAGAAGCAACCACACACACACCAGCACGCAATGTATTATATATGAAAAAAGGAATTGATTGACACATGTACAACCGAGTACATGACTAACACTCGTAAGTCGAGCAAAAATTAACAAAAAAATTAAAAAAAAAAAATATTAAATAAAAATAGATTAAAAAACTCTTAAACTGTTATTAGATTTAGCACATAAAATTATATATAAACAAAATTAATTGAAATTAAAAAAAAATTAATTAAGTAAATTAACAAATTAAACACAAAAAAAATAATTAATTAAAATTGACAAAAAAAATAATTAAGTAAACTAGGCAAATATGTGATGTGCCCAATAAACAACATCTTTACTCAACTATAACGGTAAACAACTTTCCAAAACTTTTCAAACACTCTATTGAAAGCACAAAATTGTAAAAAATATTAAAAAGTACGTTCAAAAAATTCGAAAGCATATTTTTTTGGTAAAAAATCGAAAGTCAAAAAATCCGAAAACTTTTTTTTGGGAAAAAATCGAAAGTCAAAAAATTCGAAAACATTTTTTTTTGGAAAAATCGAAAGTCAAAAAATTGGAAAACTTTTTTTTGGAAAAATCGAAAGTCAAAACATTCCAAAAAAAATTTTTTTTTAGAAAATCGAAAGTCAAAAAATTCGAGAACATGTTTTTGGAGAAATTCGAAATTAGATATTTTACCGGCGCAATAGACCCAACAAAAACAAAAACCATTCTATTAGCATTACTAATGGCAACTCAAGCGAGATTTCTCAACCACACAAGAACTCTGCAGGCATTAATCACCAACTACTAACGGATTTACATACATATTTATTTGTGTAAATTAAAAAAAAAAAAAACAAAGAAACTAAAAGGTATAAAGTAATTTCAATAAAAACATTTTTTAATAAGTTTTAAAGGAAAATACAACAAAAAGCTATTAAATACAAATGTTTCGTATTCAAAAACAAAAAACACTAAAAATAAAAACATGAACGAAATTCTTATATTCTCAAGTAATATAACCTAAAATCTCATTGCTAATACATATATACATACATATATATGTACGCATTAAGAGCGAACTACATAAATCAAGTGAAAAACCAAAACCACCCGAAACCCGCAAGCAAAATCACCAATATTCAATAAGCATTTCATATATTGAACAAATTAAACGTAAATAAATATATACATACCTAAATTTATATATACTATATATATATATATATAAATTTTTCAATAAATCACTTTTCAATACACATTCATATAAAGTTAGGTAATTTAATTATAACAAATACAGTTAAGTATGTAAAACAAACGCAAATTCTTAAACACAAAGCAAAAAAATTAATAAACAGATTTAAAATTATTTATGGGTAAACAACAAGAAAAAATATTTAAATTGTAATTAGCATTAAATTGAAATTCGCAAATACATAAATGAACATAAAACACACAACAAAAGGAGAAATGGTAAAATTAATACCAAATAAAAAGAATAAAGTATAATGCAAAGACAATTAAACAATTCAAAAAAATATATTACGACTTTTTATTGAAGATTTAATGTAAGCAAGTACGGCAAAATTTAAATTACGCGGCACATCTGCTGTGAAATATTCATACTGGTATAATACCTTTAAAAATAACTTTCTTCATAATTTTGAATCGATATCTCGAGTGGCTTTTGGGTTACAGTCTTTTAAAGAGTATCCACTCAGTTCAATATTTTGCGTTTTTTTTACAATGTCCGGGTACTTATTTCTCACAATGTATACCCACAACATTTTAATACCATTGGCACAGCAGTTTATTCTCTCTTGATTCCATAAAATTGAATGGCTCATTTGAGCAGTTGAAATATGTAATGACAGGGCTTAACTTCAAGGAGGCGTTATTTTCAGTAAACTGCGAGTTCTGGAATGTGGGAGAAAACTAATATTCGTATTGCATGTGAATAAGATGACGAAAAATGTTTATTTCAGTAAGAAAAAAGATTTCTTGTGCCCTCTGTTGAGTATTTGTGAGTGTTCAAATATTTTGAGTTAATCGCTCATATAGTGGATTCATGTCTTTATATTATGTTTCATTGGTTACATAACTATTATCTTAATACAATTTTCCAAACCAAGGTGATGGTTTCTTGCCCTACTATATATTTTTCAGGAAAGTTTCCTTGATTGTTGTATGAATATCTGTTTAATAGTACCCTATAATATTTGGTGCAGAAGAAACGCTTATCAGAACCTTTTGTGCTCACCGTTGTTCGATGTTCCGTTTTCAGCTGTACTTGAAAGTAAAAATCTGGAATATAATAAAATAAGTAAAATAATCCGTTGGATCCTTAACACATGCCATTGATAGATTCCGGTAGTAGTTTATAGATAGTCTTCCCTGAATTCTAGATAGTTTGACATGAATGGATCAAAAAATTCATATGATACAATGTTATCACTTAGCCTGTTTCTGTTTTGATAGACTCATAAATTTATGTGCCCTTTGATTGTACTTGAACTACTTTAGATAAAACTTGAGATGTTTTGGGCTTTAGGTGTTGGGCATAATGAGTCAGAAAAAGAAAAGCTTTCTAAATGCTCGAACAGAAGGCTTGCGATAGTCATAGACTCGGTGCTCTTAGTTGGTTACAAAAGCGCAGGAATGCAATACAATGGCACTAAGTTCTGTCCTGCCTAAATGTACTATCTTCTTGGTATGCTAGTTTCTTTGTGGTATACTCTGTGTTGCTAGTGTTCCTCTAAGGTTCATTGCTTCACGGAACGCTTGAGTGATGTTGGACTCTTTGTCTGCTTTTTCGTTCCCCTCTATGACTGGCTACTCGGATTATTTTTAGTAAATTTTTCATTGAAAGTCCAGTTATTGCCTCCTTGTATAACATTACGCTGTGGGAGTTAGTACAAGGAGCGTTCCAAAGTAAACAGGACTTAAAAAAACAGAACAAATAGTTTTTTCGACAAAATCAATTTATTTTATTCAAAGTAGTCTCCTTCTGCTTCAATATAGCTTTTTGCACGGTCCAAAAGCATGTCGAACGAGTGCGCATAATCAGTCTGCATAACGCTTTCCTTTTATGGGCAAATGCATTTTTCCGAAAAGGAAGAAGTCGCACGGTGTCACATCAGGTGAATACGGATAGTGGTTAATGATTTAAATGTGATTTTTGGTCAAATAATCGGCTACAAGCGTTGATCGATGAGACAGCGCATTATCGTGCAACAAACGCCAACTTTCATCTTCGCGATATTCGGGAACACGCAATAAACCGATGTTTTGCAGATGTTCAATTCCATTTCCATGAATTTCAATGATGATTTCGTCTGATTTTTGATGAATTCACGCACAGTTTCGATGGAATTTCTGGTAATCACGGATTTTGATTGGCCCCCATGTTGATCGTCATTTATGTACTCACGACCACTTTGAAAACGTTGAAACCACTCATGCACTCTGCTACGGAATAGGCAATCATCGCCATAAACTTGTTTCATCAATTGAAACATTTCGGTAAAAGTTTTACCAATTTTAAAGCAAAATTTAATGTTGGCTCTTTGTTCGAAGCTCATTTCGCACCGATAACACAAACATACTGACACTTAAAATGCAATAACTTCACTTCCAATCAATGTAATATCATGAAATTCTCACTGGACAAGCGATAAAGATAGCAGATTCTAACGCAGCAGTCGACTTATAAATGGCGCCATCAAGGGGCGCTAGATTCAAAAAGTGTTTACTTTGGAAAGCACCTTGTGTAGGCGCTACAGATAGCTCTTATTTCTACTGCCCTGGCCAATAAAAGATTAATCGACATGCTGGTTAGAGAACAAGTTCCATTGGCACCTTGCTTGTGCAAAAACTGAAGCCGCTCGACCTTCCCAAGCGACAACAGTTTGCTCTATGGGGTCTTTTCTTGTGCATTTGTGGCTCAGTTGTTTGGTGTATTTTTCAAAAATGGTGTGTATTTCATCAAAAATTATGTCGGGGGGAACGTAACCGTCAATGGCGATCATTATCGCGTGATCTCAGCTACATTTGGTTTCAACAAGAAGCTGTCACTTTCCAATCAATCAATGGATTTATTAAGAAAACACTTAAGTGACCAGATAATTTCAAGTTTTGGGCGATTCGATTGGATCATCCTTTATCATACTTTCTCATAAAGTGATTGTCATTGTCTTTAGTTTGCTTGATTTTAATGCTGACCTCCCAACTACGTCTATGTCCTTCCGTTCAAAGGTTTTCTGCATTTATTGTTACTGCTTTTGAGTTGAAAAGAAACCTTTTTTGTATACAAATATTATGTTGATAGGTCACACATTTTCTCATTTTGAGGCATATTTGCTGTGAGCAAATGAAATTGTGTGGAAAAATGCGAGCGATGCGAAAATACAACAATATGTACAATTGACCGATTATCTACAGTTAGTGCGTTCAACTGTTTGACTGACTATCTGCACCTTGGAACGCTGAAATAACTAGGTATGTTGTTGTAAGCTTGTGTGCGACTGCAATTGTCACACTGTCGCATTGTCGCATCATTAAAAATGAAATTGTCGCATTTAATGACTCCATTCACGGCTCGCATTTGCCCGACACCCCGCGGCCCTTGCGCCGGCAATCGCCCCAGCCACTGCTGCTGCTGTTGCCGTTGTTGCTGCCAGTTACGGGATTCGCCGGGCAATTCATTTGGATTCAATTATAATTGGTGATCGCGCTTCGGCCCGTCTGATGGTCGCTGGTTGGGATTTGCGATGGTGAAAAGTCGAATGCACTCAACCGCATTCCGTGGCTGGAAATGTTGACGCCAGCGTCAAATCACGTTAATGACAGTAAATGCAACAATGGCTATCAAAACAACAACAACAACAACACAAGCACATGCAGCCACTACATTGCTTTGGTGGCTTTGCGCGGCGTCACCAGTCACCAGTCAAAAGTTGAACGCTTAGTGAAGAGATTGCATTTTGTGGCATTTATGACAGCAGCGCGGGAAGGTGCACATTGCGGTGGCTTATTACCGTTGTCACTTGTTGTAATGCCGACGAATATCGCTCAGGTAATAATTTATGAAATTAAAAGCACATAAATTAATAAATTAATTGGGAGTGGTTTGAGCGGCTAACGGCGCTTGTGTGTGTGTGTTTGTGGCAGCAAATTGCACGCGCTATTGCTGAGAGGGGGCATGCGATGTGTGCGCGGTGCAGGAAGTGCTTGCACGTGCAAGCGCGCGCACTTCGCTGTCAGTGCCTTGGCTCATTACAGTCGATCCAGCGCGGCAAGTCATTTGGGAGCGTATTAGACGAGGCGCGATTTGAAATTCGATGAGCAGCGGGAAGACTTGAAAAGCAAAGGAAAACGAACAATGCGCGCTTATTGGAAAACTGTTGTACGGTTACAATATTTGCAGACTCTCACACAAATATTCTTCTTTATATATGTACATACATATATCCAACATCCTACATATATATTTGGCCTAAAATTTCTTTCTTCTTTTCTTCGAAGCGTCTCCTACCTTCATGGTATCTTCTTGAAGGCTACCGCGTTGCTTATTATTTTGCTTTGCTGCACAGGCATGCTTTGTGACACCCTCAGACCGTATGGCTGTTGCTAGTTTGTAGTCCGCAGCAAAAGAGAGGAATTAATGTACGGCTGTCGTGCTAAAATGACGCTCCTAAATTGCTCGCACACAAAAAAGGTAAAAGTAAATTGTGCTGTTGAAATCTTATTAATTGTTATGGTCAGCGTTGAAGGAATTGCTTGTGCGCATGCGTGTGCATGACTATGGTGAGTGATGAAGCCAACATCCCAGTGGTACCAAGTTAAGGTTAGAGTTTTTTCAGGCAAGTTTTTTGTCAGAAAAGTTTTCTATATAAAGACGTGCATTGGATCGGTCAGTTTGCATGGCAGCTACAGGCTATAGTTATCCGATTTGAACAATATATTCGGATATTATAGTTACTCTAACGTTTTCTAAAGGGTGATCCATTTCGAAGTACCAAACTTTTTCAAAAAAAAATCACATAAACTTCAAATTTAATAGGGAATGTTTAACATCATTTTATATCATTCATTGGTATTTATTTTTTTAAGACAATATCTTTCAAATGTTGGCCGTGATCACGTCTCAGATGGTCCAACCGTTGAGTCTACTTTTCGAACAGACGAATTACACGCTCGATCTTTTGCTGCAAGGGCGGAATTAAAGCAGATAGCCATTAGACTTTATACATTACCACAGAAAAAAGTCTAACGCTGTGATATCACAAAATCTTGGTAGCCAATCGACCGGCCAAAAATGTCTAATTATCTGCACACCGAAGTTTTCTCTCAATAAATCCATTGATTGGTGCGATCTGTGTTAAGTGGCTCCTTCATAACGTTCGTCATTCACTGTTACGCTTTTATTATCAACATTTTTGAAGAAATATGGACCGATGATTTCCTTCGGGTGTCTCTTCGTCCGAAATGCGAAAATTTTGCTTGTTTATATACCCATTGAGCCAGAAATGGGCCTCATCGCTGAACAAAATTTGGCCCGAAAACTTCGGATCTTCTTTGGAACTTTTCATGAGCCCTTAAAACGGAGCGATGTTTCTTGTGAAGGTCGAGCGGTCTTTGTGTACATTATCAGTTACGGCTGCTATAATTTGTTCACTGCGTGCTGGACTTGGTCTATTCGGTCAAATGTTCTCCAATAATAAATGCTGGGTCTCAAGATGGGTGTTGGTGTTGCGAATAGTACGCCCAGTACATGATGAAATGCCCAACAATACTGGACAAAAATAACATGACAACTTGACACGACTCACACGTGATCTGTCAAAAAAGGCTATTGAAAATAGTTACAAGAACTAGATTTTGATCAGTCTGTAACTAGTTCATAGACAGACAGAAGGACATGGCTAACTTTATATGGTCTCTGCGTTTCCTTCTGAGTTCCGATTAGAATAAGCACAAGATCTTACTAAGTTAATACACAACATCTACGTAGCGATCTGGAGCTTGAAGCTTACAAGAATAAATAACTGTGATTTCTGTCAAGATGTGGAAAGTTCCTAACTTTTTCGAATGCTTTAGGTATAAATCTACAACAAAGACAGCTAAATACTCATCTTCATCCCATGTATCCTGGAGTATAGAGTATAGAGAAGCATATAAATCCCAGCCAATTTCAACTGCTGGGCTGGTCATAGCTGAAATGTGGGAAAATTGCCACAAAGTGATGTCACAAACACATACACACATACATAGATGTATATATAATATATAATATAAGTGTAAATAAATAGTGAAAATGTTGTGAAAGATGCTGGACGCTGAGGGACCAGCAGTCACACGTACACATAACTACATAAATGCCCAACTATCTTTTAGTGTGGCAACGACGCCGCCGCCGCTGCGTGGCAGTTCATCAATAAAACATTATGGGAATGTGGCCCATTCATTATTCATTACTTAGCGACAAAGTAATCGCTTGTAAGTATTTAAGTGGCCACATACGGAAATATGTATGGACGCGCATGCGTGAATGAATAACAGCCAGCGCATAAATGTATAATTACAGCGTGTATCTGCGTGTGTTTGTGCATTAGTTAGCATTGTAGTTGTGTTTTTTGTGCTTGCCACACGTGCATATCCTGTCACATCTGCACCCATTTCAACGCCAAAGACAATAGAAACGGACAATTAAATCTTGCACAGGTTTTTATGAATCACAAAATCAAATGAGAGAAATTAATAATATAACGTATAATGACATTTCATAATATATGGGATGCGCTTGGCAAATACAATTCAATTCAACTTTCGTGCGCTTCGGTATTAATGAATGCTGAAATTGTGTTATTTATGCGGAGTAGAGGTGGCTGCGCCATGAGAGTTGCCTTTGATGCGTTAGTGCTTGGATGGTATTGAATCGAACAAACAACTGGTATGAATCATATAGAGCGTGGTTTTGCTGCCATTGGACTCAAGTCGATAAATTTATTGTTGCTTTCACATATATATTTTTTGATAAGCTGTAGACGCTTATCACATTAGGCCCTCCGAAAAAGAGTTTTGGTGACCAAGACTTTTCGGCTTAAAATTTTCTCAAAATCTATTAGAACTATAGATTGATAGAGGTAATGATTGAAGGATTGGTCAAAATTTTGATTTTGGACGAAATAATGGCTACCTGAGGAATAATTAGTTTTTTGTGAAATCATTATCGTTCTCATTATTTCATTACAAAATTAAGAAGATTGTTTGCAAATTTCAAGAAAATTGACTCTGTACCGACTCTGTAAACGACTCTGTAAACAGTGATTCGAAAAAAATGCTTTGAAAATTTTTGGGAATTTTTACAAATACGCTTATATATCCGGAACCATTTACCGGATCAAATTTTCGGATCTTGTAAGTTCCAAGGAGGATTTTTTTTCTTTCAAATTTTGTTCAGCGATGAGGCCCATTTTTCGTTCAATGGGTATGTAAACAAGCAAAATTTCCCTATTTTGGACAAAGAGCAACCTGAAGAGATTCAAGAGCTGCCATTTCATCCAGAAAAAAAACACGGTTTGGTGTGGTTTGTGGGCCGGTGGAATAATTGATCCATATTTCTTCAAAAATAATGCCGGTGAGAACGTTACCGTCAATGGCGACCATTATCGCGCCACGATAACCGTACATTTGATGCCTGAAATTGAAGCTCGTGCACTTGGCGATATTTGGTTTCAATAAGACGACGCCGCTTCCCACACATCGCATCAATCAATGGATTTATTGAGAGTACAGTTCTGTGTGTAAGTAATTTCACGTTTTGGGCCGGTCGATTGACCACCAAGATCGTGTGATATCACACCTTAGACTTTTTTGTTTAGATATGTAAAGTCTAAAGGCTATGTGGACAATATCGTTTCGATTCAGGTCTTGGAGCAAAACATCACGCGCGTCATTCGCTAGTTACCAGTCGGAGTGCTCGAACGAGTCATCGAAATTTGGACCAGATGAATGGACCATCTAAGATGAAGACGCGACCAACATTGCAAAAAGATAATCTTTAAGTAATAAATGCCAAGGAATGTTCTTTCGAATGATAATAAGCATTCCTCATTAAATTTGATGTTTCTGTGTTTTCTCTCAAAAAAAGTAGGAAACCTGGAAATGGATCACCTTTTAAAAGCAAAAACTTCGATTATTTGATATTCACAGCTATTCAATTAACACACAAGAATACCAGGCAGAGAAGCTGCTTATTGAAGCAATTTTTTCCAGAGAAAGCGGGC
This sequence comes from Bactrocera neohumeralis, assembly GCF_024586455.1. NCBI lineage: Eukaryota > Metazoa > Arthropoda > Insecta > Diptera > Tephritidae > Bactrocera > Bactrocera neohumeralis. The sequence continues at coordinate 6,050,723 of NC_065921.1, forward strand.
CTATTCAAAATAATTAAATTGTATGCCAAACTCCAAATAAAAACAGACAGTTGTTCTTTTTTTACTTATTTATGTTTAATAAAAATATTTTCTTGTAAAATATGCTTACAGTACAAACTACACAATAGTAATAATATAATATATAATAATATAATAATAATAATAAGTAATCAATTTAGAATTTCAACAATTGTTCCTCACAACTCCACGCTCTCTGCCACGCTTGCAATGACGCAGCTGTCTGCGGTGCGCGCTCGTTTATGATATGATTTTGGAAAACTTTTGCAGTTTCTTTCTCATAAATAATTGTTCTTTTTCGCTGTTGCTTACTGTTGTTTTATCATTTGAGTTGTTTGTTGTTGGCTTTTTACTAAAACTAATTAAAAATTACATTATTACAAGTGGCGCGTACAATTTTGCCAATGGAGGGAAGAAGACAATTGTAAACGTTTGCGGTATTTTGTGAAAAAATACGGTAAATATTATGTATACATTATTTTTAACTTTTCTTTTCTTGTTTTTGTTTTTGTTTGTTGTAATAAATTATTTACGCTTATATCTTATTACAAATACATATAAAACGCACACAACAATTTTCGTGCGATTTACGTGTATAATTGTAGTTCGTGTGCCTTTAATATTAGGTTTTAATATTTTGTAAGAATTATTTATTTATTTATTACTGTATATTAAGTATGTATGTAGCAATATTTATGCTTGAAATTGCTTCATAGCGCAAATTCATTTGCTTGTATTTGTGCTATTTACTGTACGGCAAGAATAACTCGATTGGTTTTATGTTTTTATTGTTATTAATTAATTGTTGTTGCATTAATTAGAAGTGTTTACTTTATATAAAATGCATATAATTATGCAAATTTTCGAAAAAGTTGAAAGCTTTGTGTATATTTTCAAGAGTTTCTTTAGAGAATTCAGATCAAAAGGAAAAATATAAAAGTAAAAATTATAATAATTTATGTACAAACTTGTAAGGCTTAATTTTATTAAGTTTTGATGCTAAATAGCTTTTATTGAAAGTAAAAAAAACGAAATTCTGTGTTTTAAAGCTTCTGATATTTTATAATAGTTTTTGTTTTTTAATCATAAATTTTCTATTCATCGTTCAATTGGTGGTACCTTTTAATTTAGATTTTAATTTAGATAATTTTGTCTTCACTAAATTTTGTCTCACTGGCATCATATGCTCTTAACGGTCTCTTAATTCCATTAATCATTTGTATATAAAATTTTAATTGAGCTTTTTGTGCTCCGCTCAAATATTTCTCTTCGTCCATTGTGCTTTCCTAGCTTATATATTTTCATGTTTTTAACAAAAAATGCACAGTTCACTTAAATTAATTTTACTTCTTAAAAATCATTAATTCTTTGCTTCTCATTTTGTCTGCGTTTAATAAAAAAAATTCTGTTTTCTTAAGTATTTAAACATAAGTTATTGCAATTGAGTTCGTTATACTTATTTGCGTTGAAAAAGTTTACTAATTCCCAAAGCTCCGCTGATAAAGTGAAAGCTTGACGCGAAAGCTTAAACATTCTACGTATAAATGATTTTCTGTAGAGTTTAGGCGACGAAAGCTTTCGTTAAAACTTAAAAAAAAAACGTTGAACTTTATTTTTAATTGCAAAGCTTTTCCGGCATGTTGACGAAAGCTTTAAAAAAAGTTTGAATTTAATTTTGTTTAGCAAAACTTTTTCGATTTTGCTTTGATTTTTTTTTATTGCAAAGCTTTTACGACATGTTGAGGAAAAGCTTCAAAAAAATATTTTCATTTGCTTGCTGTAGAAATGGTTTCTTACTATTTTTAATTACAAATTGCAAAGTGTTCGAAATTTTCTATAGAGACTTAACGCGTGCTGAAGTGCTTTGTGCTTTTTGCATATTTCTAAAATTTTAAAAATTATAAGTGTTATGTGGAGTAACTAAAGCTTATGTTTTTCTTTATTGCAGCATGTTTTTGAAGTAAGAGAATTTTACTGTTATTTTTAACAATTTATATCAAAACATATATACAACAACTTTATTGCTTTTATTTTTAAAAAATTATGTCAAAATATATATTCGAAAGCTTTATTACATTTTTTTTCTTTTTTTTTACTTTATTTTCAAAAAATTATGTCATAACATATATACGAAAGCTTTTGTGAAATTTTAGAATCACAGTTATTTAATTTAATTTTACTATTAGAATTAACTTATCAGCTTGAATTGAGTTAAGTTACTTTTTTCTAGAAAAACGTTATCATAAATTGTCCATAAATGAGTTACTTTTAAGCTTTCTATAGCCAAGCTTTCACTGAACTTCAAATCTTTCAAACGGCGTACTTTTTTATGAAGCTTTTTCACAATGACTTTGAAAACTTTCACAAAATCTACTCAAAGCACAATATTAATATGTATCAAAAGGGAAAAGTATTTGCAGAGTTTTACATGAGAAGCATTACGCTTTAATGAAAAGTCCAAAAGCTTGCTTAATCAACCAAAAAGTGTTGTTTTATATTTTTATAAGAAAATTCTTTAAGATTTTTGTTCAACAGATCGAATTTTGTTCGAATTTTATTTATCAAAAATTATATATAGCAATTGATAATAGTAATAAAAATAATAATAATAATAGTTATATAATAAAAAACATTGTTTGAGTAAAGTTTAAAGTAACTTACTTAAGTAAAACTAAAACTTATTTAGGTATACAAAATTAGAAAAAACTTTAAGTACTACGTTGAGTTGAGTAAAGAAAAGCAAAAATATACAAAAATGTGAAATTTTTAACTGCACGCTGAACTTAAGCGTTTGTTCGAAAAGCTTTACGCGTTAATTATTGCTAAAGTAAAAGTTTTTGAGAATTTTATAATTATGCGTTTTTTGTTTTTCATTTTTATTTCCTTCTTAATGTAATGTTCGCATTTAACTAAGGCGATTCAAAAGCACTGAAATGATGCATTGCATACGCAGTTGCACGAAGTAAGCATGTAAAGCTTTTGCAAGCTTTCATGTGGTGACAGCTTTGAGATGTGTGAAAGCTTTATGGCGCATATTATTTGTTACGTTAAATACATACACACTTACATATTTTTGTTGCATTTGCTGTCGCATGCCTATATATTTTGTATTTACTTAGTTAAACTATTTCTTATTTAACGCTTACTGAACGGATTACAAAACATATTAATATTGGAAGCGATGTGGCGGCGCAACAATGACTGTTTTTTTGGAAAATGATTTTGAGATTTTTTTAGGATTTTTGAACTTCCTAAACTTCGGACGAAATCGTTAAAAAGTATACATGAAAAAAATATTTTGAAAAAATTAGCGAATTTTATTGAATTTCCCTTACATGAACCGTAATAATTTACATTTTATTTTTATATATGTTTTTTTTTTTTTGCTTTTTGCATGTAAAACACATTTTTGAATCTCAATTAAGCGTGTGTGTACTTAAGTTAAACTTATTTACTTAATAAAAATATAAACACAATTAAATTTTCACGCACACTATTTACTTAAAGCAAGCAAATCATAAAATTGAGTTAAACTTTCAATGTTTTTGCAATTGATTTTTTGTCATTTGCCGCCTTTACCACTTTTTATCTACTAAATTTATACTAATATTTAGCCAATTTGCAAATTTCTCAGTGTTGCTTTGCCTCACGCGCAAGCTAACACTTAAGATTATTTATTAGATTTTATATACTCTCTCACGTTTTTGCGCTCGCCTACTTTGTTTTTGTAAATGTATAAACTCTTACATATTTACTTCGCCTGCTGCTTACTTTTTCCGTTATACTTAGTTAATAATATTAGCATGAAAAAAACATAGTTAAGTGTATATATGCTCTTGTATAATTTTTTTATTTTTTTTGTTGTTTTTGTTTCATTTGCAATTGCTTATCTACCATAATATATATTGTGTCCATTGCTTTGTGCATTTCTGTCCAAGTTATTGTTGTTGTCATCATCTTTATAAAAAAAAACACTTAACACATCAGCTTCTTTAAACAAATACAATAACAATGTGCGCTGAGTTTATCTAATTCGCAGCTTCTTGTTTTTGCTTAGCTGCCACTTGTCTTACATACATGTGTGTGTGTGTGTGTGTGTGTGTGTGTATTCACTTATTGCTGCTATTGCTTTTGTTCGCCGCTGTTCTTGCTATTGCCTCGCATACACAATTGTTGTTGCTATTTTATTCTACAATTATATAAACTTCTTCATGCGCTCAATGATTGGGTAACTCCGTTAATGTTATGTCATATAAATCATCTTCGATCTGTTGCACTTCCAGCAGAAATATATCTTCATTGCAATAATACGAAATCATGTCGTCATCAATTTTCGCAGTAATCCTAAATAGAGAGTTGAAAAAGAAATAGAAGAGCAAAATACATATGATTAGAAAACATACTAAAGAATCAAAAATAATATTTTTGAATATATATATATAATTTATAAATAAGGATGTTACTAACTTTTGGATAGTGGGCATATATTGGGGGTTTGATAAGGGATTGAGACGTACACATTACTAGCTAGCCAACCGCTAAGACAAAAGACAAAACTTGGAGTTGATAAATGTCGCTTAAGCCACGTAAAAGTATTCGCAGCTCAATTAAAATTCAAAACTTTTCACTTATATGCAGTATTATGAAAATATGAGATACTAATTTATTAATATATCTATCTAGCTTTTGTTGTATAAAAATAATGCCTGTCAACTTGTGCAATATGTTTGGAGATTTTTTATAGTTTAATAAAATCGCAATATTATTTTAAGAGCTTTACATGAGTAGCATTACGCTTTAAAGGAAAATCTAAAAATGTTGCTTTATCAACCAAAAAATTGTGCTTTATATTTTTATAAGAAAATTCTTTAAGATTTTTGATCTTAGAGATCAAATTCAGAACGAATTTTGTTTATCAAAAAACTATATAGCAATTAAAAATATATTACTTGAGGTGATAACTTTATTGGCGCAAAGCTTGAGCAAAGCGTGCCGCTAGGTGGCGCTTGCTTTTACTATATAGTAAAATATGTATAAAGCTCTACTAAAGCTCAAATTTGAGAATTTTCATTTAAAAAATGAGAACTAGTTGTTTAAAAAACCGTGATCGTAAGAAAAATACTAATTTACTAAGAAATATTTTGAGACACAAGTTTTCTATAAAAAATTAGCTTAAAGTGTACGAGTAGGAAGTCAAAATATGCTTCAATTCCACAATTTCTTATGAAGATCGTCATCGGGATCAGTAATTAGTAATGTCGTATGGCTGGTTATTTTGGCTGATACTCTGAAGTTTTGACTTCGATTAACGAAGAGCTGAAACTTCTACAATTGAGAGAACTACCTGTTTTGCTAGCATCATTTCTCAAAGGAGCAAATCGAGGTTTTCTTTCTCAAATACTCAAACATTTGATTGAGCAAAACAAATACAAACGAAGTAGGGTGTTTAAACCACACTTTAAAACATAATGTTTTTTTGTACACGTCTGTGGAACGAAGGTCGATTTTTGTACAAAATTTCACTGTACGACGAAATCAAATAGGTTAGGTTAGGTAAGTCTGGTAGTTCAATGAGCCACGCATAGACCAGTTTTAGTAATTTGCCATACCAGATGGAGTTCATTTACGAGGTCACTGAGGAGTGGTCATCCCTTAGGTTGCCTGCGCTTGACGAAAATTTTTACAGAATCTGTGGTCTCAATATCGATAACTCCTCTAGTGTATCATACCGTGGAGACCGCAGAAGCTTACGGCGAATTTGACAGATTTGATACCGCCTCCAGTCTGTCATATCGTGAGTACCCCAGATGCTTAGTCTTGCCAATGCGGGACAAGTGCACAAGAGATGACGAAATCAAATAAATAGTCAATGAAGCTTTTGAGGCAAGCTCAAAGCTTTGCATTTATTTTAAGTACTGAATTTCGGTTTCAAATAATATCGCAGCGAGCCGTCGCGCTAGTTCAAAATATCCCTTGCACAAAAATAATAATAATAAAAAATTGTAAAAAATAAATTAAATCCCTTTCAAAGTACGCCTAACATTTCCAACGAGGTGTAAGAATATAATAAATATATACTTTTTATTGAAACAATTATTCAGCTGTCAAATCGATTAATATCATCCGGTGGTTAGACCCTAGTATTAGTCGTTAATTACATTAAATGAGCGTAAAATCGTTAAGTGCGAAATGAAACTAGAAACCCTCGCCTGAAGTCTAATCCACAAATGCAATTATTTAACTATTAAATTTTTATGACATAATAATTATGCAAATATGTACTTTATATTATTAGAAATTATGGCAAAATAAATTAATAGCGGTGATGTGTATAAAGTATATTTAGCATACCCACTATATAGTTAGATTTTTAATTATTTTTAATTACATAAATCGTTAAGTTTACGCGCGCAATATTAACGGTAAAGTTTAAATAATAAAATACGGTTTTTATTTGAGGTGCAAACACATACTGAATGAGATGCTGAGGTCGGTGTATTGGTGCGATATATCTTTAATAAATTTTTGCTACTTCAATTTTCGCTCGTTGAGTGTTGTTTTTGTAAAAATAAAAGTTCAAATAAACTATATTTAATTACACAAATATGTCATGCGTGCTTTGTGGCGTTGTAGATATGTATGTAAGTTTGTATGTTTGTATTTGATACTTAATGACTGTTGGGTTGTTGAGCTTTTTTGATTTTTTTGGTGGTGGTTTTGTCACTAAACACTAATTTTGCTAGTTGTTGCACTATGTAGGTATGTATGTATTCATGTCTACTTACCCTTTCTTATTTGTACGATAAATATTATTTATACTCGCTGTTGAGATTTTGTATTTACTTTCAATCTGTAATTGAGAAATGAGAGAAAAATGATGTTTGTATTTGTTTTTGTTTCTTTCTTTTGCTTTTGATTTGTTGTGTGTTAACTGCTAATTTCGTAAACATTGTAAATAATATTTTTTTTCTTTACGTTTTACTACAAACAATGTTTGTGCTGTGTTTCTTACTAAACAACGAACAAAAACTCATTTTAACTAATTTCAAAATGTTTATATTATTTATTTTTAATATATTACGTGTAATTATTTTTGATATTTTTTATTTGTTGAAATAGAAATATTGCCAATTTCATTTGCTTTCGCCCAAGCTAATTTTTTACAAAAGCAGCCTAAAAGTAGACACTTTTTTGCTCTAATTTGAAGCGCTTATTATCATACAACTACTATTTTGAAGATACAGTTTTTTTCTATTATTTAAAGCATACCTTTAAGGTAATTATGCAATTATTCGACATGCCAATTGTGAGCTTTTGCTACTATGAAAGCTTTTCGAAAATATTTAACGATCTAGCAAGAAACATTTGAATTTTTATTACATTTATGTACATTGTGTAATTTCATAGGCCAGATTTTAACGGTGTACTGTGTCAATGTGTGATTATGTTTTGTGGAGTGTATGCGTGAGATGTCATATGTATGTATGCAATGATTGATGGCATGAAAGCTACCGACACAGAAAACTATTTCGTGAACTTCCGTAGAGAATTAAAGCATAATTCCAAGTTTCGAAATTTATTTGTTTAAAATGAAAAAAATTTATAGAACAGGGTGACTCAAGTGAAAAAAATTATTTAAAGGATTTTTAAAATATTTTGAATCAAAAAAATATATTAAAATCAATGTATAATTCCAAGTTTCAAACTTTATTTAATTTCATAAAAAAAATGAATTTTTTAAAGGACAGGGTGGTGCAATAAAAAAAAACTAAAAAATTAAAAATAATGTATAATTCCAAGTATTAAACTTTATGTATTTTAGGTGAAAAAATAATTGTTTATAGGATAGGGTGATTCAAATTATATATGTATATATATATATATATATATATTTAAAGGATTTCTCAAATATTTTTGAATTTCATTCCATTTTACTTTTATTACAGGAAATAAGCAAAAAATAAAATAAAAACAATTCCAAATTTGGAACTTAATTTATTTTAAGTGAAAAAGAGAACGGGGTGATGCAAAAAAATTAAAATTAAATGTATTTAAAAGATTTTAAAATATTTTTGGAAAAAACATACATACATATTTTAGCAAAAAAAAAAATGTATATAGAAGAGGGCGGTTCAAGTACAAAAAACGAAAACTATATATTATTAAAGGATTTTTAGGTATTTTTTTCAATTTAAATTTATTTTGTAATAAAAAGTAACCAAGAAAATAAATAAAAATAAGAAAAATTTCCAAATGTCAAGTTTCATTAATTTTGGATGAAAAAATATATTTTTATAGGACAGGATGATGCAAAAATAAAAATTAAATATAATTCAATTTCTATTTTTATTATAAAAATTAAAAATAAAAATTAAAAATTTGTGTGGTGACATTTTTAACTTGAATAGTTTGAAATAATAGATTATGAAGGAATGCAAAAAGCTTTTCATTAAGAATATTTTCTAATATCTGATCTTTGCATTTTTTTAAATTAAATATTTAATATTATATTATCTTCACAGTATATATTTAAAAAACTAACTGCCTTTTTGCAATTTCTTGTGTTTTATCGCTTCTAGATATGTTTCCATGTCTGTATGTTTGTATGGAATGTCATGAGGTAATGAATGGGCGGAGCAATGAAGCATTCAAACATGCAACTTACATGGAATTAATGATCGATCTTAGCCGTCGCCATACTTGCATGTTATATACAACAATCATACACACACACACACACACACGTAAACACAAACACAGACATTTGAGGCATTATATAAAAAGGTATGAAATATCAACTAAGTAACTGATATTCATTGGCATTATTTTGAATCGCCAACTTTTTTTTCGCTGCACTTTAATTAATTAATATTTTACAGCTAAGTTATTTGCTCTGAGAAGTCATTAAACATACGAACATCAAATCGTTGTTCGTCGCTCGTCGATCAGCGATCGTCAATATGTTGATCCTGGTGTACAATAGTTGTTGTGCTGTGCCGCCATTTGCATATGGAATTCGCATAAAATTTTCATTTTTATTAACTAGTTTAGTGAAGTGTCTTCGAAAACGACTAAATGTTCTTCAAACTAACTACTCGGTATGCGAACTATTGGTGCGCGTGTGCGCAGTGTATGTATGTGTGTGTGTGTGTATCTGTGCTATGTATAAAAAAATCATATTTATTGAGCGAGCAAATAGATTATTGTCAGCTTAGTGTTGTTGCTTATATTTATTTTGCGTTTTTCTGCGCTTGCTGTTATTACTGTTGTTGTTGTAGCCGATAATTACAAATTATTAATTAAACAACACTATGTAGACATTGCTGTTGTTGTTGCTGTGTAGTTGCGGTTTTAATTTCAACAATTTACTATTTGTTGGTCATTAGGTGTTTATTTGTGGTGTTGCTGTTGTTATGCTTGTTGTTGTTATTGTTGTTTTGGTTGTAGTGATGCTTTGATTGCAATGATTAATTGCTTGAGATTTGCATTTTTCACTTTTGTGTTGTGGTTGTAGTTGTTATTGTACTGGCTATTATACCACAAAGTGTTGGGTGGGTGTGTTTGTGCATTAATTTCATATTGCAGCTATTTATTTGTTGTTTTTATGTTTAAGTTAACATTGAATGACGTTTATGAATGATTATTAATAATTAATTATTATTTTGTAGTTATTTTTTTTATTATTTGCTAGTTGATTAGCACAGCCAAAGTAAACCATTAAAAAGAGAATCGAGAAATGCAATTTTCACTAACGTTCAAGCATGAAGCTGGTAGTATGAATTTGATTGATTAATTAGAACTTCGAACCATATTGTTACAATTTATTTGTTTGGAGGAAAATTAAAATATTTTCCTATTTTCAGTAACAAAAAATATTTTCTATATTTTCGAAAACGAAAATAATTTTTTCTTAAAAAAAAAATTGATTTGAGTTTTTTGAATTTGTTGTTTGAAAATACTCTAAAATGAATACCCAACATTTTTTGAAAATTTTCCAGATATAAAAAAAATTATTTTCCAGATTTAAATAAAAAAGTTAGAATTGTTTTGAAAATCCGCATCTCAAAATTTCGATTTAAATATACACTGTCTTAAAACAGTTCTCTTTCCTCATCAATGAAACAAAAAAAATCATAATTGTGTTTCTTCAACTTCTTGACCACCCTGTTGCTATTGCTTTATACATATATATAGTACTATATATATTACCCGGTTAGCAGTATTTTGTTTTTTCTTTTAATAAATTTAGTTTAAAATGAGTTTTTGTGTTGCAACTAAAATAAATTAATAATGAAACAATGCTAATACCAAATGTCTAGTACTATAATAAGTAGTAGGTAACTTTTGGTTGGGAAGTGGTGAGGAGTGAGGTTGTACGTAAACAAAGATACACAAGTAGACTTACCGCATTCAAGAGGCCAATAGTGGTGGGCGGCACCACATGCAGCGGCGTGTAGATTTCCTCGTTCTCCTGTCGCACGAACAGCATAACGCGTTCGCTGGTGGGCGGTGTCATGCGTCCGCGCTTCATTGGTGGCACAAAATCGCCCATGGCACTGGGTACTAGACCTTGATCCAGCAGGTGGTCCTTCTTGTCGCTGTAAGAGGAAGGCAAAAGCGAATGTGAATATATGTAAATATATATTAATTAAAGCAATAAATATTTTTATAGGGTGCTTTTTCCGTCTACAACTTTTGAGCTTACTAATAGTTAAGTTGTTATATGCTTTACCAAAATTTAAAGTGCAGAAAAAACACACTGAAAACCTTTATGACTTAGTATGCATCTAAAAGTATTAAGCTACAAATGATTTCAAGTGTTAAGAACATGAAGTTCATAAGGAAAACTTGTCTTTGCATAGAAAATCCAGCATTCAGCTATTTTTTCCTATTTGTGGGCACTTCACATTGGACCCATTGCTCACGCGGTCGCTCAAATTCGCGCACATAAAAGCGCAACGATTTTTACATATACTCACGTCTGCACGTCGGGCGGAAAATGATTGTGGAATTTGAGTGTTGGCGCCGCCACTTTTTGGCCATGCAACAAGAATGGTGATGTGCCTTTGAGATCTGGTGCGCCGGTCAGTGAATCAGTCTCATGGCCATAAAAGCTCTGCAACGGAAAGTAGAATAATAATTGATTAGATGACAAATTATTTGAATAAAAAAATATAGCGGTAAATAATATAATATTACTTATAATAAAAATAAAAAAGTAATAAAAAATAAAATTTCTGTAATAAAAATAAAAATATATATACCAGTAAAAAATATATTTTATTATAAATATTGCGTTTTTGTATTCTAAGCAGCAAACATTAAGAAAAAGTGAGTTAGTATAAATACAAAGTGCAATTTGAATTGCGCCGAAAACTATGCTGTACATATTAACTTTGTTATTTTGCGACCAAAAGTATGCTATAAATTTTTTACTTAACTTTTCTTTCCACACGTTTGGTTTGGCTTAATACTGTATTTTGAATTGCGCCGAAAACTATGCTGCATATTTTAACTTTATTATTTCTCGCCTAAAATCATGCTATAAATTTTTTACTTTACTTTTCTGCCAATATTTGTGATTTGGATTAAAACTGTAATTTGAATTGCGCCGAAAACTATGCTGCATATTAGTTTGCTCGCAGAAGTATGCTAAATGTTTTTAACTTTACTTTTAAGCTCAAATTGGTGGTTTGGCTTAATACTATTAATAATAATAATAACTACAATTATTGTATATAAATTTATAATAATAGATTTCCCGTTACTCACCTTTTCCATATCATCGGCGGGCGAGAATAGTACCGGTGGCTTTTGCAAATCCTGCATTGTATAGAACTCCGAACGTTCGGTGACCGGATGATACAGCTCATCGAGCTTCTTGCGTCCTGTGGCGGTCATTTTACGCTTAGCAGCGCGTCGCTCCTCATCGCGTGTTTTGCGCTCAGCACCCTGTAAGCGAGAAAGAAAAGAATTTCAATTAAATAACTCAAGAAAATCTTTTATAACCCAAGAAATTAAATAGTTGTGGCAAGTACAAATAAAAATATGTGTCATTTGGTATTTAAGAAGTCCATTGGGTATACACACAGCCACACATACACGCCAAATATGCGCGTATGTATACGCCACAAAGGCCAAACGAGGTCGGCGTTTTTATACCAATTAAGTGACAATGTGTCCCAGCACGCAATTAGAGCCAATACAGACTTTAACAAGACTTACTTACATAACAGACGCGAATAATGTGAAGCAAAGCATAATAAGAAGTTGAAAACAAGAGCGAAAATCAATAATAAACACCTTACAACGTGAAAAATTAAAAAAAAAAAAAAAAAAATGTGATTGTTTGACCTTCAAAGTGTCGGCGCGCAGTCACGTTCGTTGCTTAAGTCTTTTGTTTGCGTTGAGTTCGTTGGTTGTTTGCTCGAATTCAGTTTATTTTTTATTTTTTCTTCAACTTTTTTTTTTGTGCTGGTATTTCTTGTGCACACTCTCGTTAGCTTATGGCTAAAGTGTATTTTGTGATTGCTTCTTGATTGCTCTTGTTGTGTGCGATTTGGTGCGACTTTAATGTAGTTGTTATTGTTGCTAATATTACTGTCAGCTAGTCATGCATATGTGATTGAATTATTATCGAGCGCACATTTCATTAGTGACAGTGTGTGTGTGTTGCAGTTAATTGATTTTTTCCTCAAGCGGCTTGGCGGGGTCATAATAAAATATTGTGTGGTAAGTGTGTTAAAAAGCACAAAAAATTGGATTTTAAGTAGTTAGAAGTAATGAATATTATAACATCACTGAAATTTTCAAATACAATACAAGCCAATCATCTATATAGTGTAAACATATGCAGATGTAAGTATGTGTGTGAAATATGTGTATGAAAGACGAAATCAGTCAAATACAGCAGCACTGTGGTCTAAGTTTTGGACAGCGGTGGTAACAGTCATTTGACAGCGCGCTGTTAAGGCGCTGATGTTGATTGCATGGGTGGGCTGCTGGTAGTAGAGCGGCGGCAACAACAAGCAGTGACACAGTGACAGCGCACATAGCAAAGATAGCAAATAAAAAAAGAAGTAAAAAACAACAACAACAACAATAAAAATGTTAGCTGACGTTTCTCCAGCCTTACTGTTGCGCTTCAGCATACGCACGCGCCTAAAAAGGTACCGCGTATATAAGTATACATATGAACATATATGTAGGTATGTATATGTATGTATATATGCTGTGGCAAGAAAAATGACTGCGTTGACAATGTTTAGCTTGATTTATGCTTCGCTTTATGCGGCAAATAAATCCAAAGTCAAGCGCAATTCTACAGCGGCTAACTTCAGTAGCAGCAACAACAATAACAACAACAAAAACAATCACAGCAACAACTCAACAACCTTGATGCTGTTCAATATGATCTATGGAGCCACTTAATTGTAGAGTGTTGACAGCAGAGTATCTAAAGCGCTCACCACACACACACATATATATACACATATGAGTTGCTATGCACAACTTGGCTAAGTGCACATGCAGCACAGAGGCTAGTGTTGACACAAATGCTAAATAAATGACCCATTGATGAACTTTGTCAGCCAATGCAATGCATCAAACTAATGAAGCCATCAGCGTGTAACGGCGCTCGCTAGTACAATTGATTAGTATATATGTATATATGTATATATATAATAAAAAGCTTATAAGAACCTGCCTGCTGGCACTCGGACAGCTGAGAATAACTGCAAGCCGCGGCAGCGCAATAAATGCGCAATTTTGCGCTGCCACAAATTGTAGAAAATGTCTGCGTTTCAATAAAAAAAAAAACTGTTTCTTAATAAATTAAAAAAAAGAAATCGCAATCGGCGAAATAGCAGGAATGAAGTTAAAAGCACTCATCACATGCTTTTACATGTAGGTTGCTGCACACTGAAGGGTACAAACGATAATGGCTTGATTGGCTACTGCAACCAATTATGCAAATGCCTCGCTGGCGACATTTATTGTGGGATAATGTTGGTGAATGTGACCGAAGATTTGCACTTAGCTCAGAAGTTGTTGGAGGAGATATATATTTGATATATTTGATAGTCTGTATATGTATATATGGTAGGGTCTGGAGTTTTTAAGTTGAGTAGGGTTATATTAAACGGAAATACTTTTCAAATTCCATTTCAGAGTATCAGAAACTTGCATCAGTTTGCTGATCAAGGAACATGAACGAAAAAAATAATACCAAACAATTTATAAAATCTTGAAAATTTTAAAAAACAAGAAAATCGTTTACTTCGGCTCCACTGGAACCATAATATCCTTTATTGTTATAAAAATATTTTCTGCTTTGATTTTTTATGACATAAAAAGTTATAAAAAATATTTTTCGTGAGTTTGATCAGTTAGTTTGTATGGCAGCTATATGCTATGTGTGTTCCGATCTGTACAATTTTTTCGGAGCTTATAGCGCTGCCTTGGACAATGATCTATGGTGAATTTCGTAATGATATCTTGTTAAATAAAAAAGTTTTCCGTAAAGAATATGATTTTTGATGGGTCAATTTGTATGGCTGCTATAGACTATAGTAGTACGATATCCAACAAATGGGCAGAAAAGATCGTGTGTACAGTTTCAGGTCGATAGTTCGAAAACTGAGCGACTAGTTCGTGTTTATACAAACATACTGACATGGCTAAATCGACTGATCTCCTCACGCTGATAATTTTTTAATTCCCAGCTAAAATAAAAGTTCCTAAAAGCTGTCGAACAGGACGTAGTTACCACAAAAATTGCCAGAAATACTTAAAAACCGATCTCTTTATTCGTTGAAGAGGCCTCCTTCTTCTTAGCTCTAGATTTTTAAACCCGAAATTCCCTCACTGCATCAGAAATTATTGAAAAATGCATGTTTGTTCGTTTTTGTTGTTGTTTTTGTTTTAGCATTAAACCATTTTGGAAATTTTAAAAATTGCTGCTGAGCTTATTGATCTGATCTTTCGAATATATAACTTTTTCTTTGATCTAAAAGAGGAATTAGAGGAAGAAGAGGATTAATAGCTCAACAAAAGACTAAATATCTTTTCCTCTAATTCCGTTTTTAAATAAAAAAATTATTTATTTCTTACGAGATCGGATCAATAACTCGGAACTTAATATAACTATTTTCCAATGTTCTGAAGAAAAACTAAGTAAACGTATAATCCAAAAATACAAAATTAAAAAAAAAATATTAAAAAACATAAAAATAATATTGAACACACAAAATTGGCCGATAAAACAACAAAAGCACCGAAACATTTCGCTACCACCAAGAAAACCCACGCGAAACACAGTAAGGCATTTAATCACTTTTGTTAAGCAATGTCCCCACTCAGTGATTGGAAATACGCAGGCGTGCTGACGAATGGCCAGTCAGAGGCACAGCCATACCGCAGCGAACAATGAACCAGCCAAATGGAGACAGAAAGCAGAGCAATAAGTTCAGCATGTATGTAGTTAATGTTGCTGCGCTGATGCCGCGTCCGATGTTGAAGATGAGGCCGAAGCTGTTGTCGATGCAAGGCGAAGCAGCGCGCAGCGGCAGCGATAGTGGCATCGATCGTTAGAGTGCAGCGCGACCGCAATTATGTGGACGGCAAAGTGTACCAGATACCAGAAAAAAGTGAATAAGAGTAATAAAAACAAAAAAAAAAAAAAACTAAAAAAACAAGAAATCTTAAAAATGAGAACAAAGTAAAGAAATTCAACTAAATAGAGCGACAGTGTGTACAGCTGAAGATGCTTGCATGAGGCAAACGCAGTGGTAATATTGAAAAGACAGCAACTAAAGTGGACATGTAACAGTCTAATCACTGTGTACGAATGTTGCATGCCGCATGCCGTACGCCGTTTGTTGCATGCCTCACTTAGTCGCTGACTTAATTTGCCAAGCGCGCTGTCCACTTGACTATGTGTGTGTGAGTGTGTTCCCTGCTACGCATACAAGCATGTGCCGCTTGTTGCATGGAGCCTCTTCATCACCAAATGCCATTTGCTTAAGAATTCGCGTAGCATTGTGATAAGGCACACACACACACATACACTTACAGCGCTGAAATGAGTTAGTTCAACCGACATTGCGGATGCGACTTGCCAACTTTGATCGCTCCTCAGCCTCAGCGGCAGCCCAGCTACTCCGCCGCCGCCGCCTTGCGCCGCAGCTGTCAATGGTCGTTTGGCGCGATTGGATGCAGATAGGCGCTTTATAGTTATAAGATCGTATAATTTATAGATGTGGACGTCGTTTGTGGAGTAAAAACAGCGATAGGCGCATTTCTAGCTGCACATCTATGCACATACATATCTGTATGTAAGTGTGTATATGCAAAGTAACTGGCATATATTACAAATGCCAATTTGTGCCCGAGCTGATAAGTATACGCGTGTGTGTGTGTGTGTTTACAAATGAGCTGTTGCCAAGATTATGGTTCTGCTGATGCTGGTGCTGGTGCTGGCCGGCTCCGCGTTCGAGTGCGTTCGCGCGTAATTAAGAAATAAAATGCCGGAAATTCGCTGATTGTTAGACACGTCCACATATCCGGGCGCACATCCTTGCCACTGCTGCTGCCTGCTACGATGGCGTAGTGCGCGTTGCGCGCTAAAAATAGTCGCATGTGAAATAGCGGCAAATCGTTGATTAGCGAGCGTGGAGTTTCGATGCAAATTAAGTGCAGAACCAAGTTGAGTGGAGCGTTATGCAATGAGAAATTAATTTATGATTTATGCAGAGGTGGGCTAAAGTGGAAACGGTGAAATGGCGAGGCGAATAAGGGAATGGTTAATTGAATATATATGAATAATAATAAAATATTAATGGGTAAGTATAAATGGAGAAGAATGGAAAAAATTAATTGTGGAATTTAAGATTATTGAATATTAAATTTTTAATTTAAATTAATTAAGATTTAAAGGCAACTCAGATGTGAGCTAATATAAGACAAAAAACAGGAAAAACGTCACTGCAGTTGCAGACAAGCTTTAATGCCCTGCACATGTATATTTTTTGGAGACTTGAAGATTAAGTAAAGAACTTGTCTTGATTTTGATCGCCCAGTGTGTGGGGCAGTTATATGCTATAGTGATCCGATCTGCACAAGTTTTTGAGCAATTGTGGCTCTGTCCTGGACAGTAATATGTATCAAATTTCGTGAAGATATCTAGTCAAATAAAAAAGATTTTCTTACAAAGACGTAATTTGAACGATCAACTTGTATGGCAGCTATATGCTAAAGTGGTCCGATTTGAACTATTTATTCGGTGATTATATTGTAGCCTTGGACAATAATCTGAGAAAAATTTGGTGAGGATAGCTTATGAATTAAAAAAGTTTTTCATACAAAGACTTGATTTTGACCGATCAGTTTGTATGACAGCTAGATGCTAATGTGATTCGATCCGAACAATTTTTTTGCGAATTGTAGTTTTTTCATAGGAGGTAATATGTGCCAAATTTCATGTAGATGTCTTGTCAAATAAAAAAGTTTTTCATACAAAGACTTGATTTTGACCGATCAGCTTGTATGGCAGTTATATGCTATAGTTGTCAGATATTGTTGATTCCGACACATGAGCAGCCTTTAGAAGAGAAAATAATTTGTGCAAAATTTCAGAATAATATCAAAGAAACTGAGTGGCTAAGTTGCGTATATATAGACGGCAAATTTAATTTATTCTGTTCAGGGTATAAAAAAAATATGTTTTTCTTCGAAGTTATTAACTTATTTAATTTTGTTTTAAAGCATATTTTATTGTATTTTTTGTATGTGAACATCTGTAAACGGTTCTTGTTTAAGAAAAATGTTGTTGTAACGGTAAAACTTATTTGTCTAATTACTTTAAAGAATGCTGCCGAATTGAGGATCTCTGCTCGAAAAAAAATTTGAATCCATTCATACATACATATAAATATACTGGGAGTTCAAAGCAAAGAGTACACCAACACCACACGCCACCTACCACAAAACAACAAAGAGGGAAACACCAATAGTTGTTTGTTATCGTTCAACACCTTAACTGGTTCGGCCTCTTAGGCAAAAGACCCAAGTGCGCTATACACCGATATTAAGTGGGAAATTTGTTGAGTGAATTTACGCGCCAACGACAAACAAGCGCATGTGATGGATAAAGCAACAACAAGCGCTGACGATAACAACTACAATATTTCCATCATGCAGCAGCAACAACAACAAAGGCAATGCAAATGCAACAATTGCTAATAGCTTAAAGTGACAGCTTTGGGCCGTTTTCATAAAACAGTTAAGTGTATTGACCATCAAGCGATGGACATGGACGAAATCGACACGAAAGCCGAGGCGAAATAAAGTGATTGCCACTTAATGGTGTGTGTGTTGCGTGCGCATACATACACAAATATACGAATTATGTGTTGCTCATGGCCAGCCGGCAGCTGATATGTAATATTGAATGCGAGTTGGGAGAATTTTTGATTGAGTGCAACAACAACACAGTGCGCAGAGACCGTGTTTTGCGATGGTTGATGGCAGGATGGTGGAAATTGAGTTGCATATCAGGCGATTGAAATGGCGCAAATAAGAAATAAGCAAAAAGAAACGGAAACACAACAATAAACACAATTACAACAACGTGGCGCGCTTTTAGTTTTGCTGCTCGAACTGACAGCTAATGGCTATTTACTGAAAGAAGAAGAAATGTGGAAAAAATAGCGAAAAGTGCTGCGGCAGCGACACTCATAGCCAACAACAATGCCAGCAACAACAACTGGCTAATAAATATGCAACATTATTGATGCTGTTGCCATTCAATTGATGGTGGCGGCATTTAAATATTTAATTGCGCTGGCAGAAAGCGGAGAGGCGTCGCTGACTGCAATGCCCGTAACTTGCTTATACTTGTAGCTGTGTGCGTGTGTGTGTTTGGTGACTGCAGCCAGACATAGTATGTGTTGCTGCGGTGGCATTAATGGAAATTTCATTTTAATCTTTCTCCACATTTTTTATATACTGCTCAACAATTTATTTATTTAGCTGTGTTTTTGTTGTTATTCGTATTTTTTTTTTTGATATTTGCCATTTTTGTAGCATCCATGATTCTAGCGAAAGCTGTTTTCAAGCTTTTACAACAACACTATGCATTTAATGCGCTTTTATAAGCCAGCGGAAAAATATATATACAATATACCTTTCAATATATGATAGATATATGTTTGTGGTACTTATATACATATATGCACAGTTGAATGCACGTGTCACAGGCGCCTGTGGCGCAGTCCTCAGCTAAGCGACTGTTTGTTTACACGCTTGAATGCCTTTATTTGTAAAAGCGTTCGTTCGCTTGCTTGCATGCATATATGCATATGGACAGACATTTTTCACTGCATATATTTGCGCATTAGTGTGGGCATTTGCCTGCCGTAATTAGCAATCAATCACAATTTTTAATTTCCCAACTACGGTTTTTAAATTGTGCGTTTAATGGATTTTGCTGTCATTGATAAAAATATGCGCGTTTGTAAGTGTGTATGTGTGTGCGTGCCTATTAGCTTATCTATTTGTTGCTGGAGTGTGTGGATGTGCGTGTTTGTGCGTTTATTAAGAAAATCAGCAAGATTTTAAGCAATTGCGCACTTTGCTTTGCCTCTTTGCACAAACAAGTTTGTCGCTTAAGTCTTTCGTTTGCGTCTGCTGCGTATTGAAGACTTCGCTGTCCAATTTGCTATCGGACATTTATTGCCGACGACCATATTTTGCCATTTTTTAATGCTTAATTAAGCGCCACGCCTGCAGTGGCACGCAGTATTGCGCAATGAAATGAGGAGTTAAGTTCTTTAAGCTTGAAAATATGCGCATCTCTATGGGTTTGTTGTTGTAGTTGGGGTCCTGAAATTTGTAAGGCTTGCAGAATTTCATAGAAAACGAGACAGAACATCAACTTAACTGTACCTAAGCTTTAATATTCTTTAAAACTAAAAATAATTTGATTTTGAGCAATAAGTTTGTATGGCAGCTATATGCTATAGTAGTCTGATCTTAACGATTTGTTCGGAGTTTATACAGTGCCCGTCAAAAATAATCTGTACTGAATTTCGTGAAGCTATCTTGTCAGATTAAAAAGTTTTCTATACAAGCGGTTGATTTTAATCGTTCTGTTTGTATGACGGCTATATGGTATAGTAGTCCGATCTGAATAAATTTTGAGGAGCTTGTAGCCTTGCCTCAGGCAATAATCTATGTAAAATTTCGTGAAGATATATTGTCAAATAAAAAAGTTTTCAATATAAGGTTTAGATTTTTATCGATTAGTTGGTATGACGGCTATATGCTATAGTAATTTGATCTGAACAATTTGTTTGGATATTGTAGCGTTGCTTGCTTGTAATGATTTATGCCCAATTTCGTTAAGATAGCTTGTAAAATAAAAGTTTTTCCATACAAAAGCTTGACTTTGATCGTTGAATTTGTATGGCAACTATATGTTATAGTGGTCTGATAACGGCGTTTCCGACGTGGGAAGAAGAGAAGAGAAGAAAAAAGATGTATGCAAAATTTCAGATCGA
This sequence comes from Bactrocera neohumeralis, assembly GCF_024586455.1. Taxonomy (NCBI): domain Eukaryota; kingdom Metazoa; phylum Arthropoda; class Insecta; order Diptera; family Tephritidae; genus Bactrocera; species Bactrocera neohumeralis. Next base: position 6,071,302 of record NC_065921.1, read on the forward strand.
TATCTCAAAATTTGAGTGACTAGTTCGGGTATATACTCTTACATACAGGCGGACATGGTTAAATCGACCCAACTCGTGAGTTTTTTTTTTATAGATATGTGTATTATAATGGGTCTATAAAGTGTCTTTCTGGATGTTACAAGATTTGTGATTAACTTAATATATTTTGCTCAGTGCGATTTAAGTGTGAAATTAGCTGTGTTGCAAGTATATCTTTGAAAGCAACGACTTCTAAGTGGAGAAAATGTTTTTCCAACCTTTGATGATTAACTTTTCACTTAAAAAGAAGTGGCTCTGAAGTAAATGTTTGAGCCAAAGAAGTGTTAGTCATTCTGGAAGACTCTACTAGGTGCTTACTCAAAAATAGGAGATTCGGAACCTATGGAATCTAAAATAGTTCAGGAGGTCCTCTAAGAAATTTCTGTAACACCAAATCACAATAATCGTGGTATCAACTCTCTTATTGTCCACTTGCTGCAGCTGCAGGTCGATCACTGCATTTTTGTAAAGCAAATAGTACAGCCTTGTAGCTGCGAGCCAATTACATCCGAACAATTAACGTGTAAGCGTGCGACAATAAAAGTTACGCCCCAGCGCGCAGCGAAAGCATGAAAGAGGTTTGTCACAACGCGCATGGCGCTACACACAGCCGCGACCATATGCAACAATTAAGAATGCAAATGCGCATATGTAAGTGGCAAGTGTACAGCTTGCAACAAGTTTGTTGCACATACATAAATGTAGCATGTTGTAACAATTGGCGCTGGCTTAGCCGGTGGTAGCGCTGGTGGATGCCGTTTTGGTGAGTGTGCGTTGCATCCTTGTTGCCTGTTGCTGCCACATGCATGTAATTATCAGCTGCGGCATATCAGCCTCACGGCTTACAAGGCGCAACACAAATTGCATGGCAGCAGCAGGAGTGCTGCCGCCAAAAACACAAGTTGTGCTAAAAAAAATGTAAAAAAAAGTAAAAAAAAAATAAAAAAAGATTAAAAAATGGTAAAAAACCGACACTCGCACTAAGTGCAACACAATACGAGGAAGCAGAAAACGACAAGCGCGTATGCAAAAGAATGCCAGCAAATACCGCTAGTTGCTGGCCGCAGCACGGAGGCGTCGAGAGCGCGTCTGCTCGACGCAATAAATCAGAATTTCGTAAAATTTATTGCCGCCACATGGTAGGCGCTGCTGCTGCTGCCGATTTTTGTTGCTGTTGTTGCAGCGATTTTCACATTCTTATTATTAAAATTTTTCCCGGTTGCATTGTTGTTGTTGTGTTGCATATATTAATTCGCCACTGCGTATATGGAATTTCTCTTGCACCTCGTTGGCGCGAAAGTTAAAAAAGATCCTTTTGTATAAGTGACAGCAAAGAAAACAAAAAGAAGAAAAGGAGAAGAATACTTGTTGCATTTTGTTGCCAGTCTTAAACTCTATGTTTGTTGTAATTATTTTGAATTTTCTTGCCGCTTTCCGTATATATGCAAGTGATTGCAGTTTTCGTAGTTATTGCTATTTGATGTGCCACATTTGATATAAATTGTTGGCTTTTAAGATATACACATACATATGCATCTATACAGTTTACTTAAATAATAGACTCTTGTGCTGGCTGCTGTCTTTGCCGCTAGCGCTTGCCAGCCATATTTGTACAGTGAATTAATCATAATTTTTTATGGATAATTTTTCTTGGTTAGTATTGTTATAGTCAATTCAATGTTTCCTCTACAATTTCTTTCAGATTTCTTATTAAATGCTTTCGAGTGTTTTTTCATTTAGACAAACATAAAGTCAGTTCATTTTATACAGTGAAAAAATTCGGTTTGTAAAAGGTGTGTGCCTTCGCTAAAACATTCCTAAATGTAGACTTTGGTTTTTTTTGAGTTGCCTTATTTTTAGTTTGCGTACAGTAAACGTTGCCTACATTTAGGGTTTCAGTTCTAAAAAACAACTAAATAGTTTACTTATTACGTCAGTTTATTTACATAAAGATTTCTGGCGTTTGGATGTCTAATATAAAAGGATAATTCTTTTTTGTCTCTAAAAAGTCCAAATGATATTGAAATTTCCAAAAATAATGTCAGTATATATTTCAGATCTGTGCGCGTCTAACCATTATGTATCCCATCTCATACTGTGAATAGATTCGGTTTGTAAAAGGTGTGTGACTTCGCTAAAACATTCCTAAATGTAGACTATGGTTTTTAGTCTACTGTGTTTTTAGTTTGTGTACAGAAAACGTTGCCTACATTTAAGGTTTAAGTTCTAAATAGCAATTAAATAGTTTACTTATTACGTCAGTTTATTAGCATAATGATTTCTGGCGTTTGGATTTCTAATTAAAGATTGATAAAAATCCCAAATGATAATGAAATTTCCAAAAAACAATGGAGGTATATATTTTAAAACTGTGCACATCTAATGATCATGCGTCCCACTGTGCAACTCATTATCACCATATTCTGATTCTTAATAGTCTTGCATATACTCTTACGAGTTAGGCGCTTTGGTTGCCTCCAGCTGGTGGTTAGCGTACAACTAACTATATACATACAACTTAACAAGGGTACAATGCAAAGATATACATATGTATAGACTCTTATGCTTATGTCCATCAATTCGTCCGCGCAAAGGCGCGTTCATACATTCTGATCTGTCCGTCCGGCTGCCATTCATTCAATTGCCGGCAACATGTCAATTTCGCATTAGAGTTATCGCCGCGCTGTGAGTAGAAGCAGCAGCAACAACAATAACAGCACATATACATACATACAAAGGCAGTGATTTTGCGGCGCGCCGTTTTGCTGCGAACGCGGCAGCGGGTGTCTTTGCCAACAGCAAACGCTGCGCCGCGTTCAGATGCGCAACACAAGTAAGAGACGAGTTGCTGCAGCGCCGAGCATCCTTGTATGGCAATTGGTGGCAAAAATGCTGGCGCGTATAGCAAAATGAGAAGCAAGTTAATAGGCATGTTGCATGTAGCAAATAATGTGGCAAACAAAAAGGCAACAAACTCAAGTGGCAATCAAATTGCCGCAGCTGCAACACAAAATCATTTGTATACGCAAACACACATGCAAATGAATATGCATGCGGCGAACGGCCGTGTTGCATGCAGATTTCGATTTGATTTTGATGCGCATCATTGGCGGTGGACTTAGCAACGGCGTTGTGGCGTGTAACTGTACAGCCAATATACAACGGGATGTGGCGGTCAACTGCACGTACACGCAAGTGCATATATGACTGTAAGCGAGGATTAACGGTGATTATACTTTGCGGATGCTGCAGCAAGCGGCGATGGCGACGGCGCCGGTGAAGGCGTTGGTGCAATTTCGGCGCAGATTAGATGGCGGCGCTAATGATATTAGCTGCGAACGAAATCGCTAATGAAGCGGTAAATATATTCGATAAGCGTCAAGCGTTGCACGGGTTCAGTGAGGCTGCGCGCGCATTCGTTGCGCCAAATTTTTCGCTAAATTCAAAGTAAAATCAGCCATGCGCGTGCACTCCCTCAAAGTGGACTTGCGTTTCATAAGCAAATTTGGTGCGCTTGCCCAGACAACAAAAGTTCAAGCATGCTGATGCGGCAGCAGCCACATCCGTTTGTGTAGCGCGTTGAACGCAAGTGATGTATTGCGCGTCGTTTTGTGTTGTGGTGCGCGCAAGCCGTGCGGCATAAATTCTCCTAAATAACGCGCATGCCGTTATAACTTTGAATATTTGTTATTTTTGCTTGTATTTTGCGTGCTGTAGTTGTTGTTGTTGCTCTTGTTACCGATACTGATATGCGCGCTGCGATATTGATTGTGAAATTAGCCGCAATGCGCCGAGGTGAGGCGCGCTAGCCGCTCTCATGGCCGCGGCAACATTCGGTGTCTATTTCAACGCGCGCGCGTAGTCTACTCACGTATGTAAGTTGATGTTGCAGCGTAGCGTTTGCTTTTCTCAATGCTATGTATTTGCTGTTCGTAGGCAGCGCTTGTGTGTAAAGTGGCAGAAGTGCCGAAATTTATTGCTGTCACAAGTGGTATGGATGTCGGGCAGTGCGCCGCATAGATCACTTGAAGCACACATACAAGCGCACTTACTTAGGTAATATATGTAGCCATAATTTGTGCGCCAAACTGCTATATGTCTGGCTTAGCGACGCGTACACTTAAGATGCATGCGCGCGGTTTGCTTTATGCGCTTTTCTGAGGCTGCCAAATAGAGCAGCACGCATTTTTCGAAGCCTTCAACACTATTGGTATTGAAGATGATAGATGCATATGTGGAAATCATATCAGATTATCAAAATTCTTTCAGAAAAGTCAAGTCGATTTATACTTTTATTACTTATTATTGATATTACTTATGTTTTTAGGAATGACCCAAAAAAGGTGGTAAGAAAAATTAGGAAAAAAACTTATTTGTGTCAATATCAGTATTGGAGCTATACATATAGTGCCACATGAGCATCTAAAGTCAGCATAACTTGAGCGCTATATCTGTCAAAAACAACAACAATAACAATAATTAAGTCGGCTGTTGATGGACTGCTAAACAACGCTAAAAAATGAGAAGGTACCGCCTTCGGTTGCACTTTATTACTGTTGTAAATATGTGTGTGTAATGTAAATATATTTGTACATGCTGTTTCGCGAACATAAAACCTGCGCACGAAGTTGCAAATTTAGTTGCGAGCCCAATTCGCTGCCGAAAATTAAAGCCCTTCGCACGACCTCTGCGACTTGCGATCGATAGGGCGCGATTGGTATGTCCAAAGCGGGCAATTATTGTGTATTATTTCTGTACATACAGTTATATGCATACATGCACACCTATATATACATACATACATATATTGTATATGTATTTATATGATCGAGCTTATATGTATGTATGTATTTATGAGTCCATATAATTGATAGCGCGATAAGCGTGCAATTACAGGGCGTAACCGCGGCGAACAGCAATGTAATCAGTATAACAGCAACAAAAACAACAACACCAACAAAAAACTGCAACACTTAAGGATACCATATACGGTCATACATATTTTCGCAGTAATGACATGCTGCAAGTAGTAATAAAAGCCGTTGCAGTGGCGAACTTAATGCAACAGAAAATATAAAAAAAAATTAAAATAAGTAATAAAAAACGTTAGCTTTGCAGCGAAGCCATAATACCCTACACATGTACAGTTTTTATGGCATTTAAGCGTATAAAAAAATATTTGTCTTGATTTTGATCGGCCAATGAATGATTTCTTAGGATATTTTAGGGCTATATGGACCAAAGATATATTGGGTAGTCGAAAAAGTATTTTCGTATATCTAATCAAATTTCAACTTATTTTTTTTTTATATTTATACTAATAAGTGAATAAATAAACAAGTATGTACCATTACGAAAAAATGTTGAATTCGCGTAGATCTCTTGTCATACAAAAACAGTTTTCTCACAAGACCTCGATTTTGATTGGTCAGTTTATATGTATGGCAGCTATATGCTATAAAAGTCCGATCTGAACAATTTCTTCTGAAATTTTACAGTTGTTTCGGTTCATAATACAAATTTCAGATCGATATCTCGAAAATTGATGGACATGTATACTTAGGGTATAACAGGGTGTACCCCTGTTGAGGGTATAAACATGAATGTGCGGAATGGAAACTGAAACAAAAAACTTAAAAAACATACAAATTGGCATTCAAAAACTATATTATTTAATTTGCAGCAATCACTAAAGCGCTTATTAAAATTGCTAGCGACTGCCGAGATGTCGTCAAAAACCGAGAAAAAGTAGCGAAAACAAAAAAACATTGCATAAGTGCAACAAGCTGGAAGAATTGCAAAAATAAGAGCATAAAAATACGCGAGTTTGCGCTTTATAATTTTTTTTCATCGAAAAATTGAAAAAAAAAATAAAAGCCAAGCATTTTGACAACCGAAAAGTGAAGGGCCAACCTGAAAGCACTTTGCTGCAAACAGGACACTTTTTTGAAGGGCAACAATGCAGAAACACGCCGCAAAACCAAAAACTCATGTAAAAACAAAGAAAAAAGTTGAAAATGCAACAAAAAAGTGTATAACAAATATAAAAAAATTAAAAAAAATATAAAAAAAATTAAAAAAAAACATAAAAAAATATAAAAAATACGAAAACTGAATATTAAAATCAAAATAAAAAACTGCTGCCAAACATACAATGTGCAACATCAAAGTGTGTAGGCGCGGCAGTGTTGCAGGCAGCGTTGGCAACTTTTAAAAGGGGCAAAATTACTTGTACACACATGTATTTGTGTTGTTGTAGTTGTATAAAGCTGCATGCTGCATAAAAGCCGATAAGCAGTTTTAAGGTCACACTTGTCGCTGTTATTAAATTTCGGCTGTCCGTTGTTGACGCATATAGTTTTTGGCGCTGCAGTTTTGGCCACTTATGTTGCTGTACAATGTTTTTGTTGTTGTACAATGTTTTTGCTGTTTTACAATTTTTTTTGTTTGTTTTTGTTTTTGGCAGCTTTTCGCTCTCGCTGACAATCAATGTCGAGCCGTTTACAACATTTTTCGGCGTCTTTGTTTGAGATTTTCGGGTACGTGGCGACAGTGCGCAGATTTTGGGATTCAGGATGCCCACGTATATGTAGAGCATATATATTTTGTAGCACATATTGGCCTAAACACATATTGCTGCGATAATTTGCTGGAAAATTTGCTTTCGCCGCGGAATTTGCATGGCAAGTTTTTTGTGGCAAGTTTACGCTGCAAACATATATTGCGTGTGTGAGGAGATTTTGTACTTGAGGTAAATATTGGAAAACTGGCAAAAAGTGGTCTACCAAAATGGTGCATATTTGGTTCATTAAAATTCATTAAAATTCATTATAAATATAAAAAAATAAATTCAAAGTTTGATTAGAAATACGAAAAGACTTTTTCGACTATGCAGTATATTAATATCGAGCAAACTATTAGCACTATACTAAGCACCAATTTTTTTAATTGTTTTTCTATTATTACTTTGAAACTCTCTTCTACGCATTTCAAATATTTTTGCAAAATTTTATATGTGAAAAAAAAGAATTAAAGAAATACTGTTCTGCCACAAACCAAAAAGAGTCTGCACTTGCTGCACTGCTATGTATGTACGCCTACGCTTGAGGTTGCCCAACAATTCAAGAAAAAAATCAGTGTGAGCAACACATGACGTTCCATTGTGAAGGGCAAGCGGCTGACTTTGCATTGTTGTTGTTGTTTTTTGTTATTTTTTTGTACGTTTTCTGCACTATCATTATTTCGTTTTATCGGTGAATGAAGCGAACGAAATAAATCAGGTAGGCGAACATTTGATCGCGCTGCAAAGGTAGGCTGTTGCACCAGGCGGCAGCACTGAGATTGACCACGAGGCGGAACGTAGTACACAACAACAACAACACAAGCAAACATTTATCGAACATGTATTGCTTTTGCATTGATTGCGGTATTAATTTCACATAGCTCAACAATAACAACAACAAAAATAGCAACAATAAAATTAATGATAATACATAATAACAGCAACAACGGCAACAACGGCAATAACAGCAGCAGCGAGCAAGGGTTTAACGGCAACGACACCGCAATGTCGCAACGGATTCAATGACATTACGCGTCAGTGTGGCATGAATGGACACCCGGCAAGGTGGACCGGCTGGACGGACAGCCCAGGCGGCAAGCGAGCGTGGTGAACTACTTAACACACATATGCACACACACACACATGCATATGCATATATTTATTATGCATTTATTGAAATATATACCCATCGGTGCGTTGCATTTGTATGCAATCGAAAAAGGGCAACAAAAGTGAAGGCGACACAGATTCCGCTGTCAAGTTGCAAGCAGGCGGGCGGCAGCGTGCGGTCACACGTAATGCGCATATTGTTATGCAACAACCGATTGTGGAGCAGTTGGTGTCCACTTTGCGTTGGTTTTGTTGTTGCTTTTCGTGTGTGCGGTCACAGCGAAACGCAAGACTTTGGCAACGAACTTTAATGCGCAAAGGAAGTGACGTTGATGCGCGCGGCTGTTGTGGCATGCGGAGGAGTGCGCGGCTGCAGTTGCAGATGAAGTAGGAGGCACAGTGCTGTGCAATAATATGAAGCGCTGCTGTGGCAGCTGCATAGCTGTCACTTACCGCTTACGCAATAATATTTGCAACACAATATTTTTTTCTTCTGGTTTTATTTGTAGTTTTAATTGTAATTTTTCGTGTGTGTGTGTGTGGCACCGTGACAGACTTTTCATTTCAACTGTATGGCTGCGTGCGCAAATGTATTGCGTTGCATGTCAATCAAATCAAAATGCGCGCTGCGCACTGCCAGCCGAAGGCAACAGATCACACAGATCAACGGCACACACGGTTAGGTGAGTACAGTTAGGTGCGGCAGGCGGCCGTTGCACGCGTGTCAGCTATGCGGCTACTTGCCACGGACATTCACATTCGCAGCTGTCAAAATTTTTAATTAAAAACTTGTAAACACACACACACGCACACTTGCTTGCAACATGCCTGCAAAATTGCATTTTATAATCCTTTTGAGCGACGCTGATGACGAAATGACAGCCAAATCGGATGCACGATCAACTAGTCGGAAAAGCAACGCTGCGTATGTGTGTGTGTGTGTAATAAAAGTAAGTGCGTAACGGACGTCACGACCCTTGAATATAATGTAATCGCTTATAAATAGTATGTGGTGTGTTAGCTGCCACTTGGCATTGATTGACGCCTACCGAAACTGTCACTGGGTGCCAAGCAGCAGTCAGCAGTCAGCAGTCACCGGTCAGCGGTCGGCAGTCAGCAGTGACTAGTCGCCAGCAGCAACTGCCGCCATTGCATGGAAGCTGTGATTAAATATTATGCATAATCCTGTTGCTGCTGCTGTTGCACGCAAGTTGCCGCTGGCGTACATTAGCACTTGTTGCAAGTTCTGTTTATTTATTACTACTTTATGTTTGTGGCTGCATGCAACTAGCAATAATAGTTGTGTGCTGGCACTTACCTTATCGCAGAAGACCTTAATTTGGCAGTAGCCTCGATGGAAGACCTGTGCATCGCGCGGATCCTCGAATGTGTCGATTTGAATGTGCAACGGTAGACCCTGAAATGTAGAAGAGAACAATTTAATATCATAATTTTTAAAATGGTCGCAAAGTGTTTATTAGCAATTGAAATTGAAACAATATTTATGGCGTCTGTCACCAAAGTCTGCACTTTTCCCTTGCAACACAGCGCATTTTGCATATATATGCCTGTGTTGTTGTTGTCGTTATTCTTTTTGCATTTTTTTCGTACTCCGCGTGTTGTTGTCATTATTAACAAGGCATGTTGTAGCAGTCACAGCTAAATTTTTTTCCTTTTTCAATTTAATTTTCATTAGCAACACTCGCGGCTTTTGATATACGACCGTGTGTGCATGTGTGTATGTGAGTGTGTGTGCTTTACTTTACAGCCATTAATAATATTTCTTTGACATGCGAAATTGTTGTAGTTGTCATGGTTCGACGTTGTTACAGCTGTACTGTCGTTGTTGCTACTTTTGTTGTTTGTTTTTTTGTGCTTGTTTTTGTTTTTATTGTAATTGTGTTACATTTGCACTCATTCTCGGTCGGCTTGTCATTTACAAGCCGATTTTTTGCGCTATCGCCTCGTCCTTCACATGCGCTTATTTATTTATTATCGTTCTGTGTCCACATTTTGACGCTGTTGTTAATTTTTATTGTCCTTGTTGTTGTTGTTGAACAAAAATTCGAAAATCGGTCGTGCGCGGCTCTCGCTCTCGCCAGCAGACATGACAGATTGCATTTGTATGCCATGCATGCAACCACTGCCCAGTGCGGCAAGGCGTTATAGCAATGCAATAACAACAAAAACCATAACAGAAACAATAAAACCGCTTACAAGTGTCTAAAGCAGTGCAAAGTGTAGCATGAAAGCTGTTGCCACAGCGGCGCACCTTGCACTCGACAAATGCAACAAGTGCCACAAACGCAACGGCGACCAATGTGGCAAGTGGCTGCTGGGAAGTCTGCTGCTTAAAAATGACAAGTTTTGAGAGTGTTGCCGTGTGTTTGCTGCATGTTGCACGCATTTGCCAGCATTACATGTGTTGCAAGTGTGGCAAATGTGGCAGATGAGGCAAGTGTGGCAAGTGTGTACCGTGCAATCAATATATTTATTTGCCAAGTCGTTGTTGCTGCCATTGCGCACTCACTTATTGACAGAAATGTAACATGTCGTTTACTTGTAACGCGTTCAGTCGCATTGTCATTGCCGATAATATTGTTTCTGCTTTGCCCGTGCTGTTGTTGTTGTTGCTGTTGCATTCGTCTACTTTGTTTCGCTCGAATAACGCATGTACATGCCACAAATCGTTTGCGCTGCAACGGTTTCATTTTTAGCAATGCATGGCAGTGAAATGATGATGCATGCAACATGCAGGATGTTCCAAAGCCGCAATAGCGGTGACAATATGTGGCAAACAAAGGTAAAGAAAAAAATCAAATTCACCAAGGCATTGCTGCACGCACGCAGACCGCATAACAACGAATGCACGACGATGCAACAAGTTGTCGCGCAATGAGAAATATGTGGGCATTGCGCTGCGGCAAATGACAAGAACAACAACAACAACATGATCAATAATAAAAATAACAATAATAGCGCAAACAGCAATTTTCCAAGTCAATGGCAGGCGCGCTTGTTGCTGTTGTTGTTGCCATTGCAATTTTCCTTTTGCAGCCCAACAACTGTGGCGGCCAGCTTGTCTGGCGCGCCGGATCAGCCAGCGCGGCTGCGAGCTGGGCCAGTTTAGCCGTGTGACCGCCAATCGGACCGCTTTTTCTGCGCACCCGACGCTGGGCGTTTGTTGTTGTTGTTACTGTTGCCGTTGTCGGGCGTGCCGCTGTGTGGTTGCGCATGTGCGTTTGTCGCAGACAGCGGAAATTGATTCGTACATTTCATTTTTGTAGTCTGGAGCGCTGCGCGCCCGTTGCATGGTGTGTGTGTTGTCTGCGACAAGGCGATTAATTGCCGTGCAACACGCACTGCCGCGCCACTGTTGTCATTGCTCGTATGCAGTGTTGCCATTGCCAGTAGCCGCTGGCTATTTGCCGTTAGCTATAGACGGCTGGCAGTCAGCGCTGGCATTTCGATTTAATTTCGCCAGCTGCACCAACGCGTCGGCCAATTCAGGCGCGGCGTGTTTTGATGCTTTTTGCCTAGCGCTCATAAGAAGCATAGCGCGGTTTAATCGCGTAAATCGAATGATAAAAACTGCACATGAAAATGCTAAATTTGCGCCTGCCTAAAGTGCCGGAGCGTGTGTGCGTTTAGTTGCGCATGCGCGCGCTAACTTTCTACGCATCGCGCGGTGCGTGTTGGCGACTTTCCCCCAACGCAAATGATATACAATAAATTATATTTAGTTTCACGTTTAGTTTTTGCAGGTGACAATTTAATGTACGCACAACAACTACAACAACAATGCTGAGCGACTTTCATGCAATTCTATGCGTGGAAAGTTTATTGCTTGCAACATTCGATTTGTCAGTAATTCATTAATATATTTTAAAGTTTATTTTGCTGCAGTTTCTATTTATTTTTTTTTATAAATAAATGGATCAGAGATATTTTTTCGGATCTTTTTCATATTTTTTTTTATGCGTGATACTTCATTTTGTTCACCTACCACTGACAGCTGCTTTTGAAGACAAAAAAATATTATTTGATACGCCAATTATTAACGCTTTTATATTTGACTAACAAGATCATTTACTGTATTATTTTTTTTTTTTTTAAATCCTGTAGTTTTCAAAAATCATTATTTTATTCAAAAATCATTAGTTTTTCAAACACCATTATTTTATTCAAAAATCATTATTTTTTAAACTCATTTCACTCAAAAACTCATAAAATGTTTTTTCTCAATTTTTTTCCCTAATTTTCCCTCACCCATTGCAGGTGTCCCTTTTGTTTGCAGTTGTTGCTTTATCAAACTCATTAAATATTGTACTTTATGTGGCAGGAAATCCCAGCGAGTGCCTGACTTTGATAGTTTAATTGTTGTGTCCAACAAAAGCGTGAATCTTGCCTAATCTTTTTATCACCTCACAGCAATCCCCAAAGTTAATTATATCAGAAAACCTTCTCTACTTTCCACTTGTTCACTTTCCTTTTCGTTTAATCAGCATTTTTCCATTATTCTCTGAAGGCGGGGGTTTTTTTCAACTCACTAGTTCTTTTTGCCGCTAATAACATTGCAACATGATATTTAAAATCCTCTTAAGCAATTTGAAAAGTCACACCTTTACACTTCTGGCCCTGATTGATTTACGCCTTATTGACTGCTGCGCACTAAACACACACACACCAAGGCACCCTGTGCGCATTGTGAGAGTAAAATAATTGATCCCTGTGATCCTAATGATGTTTGTGCGCAACTGTCGTCGCACAAATTGACCGTGGATCATTAGTGAAGATGAGGGTATACCTTCGATATCTGTGGGTAGCTGTGCTGCTTGTGCAGGGGTAGGACGGCAAACCAAAAGGTAAACAAAAAACCGGCTGTGCATTGTGTTATAGACTTATAATACTTTATGTGTAGTTGGTGTAATGTAAGGATCGGTGATTATGAAATAACTGGAGTAACTTTTGTTTGAGTATATTTGTCTGGTGTACTGTTTTCAAAACAATTAGCGCAGGTAGTGGTGAAAATTGTAAATAGTGATTAAAACGCGCAAGTAATCAAAGCAATGCAATCGCCGCGCTAATGAAACACATGGTGAAAATATAAAAACTGAAGTTCGAACATTTTTGAAACCTTGAGTTAAACACTCTACGTTTGATTTATAGTTCATATTGCTATGAATATATAATTTAAGTATTTTTTAGTTGCAATATGTTTTCCTAAATTTTACTTTTATTTCTAAAATTCGATTCAGATTTACTTTCACACTTAACAGCGTTAAGTTGAAATTATTTTTAAACACAAAAATTATTTCTATAATTAATAGTAAGCATTCTTTGAAGCTTACCTTTAGGCTAACACTTCATTAAGAATTAAGTTTTCGAAAACTACTTTTTTGAGTTTCTATTCGGCAAATAATGAGCAACATTTGTTAATAAATGCTATTTTTTCATATTTAGGTTTAATCTTTTCCATAATTTCATTTAATTTTGCAATACTGTGGGCAAAAAAGGGTAAGACTTTTTAAATTAAGTTTTGTAATACTGTGGACAAAAAATAGTAAGACTTTTGTAATTAAATTTCGCGCGAAAACCCATTCGTCGAAATATTGTTTTTATAGTTTGGTATGACTGTCAGTGACATCTGTGCCAAATGTCACATCGAAATAATAATTAGTGTTTAGTAAACGTTTATCTTTTTGAAGTACACGAAGTGTTCCATGCCATTAAAATTTATATACGGAATAAAATTTCTGGTGCCGAAACGTTAAGAATTTATGAAATAGACTTTCGGTGATAATTGCTGGTCGCAAGCAAGTGTGTTTGATCGGTACAAATTATTCTAAGAGGGTCGAGAAGGCGTTAACTATGAACCACGTCCAAGACGGTCATCAACATCAACAAATGATTAATACGTCAATAAAATAAAGGAATAGGTACTTGAGAATCGAAAATTAACAATCAGAGATCATACTGGTTGAATTATAATAAATTTGGGGTTATCGGAAGAATTAGTAAAAACAATTTTGAAAGAACATTTGGGCCTAAGAAAAGTGAAAGCACGATTGATTCCAAAATCACTAAATTTTTTCGAAAAACAGCGTCGCGTTAACGTCTGTGAAACAATGCCCTGTTAGTTGGAATAATGTTATGAATCGCATTATTAATGGATCAATGTTTATTATTCACTACATTCGCTTTTATGCTTTATTGGTTTAAGTTTTTTTTTTTTTTTTTTTTTTTTAAATGTGTATTATTTGTTATAATAAACACACAGAAATTTATAAATATTATTCATAATACATAGTTCAAGATAGGTCGAAAATCAATGTTTATATTCGGATGGACCGTTTTTTGATCGATTATCGAGGTCTGTGGTGTAACTACATTTTTTTGAAAAACAGCGTCGCGTTAACGTCAAAACAATGTCCGACAAGGAATATTATTAGGCGATGAGTCTTATGCTTCGACCTATGAAAAGACGACAAATCGGCCGAATATCGAGGCAAAAATGAGCCGAAGCCAAAAAAAAGAACCAAAGAGACAAAAATTGGTTTTTGCACCACGATAATGCTCCGTCGCATACTGCTTTGATTCTTCGTGAGATTTTACTCAAATTTACAACTAATATCGTCCCGCAACCAACATAGTCGCCTGATTTATCTCCGTGTGTCGTCTAGCTATTCAGAAAACGCAAATGATCGTGAATATTGAAAGAAAGAAATGCAAATAATTTTGAAGATTATTGAATGTAAAATTTTCAAAGATATTTAAGTTTAGAAAATATTTTTAATATAAACAACTTTCTTATTTATAATAACAGAAGCATTTTGAAAAGAAAACTGAACCAAAATTGTAGCAGCTAGGCTCTAATCTCTCATTATCATCATCAACAAATTAATATTCGCTTGCACAATTCTGCACTGAGCTGAATCGGAGATTTCAAAAGAATATATGTATATTAATTAAACAACAACAACAACTGACACTTATTTTATAAATGTGTGTTTATTGAACTTGGTCAGTCCAGTTTTCTTGTCAACTCAAAATATGAACACCTCTTCAAATACAATGTTGCAAGTCTTTTCAATTCAGCCGCAAGGTGTTACAATGTATATTTTTAAATGCTGCAAATACTTTCGATAACTTATCCACATACCTTAACTCCCTTTTGGCTGCTGAAGTCCGTACTCAGGCACTGGACGGCGATGTTGATCTGCAAAGGAAAAAGAAGAAGAAGAAAAATTCAGAATTAATAAATGTGAGAGAATTATGATGACAAGAATATGAAAAATTAGAGTTATGTAAGACTTGCGTAAGAACAGGAAGAACAAGCAGCAAAACGAGTCGGGCAATGGCAACTTTATGTCACTTATCGCACACGAGTATCAAATACATTGTATTCGGGTATGCGATTGGAAGGCGAATTTCTGGCTAATTGTTTTGCATTGCTGGAATAGAGCGAATAAACGCTTTCAATAAATGCTGGCGAGCACAAAAAAGTGGAATACTAATTAGTGGCAGCTAAAGAACGCTAAAGCTGCTGACAAATATAGCGCTGAAGATATGTGGCGACATATTTACATACCTTGGCTGCTTTACCGCTATTAGGAGGGTCAGAAAATTAAAAAAAAAATATTTTTTAATCGATTTTCTTCAGGCGATATTCGATTCGATGGAAATTCGGCTGAAGACAGTTGTGGCAGCAACAACAACACTGAATAAGCAAAGGTAAGGCAGTGGTGAATCAGAAATTAAAAATAACGAAAAACGAAATTTAAAATAATGGAGTAAAAAATCAGTGAAAAACAACAAAAAATTAACAAAATTAAAACAAGAAAATTAATTGCATTACTGCAACATACAGCAACAATGAATACTTATTGGTAAACAGCGGTGACACAACAACGCATGCAACACAAGCAACAACGCATAAACCAACAACAATAACAACAACCGCTTAAACAATGTTGCTGCCACGCCATTAGCAGTCGCATTGTTCAATAATATACAACTGTGAATATTTTTATTGAAGTTGCCGTTTTTTGTTTCACTGCTATTGTTGCAACTCGTGCTAATATTGTTGTTGTTGCTTTTGTTGTTTCACATCTCTTGCGGCATCGAACGTTTTAATGGGAATTAATTAGCTAAAGCGCACCATATAAAGTGCATCATTCGAGCTGCTGCTGCTGCTGCTGTTGCAAGTTAGTGATCAATACAACAACAATAAGAAAGTGTAGCAGCGAGTAGGTAAAGTGTGTTGGAAGGGTGTGCAGGAAAACATCTGATTGCATTGAAGTGAAGTATTAATGTTGTTATTGTTGTTGTACAACAATTGTATTTGAAATATTTTTACAGTTGCCGCAATGCAACAGTAGCAGCAGATAGTTGAGTTTTGCCCAACGGAGTGCAGTGTGTAAGTATCTTAGAAATGTTGCCACGTTGGCTGTTGTATGTGTGCGTGCATACGAGTATAAAGAGCTGTGGTTGCCGACCATTGGACATTGTCAGCTACAATGGTTGACAAAGTGGCAATCAAGAGCGCTTTACGGCTTAGCACATTCACTTTAGGTGGGATTATGCATTCCGCGTGTGGCTAACCCGCCCTTTATGACTTTTGTGCGCTTTCATTGTATGTTGCAAGCAGCAACAACTTGAACAAGGTGACGCACTCGCAGCTCAGGAAGTCAAATGCAGGCACAAACATTTGCACTAGCACACAAGTGAATGCATGAGGAATGCCTTAAAGACATTGCGGTTGCAATAACCATTATATTTGCAACAAAAGTTGAAGTAGCGCGGAATATGTGTGCGTGCAACACGAAGTTACTGCTATTTGCATTAGTGAAAGATGTTTTTTGGCAAATGAGTGATTTGTTGATCATGATTTTGGACTGTTTTCTTCAACTTGACAGCTCTTCAAATGATGAAGGCTCAACCAGAAGTTAAAGGAAAACCAGAAGTTTCTATGAATAATATATATTAAATAGTAGTAATTAGGTTGAACAAGTTTTTCTTTTGAATAATATATGAAAAAGTCTTGAAAGTCATTCTACTTAAATATCTTATTTTTCACGAAGTCATAAAAAGTTCATTCTTTTGAATAAATGAGGTAGTGAAAGCTTCACCGAAATTTGTAAATTTGTAAGAAATTTTAATTGTTTTAATAGATATATTAGGTCGGAAAGGTTTTTCTTTAACGATTATAATATATGAAAGCTTTTGGTATTCTTATATAAATTCTTTTTACCTAAGTTATAAAAAGTTTATTTTTTTTTTTTGGAAGTTAAAGTTCAATCAAAAGTTTCTATGAAAACTTAATTAAGCTTTATATATATTCAAAATGTGCAATTGAAAGCTCTTTATCTAAAGATCATGAATAAATGAAAGCTTTCGGTCTATTTAAATATATTATTTTTAATGAAGTCATAAAAAGTGTATTGTTTTAAAGTAGTGACGAAGTGAAAGCTCAATAGAAAGTTTCTATGAAAGCTTAGTTAAGTACTATATATATTAGAAATGTGCAATTGAAAGCTTTTTATTCAAATAACATAAATAAATGAAAGCTTTCGGTCTATATCAATCTGATTTGTTTTAAATCGTATAAAGTTTATTTTTTTCAAATATAAAGAAGAGAAAGCTCAAATGGATGTACTTTTCTAAGCACTTCATTAAGTTTTAAATATTTCGAAACGATGGAGATGAAAGCTTATTCTCTAAGAACCATAAGTAAGTGAAAGCTTCCGCGGTGGAGATTCCATGTGAATATTTTTTCAGCAATTTTATATTTTTCTTATTTTGGTTTGCGGCAGTGACGAAAAATATTTGTACTGCCGCCAATAAAACTATGCATATTCAGTTATATGCAAACAAATTCACTAAAATGAGAATTATTTTTATTGCACAGTTGGAGCCAATGCGGCACGCTTTATGCCTCACTGCGCGGAATCACCGCCAAACGCAGCCACAACATGTCTTTATTGAACGCCTGCTTGCCCGCCTATTGATGGCTGTTGTTCAATAGCGCAACTATTTGTTATTGTTGTTGGCTGGTTGTTTGTTTTTCGCTTTGTTGTTTGTTGATGCTGTTGTTTTCGTTGACTACATTTGGCATTGGAAAGCGCTGCGTTCGGGGGTTTATTGACCAATTTGGTGGCAGTGGCACCGCTACAATTGCCGTTTAACGTTTATCGGCGCGCAAGTGGCAAGTGGCAAGTCAATGCACCAACCTGATAGACAAACAACAACAACGACGCTGCGCCACAACAATTGGTAGTCCGAGACATTAAGCAGACAGTTGAATGCCAGCGAAGCTACTAAAGCGACTAGTGTACGACCGACTTGGTTGAGGCAGCGGCGGCGCTGTGGTTGGCGCACGGGCGGTGGGGCGTGCTGCATGGCAACAAAGTGGCATGAGCATGCGCTCATGTTTCGTCGATTATTTAAAATTAATTTGTGCGATTGTGGCATGCGTTGCCACCGGCATATTTACACATTTACCGCATGCGAGCATACGTGCAGCATTTGCTGTGCAACCGTTTTTGGTGGTGGCGGCCATAAAGTTGTGGCACTGGCCGCGTGCACAAGGCGGCAGCATGGAGCGGGATGAAATTGCAGAAATAAAATCAATAAATGCGGACATTCGGTTGCATAGGCAATTTGTATGTTTATATGCACGCGCATGCGCCGCTCTGTGTTTACATTGCGCTGCACGTGCGCCTGTGTGTATTTGAAATTTCTCTGAACCTTTCACTTGCCAGCACTTTATGGATTTGTGGTGTTCTTGCCACATGTGAGTTGATGAGCCGCGCATAGAAGGCGTTGCGGCGCATATTTCCCCACTTGCCACGCTGTACTCCACTACTGCTTGCGTTGTAGTTGCGCATATGCAGCCCGTGATCGCCGGACAGATTACTTGCGCGTCGGAACATTGCACGATGGATCGCTGCGAGAATCGCGCAAATCGTTTTAATCAATTGGCCACCGCTGTGCGGCAAGCGTGGTACTTTGTTGCCGCTGCCGCTATCGTTGAGGCGATTGACCGCGACGAATGCGGCTCTAACCATCATATTGCCGGCTTCGGCTGAACAAACGCTGGCAGTTATTCGGGTGTGTGTGTGTGTGTGTGCGTGCAGAGAGACAAATGCAATGAGTTTATGGTTTGGGAGTTTAGGAGTTTAGAGTTGAGAGCAGCAGGTGGTCAAAGGTATGCCTGTCACATAATTTTCTATGCTTTTTGGTTGCGCTACGGGCGCGCATTATGTTTACGTTCAGTGTTGTTGTTGTTAGTATATGCATTTCACAGAGACAAGTTGAATAATTTCCTAGATGGATTTGCCTATTATTATTGAGATTTTGTCAAAAGCGAAGATATTCAAATAACTTTGGAAGCTTAGCTTACATTTCTTACAGTTATTTTAATGCGCTAACGGTGAAACTGTGATATCGGATTTTTGTTTATGAAAGCACTTTGATTTTCTTTGGTATTATAACAGCTAAAACTCAAACAGTCTACAACAGGCAGGTGTGGGGTTAAGCGATCAATCAGGTGTGTTATATGAAAAATTATATAATGTTAAGCGATTTTTGAGGCGAATTCAATTAGTATAAAGTAATGCAGAGCGCAGTATAGAATATTTCTATTCATGATCGGTATATATGCTTAAATTTCGTATAACTTTTTGCAGCTGCTCAATTTTTTTTTACTAAGCAGTACTTAAGCACCGCAACATCGCAAAATTGTTGCCTACATTTCGGCGCAAAGTAAATTTTTCGTGCTCTAACAAATCATAATGTCAAAGTGTTCAATAAAGAGCTGTTTAAATTCTATTCCAGTTGACTAGCGACTAGACTACTGGAACTACAAGCGCAGCCAGGAAATTAGACTAAAATATTGGTAGTCGAAAAAGTCTTTTCGTATTTTGTTAATAGATGCCAACCACATTATGTCATACCATATATTGTTAGAAAGGTGAGATTTTAAGCTTAATTTAACCAAAAAAGTTAAATTTGCAGCTGTTCAAAAATGAGTGAATATTATGAACAAATTCGCTGTATTTTGAAGTATTTATATAAAAAAGGGAAGAATGCCACGTAAGCAACCAATGATATTTGTGAAGTTTACGGAGACGACGCCTGTATCAGTTGATTAGAAACACGAAAATACTTTTTCGACTACCCAACAAAAATAATAAATATTTCTGTATTTCTATCCGTTGAAACTGAAGCATCTTAATACTGCTTACAAAAGTGGCGCTAGAAGAACTCGCGTAATTAAATTAATATTCTTGAAAAATTAAATGTAAAATCACCGCAAGTATTTACACTTTCGTAAAAAAAATCAACTACATGCAAATATGGAAAAATGCTCATAAATCACTTTAGCGCGCCACGTGCAACATATCAAGCAACAAAGTGCATAAATTGAAAACCAAAAACAAAAAGAAAACACTTTTTGTCTCCCACTTATTATATATCACCGTTCAAACACATTCTTCATGTCATACAATAATATAATATATGTACATGTATCTTCTTCTCGAGCGCGCTTATCAACGCGAAAGCATCTACGCGCTGCGCCATGGCAAACGGAAAAAATCGCATCGCAAGTGAGATCCAATCGCAGCGCGTTCAATTGCACTGGACAGCAGCGCTTTGTGGCAGGTGAAATGGAATTTCCTAATGCATATTTACGAGGCGCACACAAACACACACCGCCACAACGATACACCGC
Organism: Bactrocera neohumeralis; assembly: GCF_024586455.1. Classification (NCBI taxonomy): domain Eukaryota; kingdom Metazoa; phylum Arthropoda; class Insecta; order Diptera; family Tephritidae; genus Bactrocera; species Bactrocera neohumeralis. The sequence goes on from NC_065921.1 coordinate 6,091,749, forward strand.
GCAGGCATGCGCACCTAAACCGAAAAAAACTCAAATCGTATTAAATATGGCGGCAGCGTGTGTGCGAGATATGCGCTGTGTCGGTCATTCGATATGAAAATTTATGCATTCTGATTTTCTACGAAAATCTATTGCATTGATTAAGTGCTGCTGAGAAGCTGAGAATGTGAGCGAGCAGTGGCAGGCGTACAGCATGTAGTTGGAGGCGAGTGAAGTCAGATGAATATTGATACAGGTACATATGCATGTGTATTAATAATTTAAAATATAGATATCTGTCAGAATATGTAAAGTAGATTTAGAGCGCGCTGTATTTAAACAAAAAAAAACACACAAAAAAGATTAAAAAAATCTAAGAAATTTGAGCGTAAAACGCTAAACTAAAAATATTACTAACAACCAAACAAAAAATATACAAAAATATAAGAAAAAATTTCAGTTTCTATAGTAAATCGCAGCTGCAGTCACTAGCCACTTATAAAAATCAGCTGCAACTGGCCGAGTAGCGCTCAGGCGCGCCTAATTTCACAGCTGATTTCGTTACACTTGTAAATTGCCAACTGCAATTCTTATCTGCTAGCCGGCGGAGACAATACATGGTTTGGTTTTTTTGTTATAATTGTAATGTTTTGTATTACCCAAAACACCCGCCGCTTGCGCGAAAAGTTCTGTTCGAGCGCTAGAGCGTGTTTAGATTAGATAATGACCTCAATCTGCTGCTAGCCGCTGACATGATGAATGAATTAATGCAGCCATTAAATATATTTGAACATTTGTGCATGTGTATATACATATATACTTGAGTTTTTAATAATTATAACGGCTTACTGCTGCTGATTTTGACAGCGGCAAATCAATTTGGTTAAATTTGTAAAATTTATTTCATTTTAGTCAAAAAAGTTATATGCAAGAGCGAAGGCATTGAATGAAATTAGAAAAACATTTCTGATACCTACAATTTTTTTGTCAAAATTTTGATAATGATTTGGCAATAAATATCAGCAAGCAGCCAAGAATGATATTTCAGACAAATACGATTGACAAACTAAAATTAATTTGTGTTGACGGTCTAATTTAATTGTAATGAAATTGAACTGACAACTACTGCCAGCGTTTGCCAAGGACTGCCATTAAATTTGACATATGAAATAATGTTAAAATTTTGATAATACTTTGACAAAAATATCAATAAACAACCAAGAATGACATTTCACGAATTTTATTGACGAGAAAAATTTCTAGTTATTTTGTGTTGCCAGTTTGCTTTGATTGCTTTGACAATTCTTTGACAGCTACTTTCATCGGTTGCCAAAGATTACCATTAAATTTGAGGTGTGAAATAATTTAAAAATTTTAATAATGCTTTCACAAAGATATCGGCAAGCAGCCAACAAAGACATTTCACAAGCATTTGATTGACAAACTAAAGTTTTAGGTTTTTTGTGTTGACAGTCTGATTTAATTGCCATGAAATTGTCATTTAGTAATAGTGGTCAGCTACTATTTCCATCCATTGGCAAAGATCGTCATTAAATTTGACGTATGAAATATTGTCCAAATTTTGGTAACTTTGACAATAATAATGAATTTGATTCGCATGCAAAAGGTTTACATTTTAGTGTTGTCAGTCTGTTTTGATTACTCTGAAACTATTTTGACTGCAACATTCATTATTTGTCAACGACTGTCATTGAATTTGACGTTATGAAAACTGCACAAATTTGATTATTTTCTCTAGGTTTTCGGTTTGTGTCGAAGAAATGTGATCATAAATCGTTATGAAAATTAGTTGACAGTGTTTGACAAATTGGCTGTCAATAAATTTGACGTTATGAAAACTGCTAAAATTCGAGTTTTTTCATTGGTTGCCCGCTAATATTGAAACATATTGTTGTAAGTAGCTAAAAAAAATAAGTTGACAACATTTAACCATGACGGTCATTAAATTTGACATTGGCTCTTAATAAATTTGACGTTATAAAAACTGTAAAATTTCAAAAATTTTCACTTGTCGCCGGTTTGTTATTGAAAAATATTGTTATAAGCAGCAAAATATTAAGTTGACAACATTTAGCCATGACGGTCATTAAATGTGACATACTTTGACAAAAAAACCGTGTGATAACTATTAACAGCGAAATTCGTGATAACATAATTACAGTGGTTCTCAACTACCTAAATATCATGTTTCCTTCTAGTATTGCCATAATAATATGCTATATATCAAAATAATATTACTCAGCCACTTACTACTCCAGTTACAAGATCGTTGAAAGCTTCCGCATCAATAAATCGGCGAGCTTTTAGTGATTTGCATGACAAACAAATGGGTATAGTAAATGGCATAGTAATAAGAAGTAGTTTTGCGGTCGAAATGGGCGGTTGGTAAAGTCAAGGAAATGCAAAGATAAGTGAATGAGTCACCTTCGCGGCAGTTTCCGTTACATGGCCGATCCCTAAAAGCTTCCAGTAAATGAGAATTTGTAGCTGCTTTCAATAACAACTTGCAAGCACGCACATACATACATATATACCAATACACGCCTGCATTGGTCGCAGCGACCTTCGACACGGCGACAGGTGAAAAATATTAATTAACAATTAACTGTTACTTCGCGGCATGTAATCAGATACATACGAATACATATGCAAATTGAAAGTAATACTCTGACTAAGCGTGTGCGCATGCATGTGGGCGTTGCATGCGGCAATCACGCAAATGCATTCGCGTTCGCATTTGCGATCGCAATTTGCATGAGTTATAATTTACGCTTAATATTTTTTGTATCTGTTTAAATTTCCTTTTAATCGAGTGTCATAATTGTTAGCTCGCCACAGCAACAACAAAAACTGCAATAAATGCACACAAGCAAATGGCAAGCGCAACAAACGTGGCAAGCAAGGAGCAAGTGGGGCTAAAGCGCAGGGCAGGTGCAAGTGCTGTTATGTGTTTGTGTGTATGTGTGTGAGTTGACTGCGTCGGTATCTCTCAATTGGTTTATGGAAATTTCGCGCTGCTTGGCGCGCTCGTAACGCCGTACAGTAGCTGCAACTGCAACGGCTTTAGTGGCGATTAAAATACTCGCGCACTAATTGCTGCCGACGATTTGTTGGTGATTACAACAAAAATTGCTATGGCATAAAAAGCACTTGGGCAGTAAGAATTAAATGCGGCAAAATAATATAATAAAAGTTTGCGGCAGCAGCAATAATTGTTAACTCTGATGGTGGGTACGTAGAAAATGCATGACGCAAACGTTAGAGCAACCGTGCGACGGGCGTTCACATGCATTCACAGCCATACATATATATACATTTATGAAGATTTGTGTTGTTGCTTTTTAGCTGCATTGCGATATTTTAGTCATCGATTGGCTATTGGCGCCTGCGACGTGTGAAGTGGCTAACGGGGCCGCTGCTGCTGCGCTAAATTCAATCGAAGCGCAGGAAGTTGCTAATGATTTTATCGCATTTTCCCATTTTTTAGCGCAAACATTTTTATTGACATTTTTTGTTCGTGTTTAGATATGTTACTGAGTTTGAAGAAAAAAGTTTGCTTAGAGTTGCCAGATGTTGCTTATTTGTATATCAACCAGGAAAAAAGCATAAAAAAATTTAAGTTAGATTTAAACTTTTTAATTAGAAGATTAGATTTTACTTGAAATTAAAAAATAGTTTTTGTTAAATATTATTGAATTACGAAAAGAAATCAATATTTAAAATTATTAAATTAAAATAAAATAAAATAAATCAAAAAATATGTGCAAAATTTAAAAATTTATTTTTTTTTAATTTTTCTTAAAATTTGTTAAAATCGAAAAATTTTTAATTTGAATTAATAAATTTATTAAAAAATATTTTTTTTTTTGATAAATGGAACATAGAAAGAAATTGGGCTTTTAGTAAATTTTAAGACAAATTAGAAACATTAAATTTTTAAACTTTTCTAATTTTTTTAAAATGTTTTGTTCTCAATTTCAAAAAAAAAGTTTTAAAAACTTGTTTATTTTTTAACAATAATTTAATTAAATTTTTTAAATATTTTTACTATGAAAAAATGTGAGTTTAAAATTTTTAATTTATAAGATTTTATCAATTGACGGTGTAGCAGATTTTGATTATTTTTATTATTTAGAGTTTTGGTTTTTGATTACTAGAAAAAGCTTTTGAAAACTATTTAAAGTAAACAAATCATAGTAAACTATAAAAAATACTAAAGAAAACATAAAAAGAAAATAAAAAATATATTAAAAAAATTAAAAAAAAAATATTTTAAATTTAAAAAATTGAAAAAGCAGCTAAAAATAAACATTTTGATTATTTTTATTGTCTAGATTTTTGGTTTTCGATTGCAAGGAAAAGCTCAAAAGTTCTCTAATTAAACATTTTTTAAATAATTAAAATTTTTTGAAGAAGTTTAATATTTTTCAGAAAAAAAAATTTAGATTTTATGTCCCCAAAATAATTTTACATAAAATATTAATATCTAAATAAATAAACAATGTGCATTTTTATATCCGTTAAAACTTGTTTTTTATTTTATGAAGACCACCTGGCCACCCTGTTGCGCGAAAGAAATTTTGATTTTTATTAAAAATTTTCAAAAATAATTGTGATTTTTTCGATTTAAAATTTATGTTTTAATATGTGTCAAAAAAAATATGCTTTTTCAACTAAAAACATCGTCTTTTTTTGGTATCATCTATTTAACATTTTTTTTTAATTTTAATTTAAAAAAAATATTTTTTTCTCCCAAAAATAATTTTAAAATTTTTCATAAAATACTAGTATTAATAGTCATCAAAGTGCATTTTTATCGCTGTTCTTTTAATTATGCATAACCAAGAATTTTTTTTTATTTTCTGAAAACCACCTGGCCACCCTGCTGCGCGACATTATTGTGTCCCAAATAAATTGTTGCATTACAGCCATTAGCGTTAAATTATGCGCCGTTGAAACACGATATTTATGTAAAACATGTGAAATAATTTTATGGAAATGGTGTAAACAAAGCGCAAATGTTGCAAAGGTGTCAAAATTATAAAAAAAAGAAATTGACTTAATATATTATGAAATAGTATATAAAATATTTACAAGCATTTAATGGCGTTTAGGAATTAGAATGTTTAGCAGCGAGAACGCGTTCTAATAGCTATTGTTCAATATAATTTATTAGTTTCCTCCACGCAATTGTCGCGACAAGCAACAACTACACAACTAAGTACCCAGACTGGCCTTATGGTAGGCGCATAACCGCCGTTAAACAAAAATAAATTGTTTATAAATATGTAATGCATATATGTATGTTTGTATGCAGAGCGAGCACGATTTCGCTATTAAGATGGCGAGCTGATTCAGAGCCCGAAGCGCTGTAAATAAGTCATTAAAATCGCCGCTAATAAATGAGAGCAAGCTTATGCTTTTTATATTGATTGCGCATATGATAAACGACTGCAGACAGCTGCGCGCTGTAAATAGCTGAGTTGCAACAACAAAAAAGTGTTATAAATTATCAAAAAAATCCGAATGTTTGCAAACGTTCTCATTACGCGCTGCACTGCAGTTAACGGCTATTATTTACAAGCGCTTATTAATTTGAATTCCTAATTAAATAATTAATTTTAATTGCGTACAGACAAGCATATTTCGTCGTTGCTCAAACATGCTTAATTCGTTTGCGAATTTTTTGCTTAATTTCTGTGTGAAAAAGTGCGCGCATGCGTTTTTCAAATGGCCGACACATCGCTCTGTGCCGCAGCGCTGCCCAGGCATGTGGTACTTATGTGTTCTCGACTTTGTGTGACACTTGTGTATGCATAACTGCTTATGTGCTTACGTGCTTATGTGCTAAATGCCAGCAATTGCCAGCCAACCAATTGCGCGGCGCAACAGAGACAGCAAGCGTAAAAATATGGCGCACGAAATATCGCTCAGTCTCAGTCGCGCGAACGTTAAGTTAACTTAAGTCAAGCTGAATGCAATGCATGTGTGTAGTTAGTATGATTAAATTAGAATTCACAGCTTATTCTTGCTTAAATTTGTTTAACACACACGAGCGTAAGAGTGTATGAGCTCGTATAGAAAATGAACTCACACAAACGCTGCACCAATAGAGTTAACTGTTGCCAATGGCTGCTTCGGCGTTGGGAAAAAATCAAGAAATATAAAAAATTCGAAACAAAATTAAAAAAAAAAATATTAAAAATTAATTTAAATATGAAAAAAATTAAAAATTAAAAAGAAATTAAAAAAATTCAACAAAAAAATTAAAGAAAATAATTAAAAAATATGTACAAAAAATTAAAAAAAATAAAAAAAAACATCTAAACTAAATTGAAAAAGTATCTAAATTAAACACTTCACTTTGTTGTTTGCTAAAAAATTCACTGTGTTTTTTTCTGCGCCAAATTTTTTGTTTGCTTTTCTCATAAGCATTTTTGTTGTACGCGCCATTGCATTTTTCAGGTGCTAATGTGTGAAAAAACACACAAAATTTCCATAAAATATTAAATTTCAAACGCACACAAACATATTTGGCTCTATCGCTGCTGCTTTTTTGACATACTGTGCTTAGAGCTTGCTTCAGTGTGCAAATAAAAGCGGCTTAAGCTCACTTCATGTAGATTTGAATATGAGTTTGAGTGCATGTAGCTTGCGTTAGAAGCAAATTTGTGACAGAAAACATTAAGATATAATTTTAAAATAATTTTTGAATATTTTTTAAGGTAAATATTTGGGTTAAAAAACATTTGACATTTGAATAAAGTTTTGAAATTAAAAAAAAAATCTGAAAAAATTAAGATATAATTTTCAAATAATTTTTATATTTTTTATTTATATATTACGGATTGAAACATTTTTTTACATTATTTAAAATTTGTTGCGGCAGTAAAAACTTTCTGAGGCGAATTGTGTCCATCCATCCATACAGTGTTGTAATTTAATATTAATTTTCAAGATATTGTCTAAAAAATTGAAATTCAGTAGTTGTCAGCTGTGAGAAAAGGAACAAAAAATGCCCAGATCAAAGTCACAAAGTTCAAAAAGCACAGCGCAACCAAAGAGAGGAGCTAGTAAAGCAGCACGCTAACACTAAAAGCAGCAGCCTGTGACAGCGCCGCGCATCCAATAAGAATATGTAAAAAGCAAGTAACAGCGACACGCATGCGCGGCACTACTTTAAGCCCTGCAGTCGAATTTAGATAATAAAATAGCGGCACAAGAGTAACAACACAAATGCGAAAACAATAATTATAGTTAACGCAACGACAGCGGTAGCGATAATAATAATAGCAACAAACTTGTAATAACACCACAGCCGGTTGAACGTTGGTTGCGGTAGCGCGGCAAGGATTTCTAGTCTGCAACACCGCGCTGGTTGCCACAACTGCAACGCAGACGGAAATTGAGATATTTTTTATAAGTTATGAGCATGCGCACGTCGCAGTCACCTCAGCGCGTCTAAGCGGATGCCCAGTTTGTTGTTGCAAGGTTGCACGCTTTCGGTGATGCAATAACTTTTTATCATACATTTTAGCCGCTGCTTAGCTGTGTGTGTGTTTGTGTGTGCTTTCGCGAAATTCGCAATTAAGCTTGATTAGCTTTAATCGCTTTTTGATATTTATGGGTTTTCATTATCATTAAATTCATTGGCTGCAAACTGTGCGGAGCGACCACACCAGGACCGCGCTGGCGGCCTCCACAGCCGCACCAACAGCATGCGTTGCGCTATCAATTGCTCTGCGCTTTGATCACTTTGGCTACCGTGTGTACAGTAGCCGTTATGTACATAAGTGTGCGGTGGCTACCGCGCGGCGCGCATTCTGCATCTGCATTTCTGCGCGCCAACAACTTTGTCAACGTCCGCGGTGTTGGGCCGCGCGACAGCGAATAATTGCCAGGCAGCAGGGTGTAACTGCAGTGGCAGCGGCGGCGGCAGTAGTAATTATTCATAGCCGGCAAAAGCGGTTACATTGCAGCCATTGCTTTCGTGGATGCTGGCGGTGACGGTGTTGCCGACGCTGAAACGCCCCGGGCTAATTTGTTTGCCAGTTAATTGGTATTGCGGCCATTGATCAGCGTTGGCTCGGTGTGCGAGCCAGCTGCTGTCATGAAGGGACAATTTCCGGTGCCGCTCCCATTTGCTGACACAAGCAGCTATTTAAACTATTGCACTCTTTTTTTTGCTCAAGCGTTGAAGCTTTGCAAATTTCAAGCGCATGCGTATTGTGTTGTGGTGTAGTGCACTTACCTTGGCTGAGCTCTCCAGCGGATTCCAATAGACAGCGATGGCATTGTGGGAGACCTCCTCGATGCAACCAACTAGGCCGACGGAATTTTTCGTATCTGCAAGTAGGACAACAACAACAGGCAAATTAATAATTGTCGCATGGGGAAAGGGAAAATTTTAAATGGCGCGGTAAATGACTACTTTAAGAGGATATTAAAGTACTTAAGTGAAATGACTATATCGATTGGCCATTAGGGGACCTCTAAGGAGCGCAATTTGCATGGTTAAAGAATAAGTGAGAGGTTAGTAGTTGGTTTTAAGGTTTTTCAATGAAGTTGAATGCAAAAAAAAACTAAAAATTGTTGGCAACCCTTAAATTATAATAAGAATTAGAAAACCTTTTTTTTAGAAAATTCATGAAATTTTTGTTATCTGCGTATTTATAGTATTCTTTTCTTTTAATTATTAATATTGGAAAAAAATTGAAACCCGAAAATTAAAAAATTAAAAAATAAATATTATTTAAGCTAGCTAACCACAATTTCAATACAGTTTTTTTAGTTAAAAAAATGTTGAGTATTTTTTACAGTTTTTTTTTAATTTTTGAAAGTAACAACTTCTCGCTAGTTCGCTAACAAATCAATTTTACCATGTTTTAAAAAAATGTTTGCATGTACCGTTAATTCGTGAATCATTTGTTGACTTATAAATTTTGCTCTCCAACTTTTGTTGCTTATTTTTCCACTCCAAAACGCAGAAGCACCTCTGCGGCTTGGTCAAGAACGCAAGATCTGCGCTGCGTTGTAAGACAAAACAACAGTTATGAAATTTAACATTTACCGTTAAATTATGAGTCGCACCACTCATTAAATGCCACATGTTTATAAGCAGCATGTGGCATAAATTATGCACGCACACATACAATGCATTACAGTTATTAAACAGCAGGCGCTTGTGTGTTGAAGGCGCGGGTGGTGCGCCAGCGCGCAGAGGGGAGTCACAAGGCGCATAAGTATTTGTAGAATTAAATATTCTCATATGAAAATTACAACATTTGTCAATTTAGTCAAAGTGCCACATGCCATATGCTGTATGTGCACGCGTATGTGTGCGTGCGCGTCCCATAAAACCAATGGATGAGTATGCGCACGCGTAGCACCCAATTAGCAGCGCGGATGAATGCACCGACAACGCAGCTGGTGGGCATGAAAAATGGCATAAAACTTGCAACAATGCAGTGCGGCAATGTGTGTAAATGTTGGCCACTTTGTGGTAAGTATGCACAAAACACATTGGAGTGCGGCGGCCAGCCAATGTTGTTACACCCCCAGCCAGCCCCAACCGCGTGAGGCGGCTAGGCGCGCTTTTAGAGTTTTGTGCGCTTGAGAATGTTGTGTGGCTTGTGCTTGGGCGCACACACACAATTGGCTAGCCGATCGATTGGCCGGTCATGTGGCCGCGGCGCTTATCAGTGGCAGCAAATCGTTGCGGCTTGCAACATTTCACAATCAATAGTTAGAATTCAATAAAGTTTTGTAATTTACAGCGAATTAAAGAACGGCGAGGAAGTGAGGAAAAAGTATGTGCGTAGTTGAGCAAAGTGTCTGGCGCAGTGTTGCTTTTGCTTCCTCTGTCGTTTAGGCATTTTATTCAGCTTTTAGTTGCTGCTGATAAGCATCACTGTGGCAAGTTGTTAATTTTTACTTTTAATGACTATCAGAAACGCATTTGTCTAGACAACAATAGCAAGCATAATAATTTCGTAAGAATGACAGCTCAGCTCGGATGATAAATGTGCGTTGTTGCATGTGGCAAAAATGTAATTTTATTGCAGCCAGTACAGGCTCAGGATGCTGTGAGGTTAATCTAATGGGAAAATTTTAAAAGTAATACTAGCAATTTTGTGAAAAAGTTGTTTTGTAGCAATTTGGTAGAGTTTTTTAATGAAATAAGACAAAATTTATTTTAGTAATTTTTTTTTTTTTTAATTTTGAAAATTTATGGGAGGCAATTTGTCGCTTAATTTTTTTAAATTTCATACAAAATAAAAAGTATTCGCTTATTGTATTTTATTTCTGTGAAATATGTCATAAAGAGTCGCTTTGAAAAAAATAATTTTTCAAAAAGGGTCGCCATGTTAAAAAATATTTTTTCAAAAAGGGTTGCCATGTAAAAAATATTTAAAATAATTCGTCGATTGGTTTGTTTTTTTCCTTTTGAGTGTTTAATACTCGACTCACCTGCATCTAAAATGCGCTGTTTAACCGAATGCTGCCGACTGTGCCAGAATTGCCAAGCTTTGATTTCATCATCGGGGCTCTTCTCTTCACGGAATATCAGCATAATAACGCTCTGTGGATGAAATAAGATTTGCAAAATTTTAATAAATTGTATAATATTTTAAAATTGATACTAAAATGTTTAAATATTTTTAAAGTTAAAATTAAATTTTATAAAAAATTTACATTTTTATAAAAAAAAAATTATATTCGCCTTAAAATTAATACTAAGGTTTTAATAAAAATTCTAAATATTTTTAAAAGTAACAGTAAATTTCATAATAAATAAATATAAATATAGACATTTAAAAAGAAAAAAATATTTTTTAAAGATTTATGCAAATTTTTTTTTCAATAAACGCATGTTAAAATTTTTATGAAAAAAAAATTTTTAATATTATATTTACTGTTTTATACTTATGCTTTATTTTTAAACTTAATATTTTTTACCCTAAAATAATAAAAAAAATATTTTTATAAAAAAAATAAATAAGCTTTAAAGTTAATACTAATAGTTTTATAAAAACTCCAAATAATTTTCAAAAGTAAAAATAAACTTTAAATAAATAAATATAAATACTATTATTAAAAAAAATAAATTGTTTTTAAGATTTACTAATTTTTTTAATAAAGAAACACTAAAATATTTATAAAAAAAGTAATTTTTAAATGTATTATAGAAAGTTTTTTATACTAAACTTATTTTTTATTTTTAAATTTAATTTTTTTAGCTTAAAATAGTGAAATGAAAATTATAAAAATTCTAAATTGTGTTTAAAATTTATACTAAATTTTTTATATATTACATTATAGCAAAATTTCTATACTAAACTTATTCTTTATTTTTAAATTTAATTTTTTTACCTTCAAATAATAAAATAATATACTTTTATAAAAAAATAAAGTGGCTTTAATATTAATACTAAAATTTTTATAAAAATTCTAAATTGTTTTTAAAATTTATATTAATTTTTTATTTAAATAAGGAAATACTAAAATTATTTTTAAAAAATTAATAAGTTCTAACTTATGCTTTGTTTCTAAAATTCAATATATTTTATCTTAAAATAATAAAATAACATATTTCTGGATTTATTATAAATAAAATAAAATTTATATGTAAAAATATATCTATTTTGTTTAACATTTAGACACTTCTTGGAATATTTGTGTTCCTGAATATTTTCATATCATATCAAATTTTTCCTCCAGTCGCGCTTAGCTGCGTTTAATCCCGCTATTCTTTACTAATCCTCACAACCCAATTAACAATGAAAGGAAAATTTATTCAATTGCTTGAATATGTTATGGAGTACTCGGAATTTATGAAGCAAACGGCGTTTTTCTCTAACAATTTATGTGGGTACCCTTTGCGCATGCGCTTCGTCCTAGCTCAAACGAAATTTTGGCATACGCGTTGTGTCGTAACAACAATTCCACGTGGGTTGCTCCATTCAAAGATGCATTATTATTGTAATTTTATACACATATTTATGTGCATATGAATATAAAAAGAGTATAAAAACGCGTTTAAAAGAGCGACAAGGTGTGTGTTGGCATGTTATACTTTTGTTGTGAAATGCTTGCTTCAGCGCCCTTTTCAAAAGTCAAAAAATAGTCATCATCATAATTCACACATAGGCGAGTGTACCGACATGCACATGCACACATATCAGGGGAAAATAAAACTAGTAATGCACACACACACACGCACTAGTGTGACGCAACCCTCGGCTAAAGACTGCACCTTTGCCTTAGTCAGCGCTCTAACGCGCCGCCGACTTTGTCTTCTCAGCGTTTTTCTTACGAATTTGCATTTTTATTTTCAGATATTTAGGACGGCAGTCAGAAAGTGTTACGTTCATCGTATAGGATTGTATTTTTTGTTTTTGCTTTTTCGAAAATTCACGCACAATTGCAGCGCTCACGCGCACGCATCCTTATCGTCAACGTGCGGAAGCTGAGGTAAGCGCGTTGTGCGGCATAACCAAACACAGGTGTGTGTGTGCCTATGCATCTCTTTAACCGGATTCGCTACTGTGCTCTCGAAAAAAACTGTTTTCCTTTAATTCCGTGATTTTTCTTTCCCCTCTGCCGCGTGGAATCTTCAAGTCGTTTCCATATTTTTTGCTTTTGTTGTTTTATTGTCTGCGCGCATCTTTAAAAATTTGCATTAATTTCTTGTGACGTTCAGTTGGCTGCCTATGCAGCTATAAAGACAGTGGTGAGTAGTAGTAGGGCGCATTAGGAAAACAAACATAAATTAATTTTGACACTTTCGCCTCGCGGCTGCGCAGCCGTGCTGCTGCCGTTGCATTCAATGCCGCCGCTGGCGTTGTGCGCAATCAAATTTATTGGATTTTTATGTAAATAGTTAATATGCATATGCGTCAAATGCAGCATGCAACACTAAAAATGCATTAGGTTGACATTGGCAGTCGCTTGTTGTTGCCGTGGAGCGACTATCGCTGATATAGAGTGAAGCGCGTTGGGCGTTTGGAAATGAAAGCGGCTGCAAGTTTGGCGGCAAATGTTGGCGCGGCAAGGAGTCTACAGAAACCCATCTAGCCCGGAACTTGTTTTGGAATTAATCTGTTTTATTTTTATTTTATTTCGTCTTTTAATATTTTTTAGTTCAATTTATTGGCACATTATTGATTTTATCAAAGAAATCGGCATTTAAAGTTTAACTGCTTGTAATTGCTTTACAGTAGATTACAATTTTCCAGCAATATGATATAAAAAATATGACAAAATTTAAGGTGCGTCTACTCGGCGGCAGTTTTGTTGAAAAGTGGGTTGTTTATTGAGCAAAAAATATAAAAGTTATTTTTTTGAAAAGAAATCAATACATTAGGAAATTTATTTTAAAAATTAGAAAAAAAGTAAAAAAATTTAAATTTTTATTTTAAAAATATAAAATTTTATTTTAATAATTTTTAAATAAAAATTAAAAAAAAGTGATATTTGTTTAAAAATATTTTTTTGTTTTAAATTAAGAAAACTTATGAATTGTATAACAACTAATTTGTATTTAAATTATGAAATCAAAGTTGGTTGTTTTTTGTTAATTCTTTTTGTGAAAGTTTGACTTAATCTTAAAAATTTTTAAATTTTGTAGGAAAAAAATTATTTAGTTTTTAAGTATAATTTTTTTTTTAATTTTTGTGTCCATATTTGGCTTAAAAAATTAAAATTTTCAATTATTTCTTAAACTGAAATTTATTTTTTTTTAATTTTTTTTAATTTTCAATTAATTTTTTAATTAAAATTATGAACTTAGAATTTTGTGTTTTTTACTTTTTGTTGCAATAGTTTGATTTAGACTTAAAAAATTAAATGTATTATTTTGCGACTTATAAACACCTCAAAAATTTGCGCAAGAACCGCCCACCGTACGTCGTCGGAAAGTGCCAACAAAGTGAAAATTGCGTGCGCAGACAACTTTTTGCCAACGGCATGCGTACAAAAACGCCTAAAAACAGCGGCTAAAGCTAAAATGCTATTTAACAACAGCGTTTACAAGACATTAGTTATCTTTTGGAATGGTCCAATTAACCCCTAAAGTGTCGCATTGCCTGTCGGGCGAATTTCGCTCGGTCACTACGCGTGAAAGTTGCAACAGTTAGCGCGAATAACACGCACACACCCGAAAAACTGTTAATAAATGCTGGCTGGTCCACCAATTTCACCGCTTACGCCAGGGGGCAATTTGAATATTATTTTTACTCGAATGTTTTCACAGCTTTTGCTGAGTGTCGGCGACGTTGTTGTGTGTTGAACAAACAAATTGCGATTCATAGCTGCTGCAAGCTACATTTGTTGTTGATTTTGTATGATTACAATAAGCTGTTGTTGTTTTTCTTGCATTTGACGAACGGAAATGCGATGCCGCAGTGGCAGTCGACTCCAATTACTCGGAAGCGCTTGAGCACCGCATAAGCATAACAATGAAAGCGCGAAAAGAAAACAGAAACGGTGCAGAAAGCATGCGCTTGGAAGCGCTACAGTTGCCGACAGTTATCCTGGCGCAACAATCCTTCTGCGCCACTCGGCGCTCATCGCTCGGCGCATTTGCATATCATTCAGTTCAAGTATCACATAACAAAGCTGCTGTGCCTGTATGCATGCGTATGTGTGTCACTTTATGGCTGTCGGCTCATTCGTCATGTCGTCTTATCTGATTGATGAATGCTCGACATAGAATTACAAAAAAAAAAACTGAAGAAAAAGAAAAAACAAATGCGAATGTGCTGCTTAAGGCAGGCCGTTTTCTTCTGCCAAGGTTGAGGTCCTGTGCAAACATTCTTAAAATTCAAAATTCAGTTGCCTCTGCCGCATTCATCTCGTATTCGTAATCGAAATAAGCACTTCGCATTTGCATTTGCCACTGATTGATATTCAAATGCTGACGCAAAGACAAACAAACTAAGAAAGTGGCATAATAAAAAATGTACAAATCATCAGCTATCATTCATCATCATCATCACCATGATCGTGATCGTCAAAGACAGTCGGAGCATTAGTTGCCAATCGCCACTTCTGCCGCTGGTGTATCCCTTTCAGAGGGTTGCGCCGTCGCTTGGCAAATATTTGCTCGTGCGCAATCCTTTTGCCTACTGCCTGCGTCCGTCCCCGTTATCCTTTTGCAATCACTCAACTGCTACTTTGATATGCAATACGGATAAGCCGTGCAATGGGAGCGCATCAAATCGGCCCGCAGATCTTTGCATAGATATAGCGCTTAAGTTAAACTGATCGGTGGCTGTCTACAACAATTAATCATCATTAAAATTGTAACCCTTGCACTTTCTTTGCCCTTACTTTTGCATTTGTTTAAATAAGAAAAAAATGACTTAAATTTTGCTTAAGTTTAATTTTCTCATGCTTCTCACTTGGGTTGCACATATAAGTAAGTGTATAAGTAAGTGTATAAGTATGTATGTATGTACACCTACCTTGACAGTTGTGTTCTTGATGGGCTTATCTGGATCGGGCACATACTCCAATGTGATGCCGTAGAATTGTCCTTTGTTGATGTATGTGATGCGATCATCTTCGCGTCGCTGTGATGAACTGATTGGACTCTCCAGATGGTAGCGGAAGCCGACATTGCAGAAGCTGTAATAAGAGGGCAAAACAATAAAAAGATTAGATGATGTTTTGAAGTTTTTACTTTCTACTTTATTTTCAGATTTCACTACTTTATTTTACAGATTTTAGGTTCTATAAGAAGAGGTCGCTACGACTACTTCTTAACCAATATTAAAAAAAAATATTCTAAATAATTTTGTGTATTACTGGAAAATTTATAAAAAAAAGTTTCGTTAACACAAAAAAAGATAGATGGAAGAGATACAAAATAATGAAAGCTTCCATACAAGCTTTTTGGAAAAGTTTGTCATATAAGCTTTCTGTGAATTAATAATGAGCACGAGAACGTTTTGGCGAGCTTTCAAAGTTTACTTTAAAGTATATTGGCAATTTATTACAACTCAATAATACACAAAAAGCTTCAGAGTTTTTTTACTTTAGGTACATACAACAAAGGTACTTTTAAAATTAAAAATTATTTTTTGAAAAGATAAAAATAAATGAAAGCTTTAACGTAAGCTTCCGCACGAGCTTTCACACAAGCTTTTTGGAAAAGTTTGTCGTATAAGCTTTCTTTGAAATAGTAATGAACACGATAACTCTTTAGCGTGCTTTCAAATATTACTTTATAGCATATTGATAATTTATTGCGCTTTAATAAAACACAAAAAGCTTCCGGCTTTTGTAATATTTTGTTTCAATTATATTCATGTAATATGATAGGTGTATATGCAACAAGCTTTTAAGCTTCTAAGCACATTTCCAAAAGCAACTATATAAAAATACTTACATTTTTGGTATTTGTATTTTATCCGCATCATTTTGTCGTCCAAAATCATGCCATGGCCTCGAGCGTGTGGCGCCATTCGGCGTCGAGCCGCCCAACGATGTGGTCGGGCTATTTTGTCCATGAACGCTCACGGCGCCGCGTTGTATGCTATTCACCGAGACTGGAATGCCGCCATTGCTGTCCAATAATGTGCCAGAAAGTTCTGTATAGTCGAAGGACTGTATGCCGGCCAGACACGAGATGATAAAATTATGAAAAGAAATTAAAGAACGAAATAATAATTTAGTATACATGTCATCACACAAATTAGCAAAACTTTCTGTAAATTTTTGTTAAGAATTTTATGAAATTTGGGTTCTACAAAAACTAGAGAAATAATACCGACGATATGGAGCAGCAGTTGCAACAATGGCCCCATCAAACAATAATGACTACAAGGATAATCAGAAGGTAAAACATCGCTCATAAATCAACAAACAACACACAACAACATACTGAAAAAGCACACGGCAGCAGCACTACACACAGCGAAAACCGCAAAACGATAAAAAACAAATATAAGCGTTCAACACTAAGCATACAACGATTACAGAAAACACATGTACAACAACAACAACAACCACAAAACAACAATTCGCAATGACTACAAAAAATCATAAATCTCAGTAAAGCGCTTCCAAGCTTTGCCAAAATAACAACTACAACAACAATACAGCAACTCTACAAAAACTACACAAACAACATACCAGCAAACACACACATGCATTCAACCCAAATACATTTCCAAAGCTTGGAAGTCCTTTTTACACCAAATACATTCAAGGCTTTGGGCAATGGCGATGTCATGAAATAGCGTGGAAGAGAGAGAGAGTAAAAGAGACAGAGCGTAAAATAATGGGGTACAACTTTAGTTGAGGACGGAGTGTCGAAAGCTCATATCAGCTGCTGTGCTTACACGCCACAGCTAAGAGCTTTCACAAGACTTTCGAACAAACTGTGCAGCAAAAACAAAAACAAAACATAAATAAATATCAATTTACTGTATTTTCATTTGTATGCCAAACACTAACACATACCTGGTGTATATTATTCTGATCCCTTGGTGTTATCGCATCAGCGCCAATACCCGAATCCGGACTCGGCAAATCCACCGTCAGTCCAGCAGCTGTGATGGTCTTAGCATACACCGGTGTACCGTTCTTCATTCCCCCCGTATTGGCTGTGGTGTGCGATGGCATGCTGGTCACGGGTGCTGCGGACGTGGTGAAGCGTCCCTCATACGTGGTGCCCGGATGTGGTGGCTCGCTCTCAGCACCGCCATACACGATATTACGTGGCGCCTGTCCATAGCCAGTCTGTGTGTCGGCCGTGGTGGCTGTGGTATAGAATTCGCGGTAATAAGGCTCTGTAATGAAGGTTGATGTCGGTCCGCCCGAGGTGAGGCGTGTGGTGGTGTACATGCCATAACCGTCGGGTGTGATGTAGGGACCGGGACTGGGTGTCTGTGCGTTGACATTCACATTATTCGGAACGCCAGCGGAACCGGGTGCATTGGACTGATGAGCGCCCTGTTTGACATATCGCAGATTTTGGTCGGAATGTAGTTTGCGTTGGTAGCGGTTACATGTTGATGCAGGAGAAAGAGAAAAGTATGAAATATATGTTTAGTTTTCAGTTTCACCAATTAGTAAATATATATTTATAAAATATTATGTCAGTCACAGTAAGTGTGTCGTCGTACGTGTATATTTAGAATGAAATTCGTTTATGGTTGTATATATTATGTGCAATCAATGGGCTCGATAAGCCGCTTAACAGTCTGTACTTTACGTTCACACATTTCGTTTTGCGGCTTTTAGCAAACGTAGGTGTGGCATTGGTTGCGCTAGCGCCGAAATCGCCGAATTCCGGTTACGCGTTGACGTGCTAATTGCTACAAGTTGACAAAGTAACAAAAATCGAACGCTTAATCAAACGGTGGCGGGTCGCTACAGCCATCTTGCCAGACCATTAGCCATACTTGCTGATTTCGGTCTTTTCACTTTGCCCTTCCTCGCTGCTTTCAGCGCTCGACGGCGGTGCTTCGATTCTTCTGATACTCAGCTTCTCAGTTATGGTTGATACAACTTTTTTGCCGCCGTTGTATATAGTTTTTTATGCTCATAAAAATTTGTGTGTTGTGTATGTCATGCTCTCCTTGGCGCTACTGCAGCAGCTGACCGTTTATTTGTCTTCTTTGCCAAAAGCTGCCCTAACCAGATTCGTTGAAAAGTGAAATTATCCGCTAATAATTTGGTAATTTGTCAAATGACGGAAGGTCACTTGCGTCCGAGACACCGGCAGTGGTGTTGGAGTGCCGTCGGTGGAAGACAAGTCGCGCGTGCGCAGTCTCTTTTTTGTTTGCGATTTGCTTTTGTTCTTTTATTGATTGCTTTTCACTAATTTGCATACTTTGTTAGTTTTTTTAAGTTTTGTTAAAAGCGTTTTGCGTCAAGTGTGAATGTGAAGAATGCTTTTTTTGCATTCTTATGAGTCCATAACTGCTTTATGACTAAATTTTGTGTCTAATTTACTAAGAAGACGAGATGTCTTCTTCAGTCTTTCCGGTCTTTTCATAATGTTTACAATAATTCGCATTTGATTTATGCTCGTTCACACTCACCTGCAAGTAGATTTGTGTGCCGCCACTGGCAGCGTACATTGTGTCAGTTGTTGGACTTCCAGGACTAATGGGCGGTTCTTTAATTTGTATGGTCGTTTGTGTTGGTGATGTCGGTGACTGCACAACTAAAACCTGTGAAATTGAATTTGCTTGTTTGAGTGCATTCACTGAAGAAGAGGAAGAAATGATGTTGCTTGGTGGATTGGAGGTATTTTTGGGGGGACAGTAGGCGAAATAAAAGTTTGGAATAAATTGAGGCAAATCAAAAAATGAAAATATGCAACCATTGTGTATGTATTTTTGAGGAGGAGCATAGCATAAATATACATAGAGTGGATATATAGCGACGTCGATGCACACACGCACTCCCATAGGTCAAACGAAATTATAGATATATAAAATTATTTTAATATATATAAATATACGAAACATGCTAAAATAAAGGTTTAAAATGCATAAAGCTTTCAAAGCAACAAAGGCTTTGTTTAAGCTTTTCAGAGTAAAAAAAGCTTTGTTGAATTTTGAATTGAATTAACTGTTTTCGAAAACTAATTACTACAAACTTGTGCTTTCACAGCACCAAAGGCTTAGTTGATGCTTTCGTAGCTATACAACTTTTTTCGAGCATAAATTTTATGAAACAAATTTAATTTATGAAACAAATTTTATTTTGGGAAATTTTCTTGATTAAAAGCTTGATCTTTCACGGTGGCGAGAGCTTTTTAAAAGCTTTCATAGCAGAAAAAATTTTTCGGCATGAATGTTTTGAAACTAATTTAGTTGTTCAAATTTTTTTTATTAAAAACCTGATCTTTTACGGTAGCGTGAGCTATTTAAAAGCTTTCATAGCCGAATAATTTTTTTTAGTATGAATGTTATGAAACTAATTTAATTTTTGAAGATTTATTTGATTAAAAGCTTAATTTTTCACGTTGGCGAGAGCTTTTAAAAAGCTTCCAAAGTTGAAACAAAAATTTTTGAGCCTGCATTTAATGAAAGCTATTTAATTGTTGAAACAATTATTTACTACTAACTTGAGCTTTTACAAGAACAAATGCTTAGTATATGTTTTCATAGCTCTTAAACGCTTTTTGAGCATGAGTTCCATGAAACTGTTTTGACTTTTGAAAATAAAAATTTTCTGTAAACTTGAGGTTTCACACCAGCAAAAGCTCAGTGAAAGCTTTCACAGCACTACAATTTCTTTAGTAATAATTTTCAGGCTTAATTGAAGCTTGGGTAGTTTTCAAATGTTTTTTGTAGTACGAATTTCATGCAACTTCTTTAATTAAAAAAATATTTATTACAAAATAACCTTCTTCTCCCAAAGGACTTGAAAGCTTTGAATTTTTTTAATGAAAAATTAGAACAAATTAATGAAATGAGCAAACCAAAAGACGGCTATATAGGAAAGCTTTCATTGTTGTATTGATAGTGCAAGAATACTAATGAGCAAGCTCAAGAAATGGAGCCTAATCATAAAAGTACATATACCAAAAAGCTTTTTTCTTCCAACTGCATATATATTTCCGTTTTTATTTTCAAAAATTAATAATGAAAAAATAGTATTATTTTATTTTTCAAATAAATGAGTTATTGACTCGCTAAAATTTTGTGACCTAGCGCTTAATTAATTCACGAAGGGCCTTATTTGCATAAAAATTCAATATATAACTGTTAATTACAACTTCGCTAACACATATAATACGACTTCATTAACAAATTGCAAACGATTTGCATTTGAGTGCTCTTTGCGCAAGTAACTTATTGCAATTATACTGATTGAAAAAGAAACACAACTCGTTGATTATTAATGGATTTTAATGCAAGGCATTTAGTCAGTATTGACGCTGACTGCAATAAAACCAAATCCGAAAAATATATGCGAGCCAATGCTGATGGCCGAAAATTATTATGCCTATGTTGGCTATAATTTTAAAAGCAAAACTAAACATTTTTTCAAACTAAAGCCATATGGAGTTATGCAATTCTTGTGAAAACGCTATAAAAAGCCCGCCTCCTTGTTTGAACTGTCCGATTCATGCTAATTAAGTGCCTATTTGAAGTTTTGAGTTTTTTTAAATTGTGACAATTAAATATAGTTGTTGTTGTTGCTGCTTTGCATATTTCTGGCCGCGTCCACGCAACACAGCCTATCCAATCAAAACTGTCGCGCAATCAAATAAAATTGGTTTTCAATTTTCGCTGCTGTCATAAACAAGGCAAGAAATACAAATAAAATAATTTCGTATATTAATTTGCTATGATGGATGATCAGTCAGTTCCACATGCATGCTCAGGCATGCGCATGTGTATGTGTGTTCCGTGTGTGTGCTATTATCGGCGCTGAAGTGGCGCTGCTGACATTTGTAGCTGATTTGCTTAGTTGACTAGCCTGGCTACACCGCCATACTTAGGTAAGGCTATTGATGCTGCTATTGTTGTTGTTGTTGATTACACTTTACGTGCAGCTGCTGCCGCTGCCCGCCGCTGACCGCTGATTGCGTGCCGCGCTGAAACGCCACAGCAATGCGGAAGGCCAGCAGTCAACGGTCAATAGCCAAGAGCCAAGCGTCAGCCGTCTGTCCGCGTACGAGTCAAACGCCGTTGCTGGTTAGCCGCAATTACGCATTGGCAATGATTAATTGTGCTGGACCAGCGTTTCATTGTCATGAAAATCCATAGCAGGCCCTCTAACAAGCGCGCCGCTCTCAGCCACCCTCGTCCCCCCTCTCATTCGCGCTTTTGTTTTCTTGTGCGCGTTTAACTTGCAGTAGCAGACGGACGGCTGGCTTATGGCGCTACTGTTTGTCTACTTATCTATTTATTTTTGTATATTTTTTAATGCCATGAAATTGTTGTTGTTGACATTATGTGAGCATGTAATTGAAATGAGCTTTTTTTCGAGATTTTATTGAATTTTTTTTTCTTTGGGGTCAGTCGCGAATGACGAATTTCGGCAATTGTTGCTATGATTGATTAGCGTTAAAAGCGACAACAAATCTTGGCTTGTTACTAAAACGATTATTGCAAAATGTAAAAACGTGCAAAAAACAGAAAAAAATATTAAAAAGAAATATGGTAAAAGTAAAAAGCGAAATGTGGTTAGGGAAAATTTTTTTCGAAATATGATTGAAAGAAAAAGACAAAAATATAAATTATAATAAATAATGAAAAATTAAAATTTTAAAAATGAAAGAAATAATTAAAACCTATTCAAAAATAATATTGAAAAAAAATTAAATAATAAAATTATAATAAAAAAATATTAAAAATAATTTTAAAAATATACAGAAAAATTGTATGTAAAAATGTGAAAAAATTGCCAAAAAAATATTTAAAGTAAATATGGTGAAAAAGAAACATGATAAAAAAGAATAAAATACAAAAAATAAATTATAACAAATAATGGAAAATTTTAGAATAAAAACAATGATGAGAAATTTGTTCAAAATAAAGTTGAAAAAAATATTAAAATGAAAAAAAATTAAAATAAAAAATTATATAAAAAATTGTATCTATGAATGAAAAATTAGTTAAAAATAAAGTTCAAAAAAATATGTAAAATGAAAAAAAAAAAAATATGAAATAAAAAAATTATAAAAAGTAAAAAAAATAAATAAAATAAATTTTATGCAAAAATGTAAAAAAACTTCCAAAAAAATATTTTAAATAAAAAAATAAAAAGATATAAATAACAATATATAATAAAAAATTTTAAATTGAAAGAAATAATGAAAAATTATTCAAAAATAAAATTAAAAAAAAAAATTGTAATAAATAGTTGAAAAAATATTTAAAAAATCTTTTATGTAAATTGCCAAAAAAATTATTTAAAATAAATATGGCGAAAAAGAAATATTATAAAGAAAAAAAATATATGAAACATTGAAAAATTAAAAAAATAATAAGACATTATTCCAAAATAATTTGAAAAAAAAAATACAAAAAAATAATAATTTTAATTTATTATAATTTTTAAATAATTAAAAATATATATAAAAAATCATTTAAAATATTGACTGACAGTTTGTATGTTAAGAAATGTTTTTTAAGTATGAAAAAAATTTATGTGGCATAAAAAATGAGGTAAATAATATAACCAAAATAATTAATTAGTCTCAAACTATTTTGAAAAAGGAAAAACAAACTGTATGCAAATTAATATTTTATCGCAAACTTGTTAGTTGAAAGTTTTCAGAGTTGTTTGAAAGTAGCAAATATTTATTTTGATAATTTTGTTGTTGCTTGAGGTTGTCAGATAATTTATTATTTTCAGCAAAATATTTCAAATTGCGCGCAACGCAAGGATCATTTGCAATATTGACAATATAATGACATTTAAAGTCAAACAAACTAAAGAGAGCGCCTTTGGAGCAATTATAAAATCTTTTATTTATATATATTTTTTAATAAAAATATGTTTTTCTTACTTTCCCAAAGGTAGACGACGATATGGGCTTCGGTCTCTTCGACTAAACAGCTCAGCTTTAAAGTTAGGCTCCTTCTACTTTGTCCCAATACCACTACACTACCTTCTTTTATGCTTATAATCCATGATGTATTAGAAAAGCATTTTTTAAAAATAATTTACAACACCAAATGAAATTTAAAAAATGTCTAATTCAAGTCAAAACTTGCAACAAACAACTCGAAATAGTCGACGAGAGGCAAGCACCTGCCGACATTGTAGATATTAACGGTTTTCTATAGCAGCGCGCACTGGACGCATAGCTTGCTAATTGTTGCCACAGCTCGCTCGGTACGCTACATTTACAATTGCAGCAAGCGCTAGACTCAAATCACAGCTATTTTTAAATTTTGAATTTTTGTGTTTTTCTAATTTGTCTTTGTATTCCCCGGAGCTATAACGCTTGCATTGACTGCGCCCAAAATGCGCGCTTTAACGATGTGCCATGCCCGTGCTTGGGTGAATTTCAAAATTTAATTCAAACAATTTGCATAAATTAAAAGCAAAAAAAAAAAAAAATAAATAAAAAAAATGGAAAAAATAAAGCAAGTCAAAGCGACTAAAAGAAGATTAAGATTGACGGAGATACGAACCAAAAAAAAATAAAAACAAAAACCAATGGAGACAAACCGAAGTAAAGCAACAACAGCAAAAAATGTGATAAAATAAAATAAATTAAACACAGGCGCTGCAGCGCCGCTGCATAATTACCAAAATTAGTGGGGAATGGCATAGTGCGGCGACGCAGCAGCGCAGTCACTGCACTCGGCTATAAATTGTAAATTAACAAAGTTTGATTAAGTAAATAGAAATTCACTTTTTTATGACATTTCAGCCAAAATGACCATAAACATTTGCAATGCGACGAGCGGACCGAACTAAGCTAACAACAACAATTACAATATATCGTGTTGGTATGAGGTTGTGTGCGAGCGCCAAAGCGGCAGCGCAAGGCACGAAAGATGACAATAAATTTCAGCGCAGAAGAAGCAGTAAAAACTTAACAAAAATAAAAACAAATAAAATGAAATTGTTAATATAAATTGAAGCAAGATTTAATAGAGATAAATTGCATTGCAAAGCGCAGCTTTGATGCGAAATACGAGCCTGCACATAATATAGCTCCGAGCAATTTAATTTAATTAAGGTAATAATGTTATTAAAAGTGGTGGAAATTGAGGGAAGGAAATGCGCCAAGGGGCAGAATATAAAAATGCAATGAATTAAAGTTAAAAATTACAAATTTTGAAACTGATAAGCCTTCTGTATTAATAAATACTTTTTTTTATATTTTTGGGACGAATGTTTAATAGTACATACTTAGAGTAGGCAAAAAAAAAAATTTTGAAAATTTTCAAAAAAAAAGTCAAGTTAAAAATATGAGCGCCAGATTTATTGTATAAGAATAACAAACACAAATATTTGCCACCTAAAAGGCATCAATACTATCAGAAATGCCAACTCTACACAGAATATATTACAACGAAAGCTATCTTTGTTGTTGTTGTTGTTACTGTTGGTATATAAAATATATTCCTAGTACTATTAAGGTTATTACACCAGTAACGAAGAAGAAGTATTGGGGTTTGCTACCGGGATCTCTACTCGATTGCGGTTATAAGCCAGGTAACCTATATACCGGTTACTAAAACCAAACTACCGTGTGCGCCCACGTAATTGCTTTAAATTTCTCAGTGTAACCTTCGACAAGCTTGAAATAATATTCTGTAAAGCAATTTATTTCGCGTGAATATTGTTTGAAACATCCTTTGGCAAGTGTTTCCTCACTTCTAATAACCAATTCTAACCAATAACACTCTATTAAATTAAATCGCTTAGGAATAATCACATAAAATACGAATCTATGAAGCCGCTCTCACATACGAAAGTAAAGGCGCAAACATTAAATTTTATTTCACTACTGTTAAAGCAATTTAATATGGCTTTGCTGTTGATAAAACAAAATTGAGGTGTTACTTCGGTTTATAACAAACTTGTAGGTGTTAATGTGTTGGTTAAGGCTTGGCAAAATAGTGCGCGCTGCCCCTTAAAAACTATTAAAACAAAATAAAAGTAAAGTAATAAAAATTCAAGGACAAACGGTAGAAGCAGAAGAGCATAGAGGAAAAGGTAGAGGGCGAGAGCGCAGAAGTTTAGTTTCAGTTGATTCTAAAAATCGGCATAGTTGAGCAGCACAGATATTAAAAGACGTTATGCCGAGCAGCAGGTAAATAATAAAAAAACAACAACAACCACAACGGTGTTAGAAGTAAAGGAACGGCCGAACAAGCAGAAGAGCATGAATTAAATGGCGCTGAGCGTATGCAACCACAGCCGGAACTACATAAACTTTAGCTTGTGAGTATTCAAAGTATATAGCCTAGAAATATATATACTCGTAAATATATAATTTTTGCTGAGCTATGTTGACCAGCAAATGCCAACAAAGTGTTAATTTAATTGGTAATTTCATTAAAAATTGAATTCGGTTAATTGCTGATGAACGAAACGGAGCTTGGTTTTATTTCCCTTGATTTCGCCAGCGTCAAGCTTGCAAGTGTTAACTAGCAAATGGCACAAAAAAGCAGATTTTATTAAAGCAGAGAAGCAAAAATTGTGCATAAATAAAAAAATTGTGTTAAAATAAATTATAGACGCGCATTTGCATACAGCATTAAATCAAAAAGAAAACAATAGAGTTGCCAAAAAGTACACAACAACAGCAAAGCAAAACTCAGCCAATATGACAAAAGCAAAGCAAAGCGACCGCCAGTGTATTGGAAACCCGTCAAAAACGCCTACGTACAGCCAACAACAGCCGCGAGATTTGTGGTCAGCAACGAAAAAAAAATAAAAAATACATATCGGTGCCTCCTACCCTCTAAAAACAACCGAAAGACTTTGTATGTAAGATTTTTCCAAACGAATCGGCTAAGGTACTGCACATGCGCGCCAGTATTACTTCATCGCCTACCTTTTGTGGCAAGCGCAGAAATTCTTGGCTTATTGTGCTAGTCGCTCGTTATTGTTATTGTTGTTTTTGTTTTTTTATTTTATTTTAAATTTTTTGGCATTCGCGCTTCTCGTTAACTTTATTGAAAGCGAAATTCGTAAATGCGCTTAACAACAACACATTAAAATAAACAGTCTCAAGTGATGAAAAAATAACAAAAAAATAAAATAAAATAAAAATTAATAAAAAATAAAATTGAAAGAAATAAAAATTAAAAAAAAAATAAAATTGAAAATAAATAAAAATTAAGAAAAATAAATTTAAAAAAATTTATAAAAGTAAGCGAATAAAATCAAAAAAATATACATATATAAAAATAAAATAAAAAACAATAAAATACCGCAATGTTGCTACGAAAATGACTGCTAATCGCCGCCGTATCGTTCCCCACAAACATATATATTGCTTTTAATGGCTTTGTGTTGGCGTTTAACGATTTCTGCTGCTCGCCACTTTTGTTGTTTATTTTGTGTATACTTTTTTATTCTTTATTCTTCGATTTGCTTAAATTTTTATTGAATTTGCATTAAAATGGCGGGATGCGATTTTTGGCTGCAATGTGCGCTCACAACTCCGCTTTGAATACACGTGTGTGTGTGTGTATATGCGGTGTGGGGGAAAACCCATGTGAATTATGGCGTTAAACATAAAAACAAAAATTTAGAACATTTCGTTGCAACGCGCATGTGTGCGCACATTATTTATGCAAAATTATTGGCCGAAATGGAAATTTTCAGAATATTCTAATTGGCGATAAATGCTAAACGCAATTAGCATTTTGAAATCGCTTCGATTCATTTCGGTTGCTGAAGCTTTTTATATTCTGTTTCAATTAAATTTTATTTTTTTTTATTTTAATTTTTTTTTTTTATATTGTATAAGAACTGCTGTAAGCATGGGAAATCGAAAATTGCATAAGCCAGAGCGTTAAACTGGAAGGTGAAGAAATCAAAGTAATTTAATTTAGTTAAAATTATGTTTAATTAGGCAATCTAAATTATATTTAATTTTAAAAAAAATTACTAATATTCCACAAAGTTATTGAACACCATAAGGGAAACCGTAGACCCTAAAAAGCATATAGTAGCCACTTAGTTTTTGAGATATTGATCTGAAATTTCGCAAAAATACTTTCTTTCCAAAGAAGCTGCTTTTTTTGTTGGTAACGTCGATATCGCAATATTATATTGGGTAGTCGAAAAAGTCTTTTCGTATTTTGTCAATAGATGTCGTTGCAGTCATATATCTCTATATAGTGTTGGAAAGGTGAGATTTTAAGTAAGAATATAAAAAAATAAGTTGAAGTTTGATTAAAAATGCGAAATGACTTTTTCGACTACCCAATATATCATTTTAGGCTATACGAAAAGCACCTATAAGAGCTATTAAAGGTTTTATAGTAACCGAAGTTCCAATTTTTTTCTTGTTTTGCAATTTTAAATAATTTAAGCAACACTTATAGATACATACATACAACCAATGAAAGATTTTTGCATAATTGCCCGCCTAGTAATCATGTTTGTATACACCTATTGGCTAGCTAATAAGCAGCTTGTTGTTTGTCAGTGCACGCTGTTGACGCGCCAAACTGCGCCTATCAGTTGCAACAGACGGCTGCAACGCTTAATGAGGCGTTAATTGCTTTCATAAGCAAGCGAAAAACAAAAATCTATACATACACACATGCATAACTGCACTCGTCGTCTATCAGTTGCAATAATAATACGGGGAAAGTCAATATTCATACGCAATAATAGCATAAGTATAGTTGTGGCATGATCCTGTGTCCCTGAGACTGGCCATTAACAGCCAGCGATTGCTGGCTATCGCCATACCTGCTGCTGTGCCTGGACTGCGTGCGCACAAGCTGTGGCAGTCGTGTACCTGTCACAACGCGACTCATTACGAGCAAGCGAAAAGTAGACAAAATGTTTACATATTTTTATATTCGCAACAGTAATTAAAATTATCGCATATTTTCAGTGTCACTTGTATGAGTTGGCTGTCGCCAAGAGATAAAGTGCTTTCTGCTGCCACACTCACACGCACCCATATAGTGTTTGCATGCGAGTGTGCGTTGTGTGTTCTTTTATGCCTACCACAAGTCGCTTAGCTCCACTTAATCACCGTAAGGCGCATAGTTCGATCGCCGTCGTCGTCGGCGTCAGCGTCGCAGCGGCGTGTCGTGTCATGTGTCATTTCTCATTTTCAATGCAAATCAATTCGTGTTTCAGGAAGTGCGGAAAGCATTTTTTCTGCCACAGAATAATACGTTTTTTATTAATGCTTGTTATCTTTCATCTGTATGTATGTTTGTGTGTTTGTACAATATACTATTTTAATTTGCATTATTGCCTTTTGCGCTTATATTAATTTATTGCCTTTATTTTAACATATTTTATAACTATCTGATCATTTTTCGTTGTTCTTTTATTGGTTTCACTTTTTTCTCGGTTTGGTGTCGTTAAATTTTTATGTTTTTATTTATTATAATTTCGATATTTTCTGTGCTTTTGTTGTTTTTTTTTTGCCACTCATTATGAGCTGTTGTTATTCTGCTGCGCTCATTAAATATGCTTAATTCTTAATTCCTGCTGCTTTCGTATCTTCTTGCGTTGAGCTATAAATATTTATAACTTTGTTGTTATTTCACCAAATCGAAATCACCGTTTTTTGTTTGTATCTTGCATGGTATTTTATATGGCATAGAAGCTGAGCGGAAAAAACTAGTCAAGTTGGTCACTTGGTCTTGTTGGCCTAAAATGGCCTAAAATAAATGGTTGACTGATTTCAGGAACCCATTGCTTGTTGCTTTAACTCAGTAACACAATTCCACAAAATTCTTAATGGTAAAAAATAAAAATAAAAAATGTGTGTTCCTATATACATATATGTGTATGTACTGCTTGAAAAAATATGTGTGGACATAAAAAATTTCCAAAAATGTGGACAAAAACTTTTAAAAAGTGAAATTTGTTAACAAGCGTGTTCGTTCCGCTTAGTTTTTTCTGAGGTGGTGACAATATTTAGCAGTGAACGGCTTGTTGAAATTATTATTAAGATATTTTTCGTCATTAGTTAATAAAATTAATTAATATTTAATTAAATAAGGCCTGGTAAGATTAATTTAAAAAAATAATTAATATTAATAACTACAATTAATATTTAATTACATGCTATTTATCAAGTAAAATTAATTTAAAAAATTTAAATTAAAAATTAATTAATTTTATTAAGTGGAATTAATTAAAAATATATATATACTTAATTTTCTTCGGTCTTTGAAAAATTATTTTAAAATCAAATTAGTTAATTTGATTTAATTATTTTAATAAAAAATATTATTTGTAGTGTAAAAAACAATTAAAATTAATTATTTCAATTAATACAATTAATTTTTGCATTATAGTTTAATTAAAAAAATTTGTTAAAAAATAACGAGTTTTATTATTTAAAATTAATTTCAAAAATTTTAATTTCATAAATAGTGAAATTAATTAAGTATACTTAATCTTTTTTCGGTCTGGGGAAAATCAAAACTTAATTAATTAAATTAAATTAATTAGTATGATTTAATTAACAAATTTTTTTTATTTAAATATAATTGAAATTAATTATTTTAATTAAAAAATTTAATTAATTTATAAATATCACTGATTATAAAAAAAATTAATGTAAAAATAAAGAAATTAATTAAGTATATTTTTTTTTTCGGTCTCTGGAAAATTACACAGTTAATTTCTTTTTCAGAATTTAAATAAAAAAATTTAAATTTCTTCACCGTTTTTAAATTTTTTTATAAATTTTATACATGCTTTGGCGCAAAGTGCGTTCACTTAAAAAAAATATTTTTGTATTTAACTACATTTATTATAAATACTTTAAATCTATGAATAATCGTTTTTCCAAATGCTATGCTATCGTGCTTTCCTCCGGCTATTCTCAAAAGCCAAGATTTTAACCTGCTTGCTCACCTTCAATACGGTCAGTTAACTGGCAGTTAATGTGTGGAAGTCAAATATTTATTTTCAGTTAATGATTTGTTGCTGTATAAGTTAAGTATTATTATTCCAGAATTCTTTAAGTATACACTTTTTCGACCAGATTAAATATTTCAATATTTCAGCATAGAAGATTAGATTGACTAAAAATGCAATAAGAATGATTCCGCACTCGACACTAGTTTAATTATAATATATTGTTGATGCACGAATATTTAAATTTTTTCAACTTAAATATGTTTTTATGGCGCTGATTAAACTCTATAATCTCCTTTATGGTAGCTTTAAGCTCATAAAAATGCATAATATATACATATATATATGCATATGTATAGGTGAGTGTCTATCTATGAGCATAATTAAGGAATATGTTTTGCAGTGAGCTAATTAGAATTTAGTTTAACGAAAAATCCGAATTTTATTATTTCATTAAAGCGCATAAATTGAAGCGGGCGATAATAAAAAAGAAATATCTATAAACTATATATATATTTGGTATATACACTTATATATTTATAAAGCAACAAGTGCATTTGGAACGACATTTAGCAAAGCGAGAGGCACTAACAACAACAAAAAAACAAACAAACAGTTGAAATCAAAGCTACAAAATTCAAGCGAATCAAAGAGAATTTATGGCCGCGAGTGGGCAGCGGCCGACAAGTGGCGTTGCAGCGGCCAGCGACGACGTCACAAACAACCTTGACTATTAACAAGCAGATGCGACGAGAACGCTTCAGAACAGCGAAAACACACCAGCACACACACACAGACACACATTTGACATAACATAATAGTCAGAAGCATAAGTGGGGACAACAACAACAACATAAAGGAAGCAAGAATAACTATTGTTAGCATATTTATTATCGACAGCAAATAACCAAATTGCCAACACATTACCATCGATTATGAGCTGTTTTATATACATTTATGTATAATGGGTGCACACACACACACACTCATACTCTTGTATGTATAGACATTTATATAAGCGCTGTTTTCTTGTTGATCTTCTAGAATTATGCTAAGTTCTTTAATTTGTTTAAGGAAGAGTTATAATAATCGCATAAAATGAAGAAAAAAATCTCATTTGAATAAAAACTTAACAACAACAATAAGCAGTCAAAGAAAAAAGTGACGTGCGGCGCTGGATTGGCAGCGGCGGCAATTAACTATTCAAATGCGCGTTGATCGAAGACGATCTGAAGCGTTTCGCAGGCGGCGCAATGAATTGGCGATTTATTGAAAAGTGAAACTGTTTTCGTGTTTCGCATTTGGCGCTTTGGGGTTTCTAGTTTTTAAGAAGTTAGGGTGTTTTTATGGCACCACTGATTTACTTTTTTCGTTGGTTGGTGTGCGTATAGGTTAAGTTGTCAGAGAAGCTGTGGAACAATATTGAGAGTATGCTGTAGAATCTAGTGTGCCCTTAATTTTGTTTAATGCTTGCAAGTTCTATTATCGATAGTAAATTGATACAAATGTTTAATAAAAATAATACGAACGGTTTTGCAGAAGAAAAAATATTTTGAAATAGCTCTTGAAACACACAGATATTTCTGGAAAACATGACTGTTATGGAGTACCAAAAAAAATTTAATAGTAATTATTAAATTAGTACAGATATTTTTAGTGCTATGAATGTTGAAAAATGGGACTCTTTGTAAGTAAAATAGTTTTCGAATAATCCTAATAATCTTATAGTTAAAATTTTGTGTAGTCGAAAAAGTATTTTCGTATTTCTAATCAAACTTCAACTTATTTTTTTATATTTGTAAAATACGAAAATACTTTTTCGACTATCCAGTAAAACAGCTTCCAAATAATCCTAGTAACTTTAAGTTAAAGTGTTTCAGCTTTTATCATTGATATGAGTTACTAAAAAATTCAGACTTTAATAGTTCATATCTGATATAAAATTGTTTCAATATTTGAAACATTTTTTAAACAACAGAATTGATAAAAAATTTTGGAGTCAATTTGGCAACATGATCTAGCAGCTTTTATGAAAATCTTCATATTGCTAATTAAAATAAAAAGATGAGAGTTTTTAAGTGGTCAGTGATCTAGAAAAATAAAGTTAGTATTAAAAAATTTTGCAGAGGCATGTCATATTCTTGAAAAAAGCGCTAACACCTCTCTTAAATTTTGACAACAATTTAAAGTCCTTCAAAATTTAAAATTTTTGTTAAAAAGAATTAAGAAGTACTTTTCTACACAATGCTAAAAGCATACAAATTTTCTAAAGTAGCTATAAATGTCATAACCTAAAAATTGACAAAGCTGTAAGCCAATTAAATTTTCAATCGCATTGATAAACGCCAATAATAAACAATGGAGATTATTTAATTAAGCTTTTAGCGCTTTTAAAAGATTGCAATTAAAGCTTAGGAGCATAAAGTGGTTTTAGGAAATAAAATTTCAAATACTGTTATGCAGAAGATTTTGATTAAAACAAAAAAACAAATAATATTCCATTATAAAAATTGAATAAAAACCTATTCAACAGCAATTAAACATTTTTGTAGGCATTTTTGCAAGCTAACACATTTTCCCATGCTCCACAGTACACACAACCATACACACACACAAACACATAGAGAGGCATGCTGCACCCATTCATTGCCAACCAAGTTGATGGCTGTTTTATTATATTGTTTATACCATTTACATCACTTCTGCGCCATCGACGACACTAAATGGCGCTAAACGATACATAATTATCCGCAACTGCCAAAACATTAACCGCAACAATAACAAGAACAACAGCCAACCGAATAGCAGAAAACAAATCGCAAAAATTTAAAGAAAAAAATGAAAATAAAAATTAATAATAATCGCAAAAACACGCACGCACACCGCCGTGCGGCTCATTGACTTCGTTGTGCCATTGATGGCACGAAAGACTTGCGCGACGAGCGCGCTACACCCGCACAGCGCAGCTCGTTGGCGGCCGAAGCATGAAAGACTTAAGCGCCGAACTTGTTTTCGGCGTACACTCGAGTGTGTTGTGTTTGCGTTGATGTTGTTGTTGCTGCAACACCACCCGCACAAAACCGCTTGGAGTCACAATAATGAAATGTTTTTTGTTCGTTTTTGCTGGTGTTCGCGCCACTGCAGAGGCACAAAAGTCAAGCGCCAAAAGCACAATGAAGTGGCCGCCAACCGACAGCGCGCGAGCAACAATGCACAACAACAAAAATATTGCATGTGCTATGCAACATACGCGCAGCACAGTGGCAACATGCAGTTGTTGTTTCTTTGTGCTTATATAATTGTTATGAGCCCTCTTGTTTTGTGCTGCCGCAACGCTGCTCTTCCTGCGCTTCTGATTGGCTGCTTGTATTGTAGGCACACTTGAAAGCGTTTTGTGGCGCAGTTGTGAGGCGCAAACGATTTTGTTGAAATTTCGGAATTTATATTTCGTCAAACATTTTAATAACTCGCTGGTTTTGCGTTTGTGCAACATATGGCAATATTGATTTATTGCTTATATCGCTTATATCTCTGACTCTGAGCTGCCTTGAGCATGCGCGCATTTGAATATAGTTGGATATTTTTGTTGTTTTTCTTGCCTGCAGCTATTTGCTGCTCTCTGATATTTGCAATTTTTCGGCTAATTGCCACTTTGACACCTGACATCGTTGCCTGTTCTTGAATGCAAGTGGCGCAGCAGTGTTGCATGTTGGCTGATTTCGCCGCCTCCTTTCCGCGCTGCAAGCTGTGAATTATTTCTCACGTTATCGCTCTTTGTAAATCAGTCATTGCGGCTGCGCGCGCTTTAACCTTAGCGGTTTGTACAAATGTTAACTAATTTGCTTATGTTGGCTTTTATTGGCCTGTTTGGAGTCTAACATGCATATGTGTAAGTGTGTGTGCTTTAATTGTTTTCGAAATTTTGTCGGAAATTAATTGAAATTGAAGTTGCGCCAATTTATTTGTCGTTGATTATAAATTGAAATTGTTGTTATGTGAGAATTTAAGCTTTTGGGTGAATTTTTGTTGAAAAAAAATGTAAAAAATTGTTAAAATTAATAGAAAAAAATTAATTCAATAAATAAATTGAAAAAATGGAAATTAAAGTGAAATAAAATTAAGAAATTAAATAAATCAAATTAACATCAAATGAAAAAAATTAAATTGTATTTAAAAAAATAATATAAAATATACTGAGTTAATTTAAAATAAAATCAAATGAAATAAAATACATTAAAATAAATAAACCAAAATAAAGTGAAAAATAAAAATAAATAAAAAAATATATATAGAATCAAATAAACAGAAGTGAAATAAAATAAAATAGTTTTAAGTCTAATATTAAATAAATTTAAATAATTAAAATTAAAATGAAATAATATTAAAAAAATTAAATAAATCAAAGTAACATCAAATAAATCAAACTGAAAGAATAAATAAATAAATAAAATAAAATTAAAAAATATATGAAAAAAATTAGAAAATATAATATTAAATTAACTATGACAAAAATGATTAAATTAAAATAAATAAAAATTGAAATTAAATGAAATGAAATAAAACAAAATATAAAGATTAAATTAAGTTAAAGTAAATTTAATAAAATAAAATATAATAAAATAAAATAAAATAAAATAAAATGATCTGAAAAAAAATAAATTAAATTAAATTAAACAAATTTAGATAAAATGAAATAAAATAAAATAAAATTAAAATAAAACAATATAAAAAAAATAAATGAATAATAAAAATTTTTATATTTCTGCGAAGCTTGCATTTAGTCTAGTTATTTTTCCAAGCATTAAAGTCGCATAAGCGCTTGAAGAAAGCCTTGAAATATCGCTCTTATGTTATTTCAGGCACTAAAGTCTCACATTGTTAAATTAATCAAGCAATATTTTAGCGACATATCTAATATTTCTTGTACAATTTTAGAAATTAAAATAATTTTGTTTCTAACCCCATAACAACTTTTCAAGCCTTTTTATACTCAATGTAGTAAATTTCACAAATAATAGAAGTAAATTAAGATTTGTATTGGGCTCAAAGGTGTATTGCGATTTCCCAGCTCCACAAGTATATTGTTGAAAATACATAATACTGAGAAAATATTTGTGCTATTATATATTCAATTTTAAGAAACAAATTTTGTTTTCTGGATTATGTTCTCTTTTTTACATACAATTTTTCGAAATTTTCTTGCGCATAAAATTTTCACTTATGACCGCGCGCAGAAGTTGACTTATGAAAATTAAACAAAAGGTAAATTAATTTTTTTCGAGCATAAATATTAAGAAATCTTATAGATTTATATATGTCAAAATTTCTAACGATGGGTAATGCAAAAACATATTTTAAAATAAAAAATTAACTACTTTCATAGTTGTATAGTTGGAAAGTTCTTTGCAGAAGAGTTAAATAAAAAAATAAACAGTTTAAAAGCAGAATAGTGCTGTTTGTAGAATACATATTGCTAGATTTGTGTCTTAAAAAATAAAGAAAAAATTATTGTTTACTTGAAAGTTTTGCTGTATTTTTCTTGAGCACATAATACATTTTCTTGTTTTGTTTCTAAATTTGTTCAAAATAATTTATTTTAATGAAACAAAGTAATAGAAGAAAGGCCTACGATTTCGTTAAAGCCTCACATTAGAACAAAGAAACTATAAAAAATCTGTCAACAATAGAATTTTCTACAATGAAACTAATTTTGTACAATAAAAAAATATTATAAACAACTTGAGAGTGTGTGTATCGACAAGCGCTACTCGAAATCCTCCATATTTGACACTTCATTTCCATATTCACTATTATTAGAAAAATCAACAAACCTTTAATGCTTAGTAAAAATTATTTAACACAATCTCAAATTGGCAGACAAGTTCATAGAGATTTTTGTAAATGACTGTAGTTTATAGTATATATTATATATTTTTTTAAAAACTTTGCAAGCGAAATTCCACGTGCTCGTGCCACTATAAACACTTTAAGTTGAGATATTTGCAACAATAATTGTTATTGTCATTTATTTTTAATTTTTTTTCTTTTTTTTTTTTTTGAAAGTAATACTTTTTTGCGCCAACTGTTGTTTACACGAATTTTCTATATTCGCTATATTCGAGATGAGATGCCGCACAAACACGTAAACACTTTAAATTGCGATGCAGGTTTGATTTGAGAAGAATCTACGCAGTCAATTGCTAGCGCGATTGCTTAGTCACGTCTCGAAAATGTTTATAGAATTAAATTGGAAATAAAAGTGGACACATAAAAAGACTAACGAGCGCGTCGTTAGCTATTTAGTGTTAAATTATTATGAAATTTGCGCGTTTTAATAATTCAATTATTTATTTTTAATTTTTATTATGCTTAGAGGCGCTTTCATACAAAACTTTCGTAATTTATTAAAACACTTTATTCTAAGCTTTTCTAGTTTGATTTGTTCTAAGTTCACTTATTTTTGTTTTTTTAATATTTATTAACTTCACATATTTTTTTTACACGCGCGCTTTCGCCCAGTTCAGCGGTATAGAATAATTTTTGGAGGATACTTCAAGTTATACTTGTGTTCGCGGCGCGCGTTCACACTGTTCTTGCGCTTTGGGCCTACACTTCTTGCCTCTTGTTCTTCCTGCAGCTAAGCACACATCAAGCGCTCACATAAACGGTTAGCCAGTCGTTAGCGCGTTGTTAGTTCGCAACTCGCGGCGGCAATACGTTCGTTCGTGCGCACTTGCCGAGTCGCGCTATTCAAAAATGGCTAAGATCGCTAAGGCAGCGCCGTGTCACTGTGTTAGCCAAGTCGAAAATAAAACGGCAAACGTGCCTATCGTTCGACGACGTATTCGCTTGTCTTTCGAGTGTAACTTAAGCGTAAGTTAATAAAACGTACTCTCGCACACGATCACGATCGACCTTGCTTCGTCAACACTATGTGACACACTGAAGCTGAAGTCGTAGCTGTAAACTGTATGCGAGCAGCGCGCAAGTCGCACCACCACCACCACTAGCAATAACAACTACCAACCATACGATCTGACGTCCAGGTATGGTCACAGATGCGCTACGGCTAGCGGCAGTGGAAGCAGCAAACAGACCGTGAAAACAGTGGTGGAAGCAAGCAATCTACACCCTGCGCATTGCGTCTTCTTCAGTGCTGCTTCTGCTGCGCGCTTACCTGGTTGGCTAGCTTCAAGCGCGTTTGTACGCCGCTTCGTATGGCGCGGCCGTCGCTATCCGCTTGTGCGTCATTTCAAGTTCGAACGCCAACACGTTGCTTTTATTATAGCTATATGCTTTCTGATAGATCGCGCGCTCTTCGAACTGCTAAGGTTGTGGCGCTGGTGCCTTTGGTTCTTGGCATCGAACTTCCGCAGCATTGCGTTCGGTTCAGGAAGTAGCGCGCAGCCGTTGCTTATAGAGCGCGCTGTGTCGTTTTAGCTTGGTGTGGTGTTCTGCCGGTAGCGTTAGGGCGCAACTATACCGGAAGTGTTTAAATGTTATCATTGTAGTGGTGCTTGGTAGAGCTTAATATAGTTTGATGTTTGTATATGGACGCATATGTCATAGGAAGGAGAAAACTGGAGCAGGAAGCGCGTGTCTACAGTGCTGCAGCCGAGCAAAAAACTGCATGTGAAGTCAATATACTTACAGCAACATGTGTAAATATTTATAATAATTTTTTACGCCATTTCTACTTTCAATTAACATAAGTTATTTATCCGCAAGCGCATGTAGTGACATGACCAGCGTGGGAATAATGATAATTTCCGGAAGTTCTACACTTTTTTGTTTTAATTTTTAGTCATGTGATAGTTGCGCAAAAAGCCTTCAATTTGATTTTGTTATGTCTTTAACTTTCAACTTTCACTCAAACCTTAAAAGCTTTGAAAGCTTTCACCCAAACCAGAACTTTAGTGGCTGCTACGCACACTATAGTGCCAGTGGCATAACTTGGTGAAGCTTTTAGAAATTGGTTAGTACGAAGGTTGCTCCTATTTGGATCTGAAGTGTAAATTCTCTGAAATTTTAGGGTAATTTTGTATCAAAGTGTTTACTGTTTTAGCTTTGTATAGTTCAAAAGCTCGGTGAAAGCTCTTTGGTATAAAAATTTAATAATTTATAAATACAGAAACGTTTAGAGTTTCAAACACTCTTCTGTAGCATA
This sequence comes from Bactrocera neohumeralis, assembly GCF_024586455.1. Taxonomy (NCBI): domain Eukaryota; kingdom Metazoa; phylum Arthropoda; class Insecta; order Diptera; family Tephritidae; genus Bactrocera; species Bactrocera neohumeralis. Next base: position 6,130,432 of record NC_065921.1, read on the forward strand.
AATCGTATCTTTAATCTTGGTACAAGAAAAGATCTAAAGGAGTAGAATGTAAGTACTACTAAGCACAGCGCAGGACAAAAGTTAAGAATTCAGAAAAAAAAAGATATTTCAGATCTTTAAGCTTAGCGAAAAGTATGGAAAGTCTCGAGAAAAGTATGAAAATCTCAATTTATTGATTTCTTTCTCAAATTCCAACTCGACATTAAGTAAACACAACATTTTGATAACACTCCACTAACGTCACCTCAAACCACTTACACACAATACCAAATTAGTTTTTATCAATTTGTTCGAAGTAAGCCGTAATCCCAATAATCCAAACACCTACGCACACAGAAAACAACAACACTACTTGCTAAGAAAAAGAATCAAACTTGTTCGAACCACACCGACCCGGCAGAGCGAACATGCAGGGACCAACTTGTGAACTTCAAACCAGAAACCGTATGCTATAGTTTGATCGTAAACGATATTAAAAGTAGAATCGGCGATTGATTGTATGGTGGTGGTTTTAAGCCCGAAGTCAAACGAAACGCCATAGCACAGCAAATATGTGTGAGTGCGAGGTTAAATGCAAAAAGCAATACACGAAACAGAGATGCATAGAGTATACAATGAGATCATATGTGCGATCTTGTTGAAAAGGCAGCCTGAAACAGCTAATGGGACACACAAATGCAAAAGGTAATGAAAAACACACGCACACACACGCTATGTGTGATACTGCAAAATCAACATAGATATTTACAAGTGTAGATGTGCACGGTGCGATGGATGAATGAATGAATGAGCGCGAAATCGGCGAGGCATCTAACCAGTTGTGGAACGCCACCAGTCGGGCACAACAGATGGCGTATAACAGTTGATAAATATACAAACAAGCACACGAATTGCACACAAGCCTCACATAAACACACTTACACATACATGAACGCTTACCACTGCCGTATAACAGTTGCGCCGTTGGCATTGCAAGCCGCAAGCCCGCCAGCCAATAGAACGCTTCGGCGCATGCACGGCGGACACTAACACTAATGCCGCGCTAACGCATGCGCACAAAACACAAGCACAGCTGTTGGTCGTCGGACCAATTGCAAGCGTTGGAGCGACTATTAGACGATAATAGAGTTGACAATAGAGAGCGGGCAGCCCAGGGGGGTTGGCGACCATATTGTAGTGCACGACAAGGCGGCGACGTTGGACAATGGCGATAGCGCAGCTTTAGCCACGCTTTGCATTTGAAAATTAAACAGAAAAGAGGGAACATACACACACACATACATATGCTTAAGGCCTAGCGGAGGGGTTGTGGTGACAAGGTGGGATTGAAAATGTGCGCGCGCTGTGAGGAACAGTCATGCGTGTGCGTAACGCACTTTGCGCCGCTCATGCGCACATCGCGCAATGGACGTCAACTGATGCACTCTCACTTCAGCCACAACACAATTGAGGAAAAACAACAACGCAATAACACAAATACATTGCCAAGCAGGCAGGCGAAAAAATACTAACGCTAACGCGTAGCGCGCCCAGTGGCAATACCAGCGGATTTGGGGGGCCAAGTACTTTGGGTTCGCTGCAACGCACTCACCTTCGTTCCGCCGTGTTGCTGGTGATGTGCGGTGCCGCTTATCACGCCACCATTGGTGATGCTGTTCGTCGCATCGACGATGGTGCTGCTGACGCCGCTTTTCGGCTCCTTGCGCAGATCTTCCGGTTCGCGTTTGATGCTGATCGTCTGTTGGGCCTGTTGTTGTCGCTGCTGCTCGGCGGTGACCACTACAGCTGTGGCGCCACCAGCTGCCGCTGCTGCGGCGGTGGCCGCTGCCACAATGGCCGAGTGCTGTGAGATGGTTGTTGGTGTTGTGGATGCGTTGCCGTTGCCACCGGCCGCCGATGGGTGTGAACCAAGCAGCAGGCCTTGGAATTCATTTTGCGATAGGCCGGACACGTCCAGAGGTGTGGTTTGCCCATTCAATTTGTTGTTGCCGCCCGTTGGTGTGCTGCAAAGGAAGAAACGCAAGAAAAAAGTGGAAATTAGAAAATAGCCAAAGTAATTAGCTAAGTAAATAAGTTAATAAGTAAACTACGCGTGAGCGAGTTTCGTACTAAGCCAAGTAACCCTAATGCGGGTTGGTTGCACGTTGCAGCTGTTGCATGCGCGTCAAATTGACAATTGGCTGTTGCAATCAACACGCGTTAAAAGTGCAATTGGCGTACTACTCTTTCCGGCCGCTGATAACAATTTTCAATTTGCATTTGGCTAATGGCTCGTGCTTTGTCCTCACGTCGGTTGTTGGCTTTCGGCGCAGCCGTTTAACGCTTAGTCACGGACATGTACGAGTGTTATTGCTCTTGAATGTTGTTGACGCGTGCGCAAATTTGTGGCATTGTGCAAAATTACTGCACTGGACTTTGCTCTCTGCATTTTGCAATAAATGGACAGAATTATGGGTGCAAAAAATATTTAAAAAATAGTAAAAAAAAATAATAATGATATATATTAGCGTAGACTACATACTTGGTAGGCAATTTTTTTTTATGGAGGGCTTTTATAATAAAATATTGAATATTTTAGTTTACTTAGCAGGTCACTTTTTTCTATTGAAAATATATATGAATAATAAATATACTGAAGTGTACTGAACTCCGATTGCATGTTGATGGCCTTTTTTGTAAGAAAGGAAAATATCAAAATTACTTCCTACAGCATAAATGATTAGGAAATACTTTATATGCAAATACTCGGACTTTGAAAATTTTAAATTTATGATTTTTTTGTACTAAATATTTTATTTGCAATCTGTCTGAAGACAGCAAATTTTATAAATATAACCATCACAACAGGACTGATTGGGCTCCATTGAGACTAATCAATATATTCTTCAATAACATAATTCGCTAATAAATGTTCTTAAAACTAATGAAATGTGTCTGGAATGTCAAAAAATGAGTTCTTTTTAAATTTTTAACAAAAACAAAAACAACATTTTAAATTGAAAAACATGTCTAAAGCTTTTTCTTAAACATTATATAATTGGATTTGAATAGCAAAAATTCTATCAAAATTTTTGGTCTAAAAAAGTATCAATTTTTTGAATGAAAAATATAAAAAAAATCAGTTCAAGCAAAAAATGTTATTGCCTTATCATTCTTTACTAAAACTCTGAAACTAATATTCATGTCATTCATTACAGTTTCTATTGGAATATATTCTGATTTTATAATATCCTTATCATCACCTAAAATACATAATAACGTAACATCATTTTTCATAAGTTTACAGGCAAAAGAAAGTTTTGGTTACAAAATGGTTATATATTGGTTATTTATTGGTTATATGAAGTCTTATACTACATATACTATATGTAATATGATGTATTAAATATAAGCAAAAACATTGTTTTGCATTTTTGGGAACCAAATATCGGCAGTCGAAAAAGTATTTTCGCATTTCTATATTTATAATAATAAATAACCACATTTTGCCATTTTTCCGCTAGAGACATTTGACGATTTGGAATGGTTAAAGAAATTTTATTTAATACAATTTTGAAAATAGTAAAAAGTGAAAAGAGTAAAAATGGGAATAAACTTATTCGAAGAGGAAATAAATAACAAATATAATGGAAAAAAAAATTTAGATGCGATCTGTTCTCGGAAAGTTGAAGCAAGTGTACGTGCTTGAGTATTTAAGAGTTAAAGACAGTTTTTCTCGTTTTTCGGAAAAACTAACGAGCTACCTTCGGTGAACAGATAATTTCACGTTTTGACCCCTCAATTGGTCACCAAGATCGTGTGATATTAAACCATTACACTTTTTCCTGTGGGGATATGTAAAGTTTAAAGTCTATGGGGACAATCCCGCTTCGATTCAGGCCTTGGAGCAAAACTTCACATTCATCATTCGGCAGTTACCAGTCGAAATGCTCGGACGAGTCATCCAAAATTGGACTCAAGGGATGGATCATCTGAGACGTAGCCGCGGCCAACATTTGAAAGAAATAATCGCCTAAAATTAAATGCCAAAGTATGTTCTTTCGAACGATAATAAACGTTCCCCATTAAATTTGAAGTTTTTGTGTTTTTTCTTCAAAAAAAAGGAAACCTCTAAATGGATCACCCTTTACTAGTCGTACGGAAAAAAGTTTAATGGAAAAATTATAGTTTTAGTAATAGATCTACAGCTTCCATTATGTGCATCTTCAAAACTAATGTGAAAATCTCAATTAAACAGGTTTTTAGTTGTTTTTAACAAAAGATTTTTTTTCTCGAAAAATTTGTCTTTCATATACAATGCTGTCATTTGATTAAAAATATTTATTTATTACTCGTTATTTTGATTTATATCAGAAAATGCTTCTGTTTCAATCGAAAATGCTCACATCAAAATATTCGCTTTTTATAAAAAGTCGGTTAGCGTTTCCTAATTGTAATATTTATTTTCTTATGTTATAAAAAATTACCATTACCATGAGAACTTTTCCCAGAAAATGTAAGAAAAATGTTAAAATTCTACTCTGTCTAATTTTTTTTTACCTTTTGGAAGGTTTTGATTCAAAGAATGCATTGCAAGAACACTTGAGCACCAGCGGTCGTATAGAAGCTTTCAATGCGCTTATGACGTCGGCCTGTAAAGTTAAACCCAATAACTTGCAACATGCGCCAGACTTAAAAAAAATAAGCTTTTCCGAACACCAACAGTACCGTCGTTTATTAACGGAAGAACATCCATAAAGATATTTTGTGTTTCTCCGTTTCAAGCTGGGCAATATTTGAAGCAATGATCTTCCTCTGTACTTTCCCAATATTCTCTACTTTCCCATTACGCTAGAGAGATAAGAACTAAAGAACTAAATGTCTTGTGATGATTTCTACCATATTACTAATTTTTATTGAAAATTATTATTGGTTTTTGTCTATAAACCATTACTGTTGCCACAATATAATTTTTTGGTATGCTCTTTTATATTTCTCATGGCATTCATTGCTTTCAATACATTAGTAGGAGTTCAACGGCCTTAGGAAGTCTATTTACAACTATGCGACCGAGATTCTAGAGACTGAGTTCCTCACTATAAGGTTATCAAGAATTCCTTAGTATCTTCTTTAAGTACTACTAGTTCTTGTTGACTTAAAAGATTGCCTACTTTTGCGCTTACCTTCGAACTAGAAGTCTAATGACCAGTTAGAGCGAAGCTATTTGGTTGAATATAGTATATACTTATACGCCATGATGTTATGCAATTTTTTATTCATTATTGCAGAAATCATTGCAGTAGTTGTTATGAATAATTGTGAGAGAACCCTTACAACCTAATTGCATACAGTAATATTTGTTTTTTAAATAAAAAATTTAAAAAATAAAGCAAAAAGGCAAATCTGGCAGTATCTAGTAATTCACCAACGACTTCTACGAAAATCCATAACCCCTAAGCGGCGCGCTCAACCGCAAGTGTTGCAATTTAACCGTCAGTTCACTCCACAACAACAAATATAGCATTTAGTGCAATAATAACAACAGGTATCCTGCTGTTAGCAACAAAAGACTCTGCTAGCTGTTGCTGCTGCACTTTGCGGTCACGCTGCCTGCAACAACGGTACCCGCGTACACTTTGCGCGCTTGCCACATTCATGTTGTAAATGTGATTGCGACACCTAAGCCACTGCAACTGCAGCAAAGCAACAACAGCAAGTGCCTGCTCAACTAAGGTGCAACACTCCTGCTCGCCTGCTGGTTTTTTGGCGTTTTCGCGGAACCTGTTGCCAGGCGCTGGACACGCTTCGCTGCACTTGAATTGTAAATGCTTATGCACATTTGTGGTTTGTGCAACGGTCAATTGGTGGCAGTGCAGTTTTCTCCATAAAAAAAAATACAAAAACATATTCCATCAGTTTGGTTGTACGCGCGTTGCCAGCTTCATTGTTGTTGGCATTGTGTTGCTTGAAATTTCGCACGGCAGCAGTGGCGTTAAATTGTTGGCGCGTGCGCGCAATTTACTTGTTTTTTTTTAATTTTTTCTAGATTTATGTTTTGGCTTTTGAGGCGCCGTTGTTTACCGTCCATTCTTGTTGCCTTCAACACGTTCTCCCACTACTTCAGAATACTAAATAAAGTCTGCGCCCATGTTGTTGCTCTGTTACTGTAATTGTTCTGGTTGCGGTTGTTAAGTACTCGCGCGTTTAGTGCTTTAGCGCCAATCCTGTTTCAGCGCGCGCGCGCGTGCTATGCTCAACGCTTAATAGCCGCGCAGCCGTGCAGCACAGCAAACAATTCGGCGCGCGCATGCGCTTTATGCCGTGCATTGCGCGGCGCTCTGATTGATTTTGCGCACTCGTTTCGCATAAGCAACACCATCGCTTATTCCTGTTGTTCCTGTCACGCTTCGCGCCATACGCTGTTGTTATTATTGTTGTTCTACCACTTTAGTTGTTCCTGTTCTGCTCGCTTGCTTATGTCATTTCCAGTTCTAGGTACATTTGTGATCCCCATTTTTTGTCGCTGATTTTTGAATGCAGATCGAGCCAGTTTTTCTGCCTTACTGACAAGCCACCAGCCACCTCACCACCTCGCAACCATATGCCGCCTTGCTGGTGTGTAAGAACGTGTGTATACTGCATGTTCCTGCATGTTGTTGCGGGGTGTTACACACTTAAGTACAATGTTGTTGGCGTCGCGCGAGTTTTCGAGCTAGGAGGCGTGCAAGTGCACGCGCGAAGACACCTGTTCTTTGGCGCCGTCACAAATGTGTTCGACAACAAGTTAATCAACGGCGGCGGTGGTGGTGGCGATGGTGCGACTGGGCAAATCGAAAGGATTAATAGACTGGTTTGGTTGATGCCGAAAATGCTGTTTTTTTAGTGGAAGATATGTACACTCATTCAAAGAAGCAAAGGTGTTTGTGATGTAGGGATTTTTGGTCTTTCGACAAGCAATTCAAAAAAGTGTTGGTATTTTAAACATGCTTAAGCCTTTAACGACAAATTTTTTTTTCGAAAAAGCTCTACCAGAAATCTATCATGAGAGTGAATATTTATATTTGAATGCATAACTAACAAAACTTCTACGAAATAAGCATACCTTTAGGAGCAAAAGCTTAAATGCAAGGCTGAAAATAATGAATACTTTTTTTTGAGGCTTCTATACAGATGCCCTGTAGTATCTGGTATCTAGGGAAAGAGTAATATATTATTGAAATCATATCACCACATTACTCTTCGGAGATATCTCTTAGATCAATTAGCGCTGCGAAATATTGAAAAATATTTAGTACGTCTCAATGTTGTACGGTTCGCTGGATTATGTGATTTATTAGACTATGCTGGAATTAATCTTTGATAACGGGAGGCTAGTAGAGACGCCTGGCTGTCTATGTAAATGATCGCCTTCTGTGTCCTACCTTGGTTGTTCAGTAGAACTACATAGCCTTTCACTATGCCAATACCGCCGGTTGGAAGATACTAACCGAGTTTGATTATGGAGAATATATATTAAAGTGATCTTGCTATACAAACAGACCTGATCTTATTTTCTGATCTTTTACTCGAGAATTTCCATTTTAGAGCTCGCCTTAAAGTCTTGACAGATGGCATCGTTAATCCGGATTAACTGCGCACTTAATCAGATCCAAATTTGTAGGTGATAGACGGCAGCAATGCGAATTTGAAACTCTCGTAAACAGCTGATTGTCATTTTTATATGTTAAATGAAAATGGATAAAAGATAAACATTGCGGTTGTTAGCCGAACAATTTTTACAAAACCATTTTTTATTACAAAAAAATGTCTCTAAAATTTTGAGAATTAAATGGGAGTTAGCAACGGAGTTATCTCCACTAACTCCTGAGTTATTCCGGATTAATACAGATTAATACAGTTAATCCGGATTAACGCTGCCATCTGTCAATGCTATTAGCGACTATCAGAGTGTTGAGGCTTTGAAGTGTTGAGGTGTTGAGGCCTTTGAAAAGTATAGCAGTACATTTTTTATGACTTTTCGACATTCTAGCATTAATTTATAGTATATATTGATATTTCATGTGAAGCTGATGACACCTCAAGCGGCGAAACGTTAGTTTTCATAGGAAGTAGTAAGGAATCTCTGCTATTAACTGGTGTCAACGACTGGCCGGTGCAATGAACTCACTACTGAACACCCATTATACTTAGAGAATAGCCAAATAATAGACTTCTCACAGTAAAGCACACACAAGTAACGGTAGTCAGGGTAACCCCATAAAATATGCCAAAAGTGGTGTCCAAATGGTTGAAAGGATGATGAAATGTGTGTATGCCTGCAAAAATAATGAAAAAGTGTCACCAAACAACGCGCACTGTGTTCACAAGCGGATATAGGTGAGCTCGCAGCGTTGGCGACAATTTCCACATTTGTCACGCTGCTCCATGCTGACCTTTTCCATGCTCCACAAAATGATGACTGCTTTGCGTTAGTTGAAATCCACGCTGTTGTTGTTGTTGTTGTTACAATAACAGAGAATAAATATAGTAATAATAATAAAAACGCGGTTAATATTTTGCCGCCGCGCGCAGCCGTGTTAGTCTGCCCGCCACACACACACATACAGACACGATTATAGCGGCAACGCGCGTTGTTTCTACGGAAAAGTGTTGTTTTCAAGAAACTTAAGTGCGTCAGTTGCCGTTGCTTGTTAGTTGGTGACATCTACCGAACACACACATACAAGTAAATATAACATATGTATATGACTAGGTATTCTTATGTGTGTGTACATTTCATAATTTCCGCGCGGCTGTTCTTCAGTTGGCCGGCGTTGCTGGCGGTGGCTTTCATATGAATTTAGAAAAATTGTAACACAACAAATCGGACAGCGAAAAGCAAGGAAAAAAGCGTGGCCAGCGGTGGTTTCGTTACTAGTGTTCTTATTGTTGTTCTTGTTGTTGGTGTTGCCCGTTGCTGTCAATGTCGCACTAATTTGGCTTGCGTGCGCGTTTATTTCCTGGAAAATCGCACTGTGCGCACTTTATGGCCATGCTACAAGCACCGTAACAACAAACTATAACGATAACAACAACATTGGCTTTAAGTAGGGAAATAGTAAAGGCTAAATAAAGCGCGTGAAATACAGAGAACGTAGCCGACTTTACAAAGCAGGCCAAATGCCGTCGGTCTTCAGAAATAGCTGCCTTCGTCGCATTTTGTTTTTGTTATTTAAGCTTATGTGGCTGTGTGCGTGCTTAATGCCACATGTTGTGGCAGACAAAGTGCTTTTTGCTGCAAAAGCCACACAACGTGCCGCCAAGTGAAGATTACGTAATTGTAATTATAATAGCATATACAAATGGCTTTTTATACGCGCTGGCGTTTACTGTTGTATGTATTTGTTGTTGTTGCTTGTTCTTGGTTAATGTTTTAATTACTAACTGAAATTATTTCTAAAGTAATTTTGAGTTCTTTTTTTAGAGCGACGCTGTACGCTTCTTTAAAATGCCTTTGGCCGTTTTCATTCAAACTTTTTAGGTTGCGTATTCTCTGTAACGCATAAAAAGCGAAAAAAATTAAGTATGTAACTTTGCCCTCAGCCACTTCGCACGTACAACACAATTTGTCGCCGAAATTAATTCGTTGAAATATTTTATTATTGCGTGTGATGTGAATTATAGTTTATTTGTATATTTTGTGTTGACAATCATTTCTATTTAGCTCTTTTCCAATTTTTGAACGGAATGCAAATATATATTTACATATATCTCTGGCAACTCAAAAACTAATTCTATCATCAGTATCTGAATCTAATGAAATTTATTTATAAATATAAAAAATATAAGTTGAAGTTTGATTAGAAATATGAAAAGACTTTTTCGACAACCTATTATATCATAAGTAAAGAAACCAGTTTTTTTTAAACTAGTGAACGATTTGTGTTAAAATTTTTTCTTAAATATACAGAAAATAAATAAATAAAAAATTTTTATTTTCTTCTTTCTTTATTCTTTCATTAACTTTAAGTGGAATTTAAGGGGATCTGTTACCGTTTTGATTCATAAACTGATCACTTACAAGAAAATAGTGCTAAACCAGCATAAGACAGTCTCTAGGAAACCACTCTGATTCCTTCACCTATGAAATTATTATTAAAGATTCAAACTTTAAAACCAAATTATTGAAACTATTGGCTGGTATGAATTAGTTATTTGTAATACTGAAAGGTTTTTAGGGTTTCCGGAAGTCACAAGTAACAAATTATGTCTTATTTTGTGGATTTGAAAAATAAGAACATAAATTTTTAAATCTATTAAATAAATAAATAACAACTGTGAAGTAATAAATCGAAGAATAAAGCTCTTGCTGTTAACATTAAGTCTTAAACCATGAAGAGAAAAAAAAATAGCTGTGATATTTTTGTACCTTTCTGTATTAAAAATTTCAATAATTTTTTAGGAGACTACAGTTTCTTTTCATTTAATCTAAGGCTGTTAAAATACTTAATTATGCCCCTAAATATATGCAATATTTTATTTTAAGTTGTTCGTGTGATTGAGTTGATGCCCATATCTGAATTGTGTTTGTTTATGACGCGAGAAAATTAATTGCGATTTTTATCATGCAAAAGAAATTAAACAACGAGTTTGCTTGGAACTTTGTGTTTCCAGTGGAACCATATCTATCGAATCATTGAAAACATGTCAGAAGTGTTTTGGACGGTCTTGAAGTCATGGAAAACTTGTCTCAGGCGAGTCTTCCATTTACCTCTGCTAAAGACGATAACATCGAAAAAGTTAAAGAAACAATGCTTGAAAGTCGTCATGTTGGGCAACAGAGCAATATTAAAGGATATCACAATCTACTATGGATCGACTCGACACATTTCGGTTAATGTTTCGGGTATGAATACCTGAATCTTTTACAAAATTCGTCGTGTTGGCATCACAGTAATAATAGAGCATATCAACATATCTATAATAGATCGACTCGACACAATTCGTTTAATGTTTTGGCTTTGCATACCTAAATCTTATAAGAACCCGAAGTATACTGGAGTTCACTAAAGAGATGGGTCAAGCATATATTCATCAAACCCATTACACTACATTTTCGAATATGTCTTCGAAACTATGCAACAATTTGGCAATAGTGAGCTGAAAACGAAAAGACCAATATTCGTTGCATTCACTACGGGCGTTGAAGGCAATCCTAGCTGAGGCTTATAACAAGTATATGAAAAACTGGATTAATTGTTGGCTCAAAGCCCGGTTTCCTTTTGCCATTTTGAAGGCGATGATAAGGATTTGAATAAAATATATGAAAATTTAGTTTTTTGTCAATCCGGATCAAATTTGATCATATAATATTGTTATATTTCTCATGTGAAAGGTTGGTTTCAGCCATTTTTCTGAAACCTTGTATTAGTTAAAATAATTTATAAAAACAAATTTCATACGTGAAAATCCTGAAACTGAACTGCAAATCAACCCAAGAAAAAATGCAGAAAACGGAAAATGAAAGCGAATCTGTGACTTATGATGGAAGAGGTCAGGTAGATAGACGAGGATTAGACCGCGGTGAGGTATGATGTACATAAGCATATCTCGCTGCAATAAAACAAAATCACAATAAAAGGTTTGAAGATTTTTCAATACATCAGAGCACGCATTATAGAAATATGATGCGGACGAAGGGTTGTAGTTGAAATTAACACAAGCGCATGTACAAAGCAGTGCTGGAATTCACATGTAAAAACCGTATGCTTTCGAAAGGGTATACATATGTATATATACAAATGCACAAGCGCAGAATCAATTTCACTAAGCTGGGATTATGAGCTGAATTGCATTTAAGTCAGCGACAAGCGACAACGGCACACAACACACAGCAATAGCAGCAATATACAGACACAGCGAAGTCAGCTGTAATAGCCAATGTTGCAATAATAAAATTACATTTTTGTTATCACCGTTGTTTTCAGCCGTTTATATGCAATCGATACTTTTGGCTTTTGTTTCATCATATTTGCCACTCGTTCGCTCTCTTATGGCTGTTGCTGTTTTACTGTAGTGACTCTGCGCGCACACTCAAGCGCATACGCGAAATTCAATTAAAAATTGTACAGCACTGCGCGCAAAGGCAATAACAACAAGCTGTATTCCAAAGATTAGGTGTGTCTAGTGCAGCTCCTTTGATGCAAATCAAATGGGCGTCCGCGCGGCCGTGGAATTAGGTGGCAAGCGAGCTGCCGCGCGGATTGCTATCAATGCGCAGTGGAGTTGCGGGCCGGTAGAGCACCTAATATTTCAGCGAACTTTATGCCACTTGCATGACGCTGCACTGAAACCAGTGACGTGTGGCAGGAAGGCGCGCGGAAATTTTGTGGAGTTGCTGTGTTTTGCAAGCGCTGAATAAAAATTGAAGAAATAGTGAGTTTTTGGTAATTTGTTGTTTAAAAATTTATGTTAAGTCAAAGTTTTCGGTTTTGAAATTATTTTTCGAAATTCAAATATTTTAATTCATATTAAGTTTACATCTCGGTTTGCATAATTTGTACCGCTTCTATGAAAAATATTTTAAAACTTCCAAAAAATATATATTTTTAAAATATTCTAATCAAATTATGAACCTAAAATCAGAAGAGCAGCATAAAATTTATAAAAAGTTAGGTTATGTAACAAATTTTTAATGAATCAGCTGCATTTTGCATGTTATGTTTATATATCATAAAATGCGAAAATATTGAAAATTAAAAGAAAAATGTAATTCTTTATTTTTTTTCTCAATAAGATTGAGTAAAAAAAATTCTTTAATTTTCCTATCAAATTTTCTGAACCCTCCTTAAAACACAACTCTGCCTTTTTGGCATGCCGTTTCGGTTATTATGACACTCAGTGGCCTAATAGGATTAGCATCGTTTAAGTTGACAGGTGAAAAGTTGCAAATGACACTGATGAGGCAGTCAAGCAAAAGAACAAATACAAAGCAATGTTGCAAACAGGCTGTATGTATGTTTATCTGTGTGCATGGAGATTTAGATGCAGTTGCATAAGGCTGGAAAGGAATTACATTGGAAAAAGAATTGCAAAAAATGAATTTAAAAATTTAAGGCTTACGAAATAGCAACAACTTTTAACTAATAATGGTATATTTAAATAGATATAACACTGAAGATAAAATATGTATGTGTGTAAAGTGTGGATAAAAAGTAAGAAAAAATTTTAAGATTTATTACAATTACATTTCTTATAGCATAAAAAGGTATGGAAAGTCTTTATCTTGATTTTGATATGTCAGTTTGTATGGTAGCTATATGTTATAATGTTCCGTTCTCAACAACATACAAGGAAAATATACTGCTGTCTTGCAAAATAATCTGTGATAAATTTCGGGAAGATTATTTGACAAATAAAAAAGTTTTCCATATAAAAGCTTTATTTTGATTAGTCAGTTTGTATGGCAGCTATATGCTAGACTGGTCCGATTTGAACAATTTGCACGGAGATTGTGCCGTTGTCTTGGAAAATGCACCAAACAAAATTTCATGAAGATAACAGGTAAAATAAAAAAGTTTTCCATATAAGCACTTGATTTTGATTAGTCGGGTTGTATGGCAGCTACATACAATAATAGTCAGATATCGGTAATTTAGACAAATAAGTAGCATCTTGGGGAGACTAGCACATGTGAAAAATTTCAGATCGATATCTCGAAAATATTTTCTGTTCAGGGTATTAAATTGATTTGATATCGATAACCTCTCTTATATAGTATAATATTTCAATATTTTATGCAGCAGATTTATGCAAAAAGAAATTATTATTAATTATTAAACACTTACATTTTAATTAAAATCTTGTTTACACAATTTTTAATCCTCTTTTTTATTTTTCATAACTTTACTCAGTTTAAAAATAAATTTTCTTTGAAAAATTTTTCTTTTGCAAAAAATTTTTGTCCATAAATCGCAAGACTCAGCAAATCACTAATTACAATCCCCATTTCATGACTAGCATATGTATATCATTTATATGAATTTACATAAACAATTAATAATTAATAATTTACTTAAAATGCATTGAAACTTTGTGGCAGCCGCGTTGAGGGGGTGGCCGGTGGGCATGTTGCATAGCGATCATTAACATACAAATGAAATTAACAATAAAGCAATCAATTCTCTACTTAACTGCATCATACGTTATGAGCAACAATAACAACAAAAAATCTAAAGAGTGCAATAACAATAACAATAAAAATTGACAACAACTGTAAGTGCATACATATGAGAATGCAATTGCCACAAATTGTAATTGTAGGCAAATTATTGCAATGACAATTGGCCAGCTGTTACACAAATACACACAAACGTATGTGCTATAGTGGCATGTTGTGGCGCTGGGGGTGCATGGAGGGTTGAAGGTAAATTTATTGCCAATTGTTATATATTTATAAACACGCGCACACACACATGCACACATATACAAGTATAAACGTGCACAAAGTGTCAATTGGGCGCGTGTTCGCATTTACTGTATGTATATAAACACACACATACAAATTTTAATAGAAATCTATATATGTGTGTGTCTGTGTGCACTTGTAATATGTGTGCCCCAAAGGCTTTGCGAACTGCTTTGATTACTGCTGAGGCCAAGGTGTGGCCGCTTTGTAGTCCGGTGAAAATCAGTTCAAGCATATGACAACATTTATAGCGCTATTGTTGTTGTAGTTGTTGGTGTTTATTTTGTTGCCTCTTGTTGCTGATGGTTGATAGCATTGTCATTGTCGGGTGGTCGATTGGTTGGTTGGTGCTGATGTTGGTAGTGTTGGTGTATTAATTTTGTTGCTGTTGTTGTTGTTACGGTGCCGCAGGTGTTAATGGGTACACGATCTAATCGCTAATTCACGCACTTCAATTCTACACAAATAAAGCTATTAAAGTATATATGTATACGTGTATGTATATGTAGATTCATACATATTTAGTAAATCTTATGTCTTTATAATACCCTGTAGGAAAATTTTAAATAAAAATTTTTGAAAAAAAAATTAAAAAAAAACAACAGTAGCCGAGCTCTCAGAAAGTCATAGATTTTTCGGTAATATTGCTACATTAAGATACCCTACAGGAAAATTTTAAATAAATATTTTTTTAAAATAAAAAAGTTGAAGGAAAATAGCAGTAACCGAGCTCTCTGAAAGTAATACATATTTAGGTAATTTGGAGACATTAAGATACCTTGTAGGAAAATTTTAAAGAAATATTCTTTTATTTCTAAATAATTTTCGGTTTTAGCATTACATTTCTGAATATATATCTTTAATCCTATTTTTCTGTCTTGACTAACTATTCATCTAAAGATATGTGTGAGAAGCTTTGAACTTGAAGTAGACCCTCATGAATTGATATGGCAACAATTTTGCTTTAGGAAAGAGAAATTGTAAATAAATACTAAATGTTAGCTCTTTGAGTTAGTGAAACCCAAACAGATAATTGAATATCGAAAAAAAATATATATTTATTTCAAATTTTTCCTAGAGGGCAGTGAAAGAGCTATCGTAGAGCTATCGAACTGTAGCCTACACACCTATGCACGTGCAGGCAATCAACGATATACATATTTATAGTGCAAATTTATATTCACGTTTATTAAAATA
Organism: Bactrocera neohumeralis; assembly: GCF_024586455.1. Lineage (NCBI taxonomy): Eukaryota > Metazoa > Arthropoda > Insecta > Diptera > Tephritidae > Bactrocera > Bactrocera neohumeralis. The sequence continues at coordinate 6,146,054 of NC_065921.1, forward strand.
TGTGTATGTGTAGCCATAAAAATTTTAAAATGTTGCAAATTTCAGATTTGTTTGATTAATATTTGCCTTAATTCATTTTGCTGCTGCTTTGTGATCGGCTGAGTACATTAAATACTTGTGTTATTTCTATACTTCAATATATGTATGTATACGAGATGGGGCTATATATACATATCTTAAAATATTTTTTTTTCTGTTGTTTAATTTAAAATATTTTTTTTCCTATTTTAAAAAATATTTTTTTCTATATTTTCAAATTTTTTTTGCACTTTCAAAATATTGTTTTCTCCATAGGCTGCCATTGACACCGTGAACAACATCTAACGCCAAGTGAATATAATTGTACGCGATGATAAATTGCCATTTCTCATTTTGCTGCTGTTTTTCTGGTGCTATTAATAAAGTAGTTGTTGCTGTTGTTGCGGTTGCTAAAACGCCTTTGGCTGGTAGTTTGTCGTACAGTGATAGAAAATGATATGTGTGGTATTCTTATGTTAATCACAAGCACACGCCCTTGCGGTGTCAACTTGTAACAACAACAACAAACAATATTACAAAAACAACAGCAAGAAAGACAAAGCGCTACATAACCAGAGTTCATTTTTCACATTTTTCAAGTGGTCTCACAGCACCTAATGGCCATAAGTAACATACATATTTGGCACAAGTGCGAGTGTGCCATGGCATATGGGCTGACCGATGACTCGTATTATACTCGCATGCATATGCCCACTTCTGCACATTATTTACTTTTTCCCTTGTATTTGTTTTTGGATAGTCATTGGTATATCATTTCGTTATTAATTGCGAGTCTGGTGACACTGTTTCACTCTCTTTCATATTTCTTTTATTTCTAAGCCGCACTTTTTTGTGTCTTTTTCTATTTAATATCCGATTCCGCATTCGCGCTGTGCTCTAGGCTAGCTGCACAGCCGCATTTTGTTGTATTCAATCAATCTAGCTTGATCTTTTCATTGTGTAATCAATCCGAAATGGCAATTACGCCATGCTTTTGTTTTAACTTTCCAAGTTCGACAACTTCTGACGGTTCTTTATGAATGAAATAAGCGGAAATGCTTAGAAATTTGTGCAGACTATTTGACATCGTGAAAAAAAGGTAAAGAATGGAGATAGAAAACGGCGGCAAATTTCTGGGCGTAAACTTGTATGAATAATTTCATTGAAGGCATTTATTATACTTCATAATAATTCTGAAAAAATGCTGAAAATGAAGTATAATTGGCTTGAAATATCTTGGAGGAGCAACAAAGCTTCTAAAGTTGTATTAGTTCTTCTTTCTCAATTCTATCAGTTACTCAACTTTTATTAATCGAGTATTTAATTTAAATGTAGTAATTATATAAATATTTTTCTAAAAACGAGCCTTCTTTTATATTTCGAATGTAAAGATATTTGGGAATAAGTATTCTTCAAAAATTTTAAGGCGAACCTGCTCCCAAAACTTTAAACTAACTTTTAGCGAAGAAATGCTTTCAGTGTCGGTGAAAAAAAGTTCTTAGAAACAGTTATTTAACTAGAAATATCTATTCAACCTTCTTAGAAATATTTCCCAGGTAACGACCGAGGCTATAAACCTTTAATACAAATTTCGATTTTTTTAGCCCCTCTGAAATGTTAATTTATTAAAAAAAAATTTAGAATCCTTGTTTCGCAAAAATGAAAGTTATGACTAGCGCTTGGATCATTAACTGTACGCTTTTATTATAATAATAATTTTTGTTTTTTTTTTTGTTTTTGGATTTTAGATAATTTTAAGTACAAAAACCTTACTCAACGCCCGCAACTTTTTTCGGAGATCTTTATAGAGATCAGCAACGGGATCGAAGATATACCGATCGAGAGCTTAATTTGAAAGTACAGATTGTGCAAGAACTGAGTTCCAAGAAGATCCGAAGCTTTCGAGCCAAATTTCGTTCAGCGATGATATGATGGGTATGTAAATAAGTAAAATTGCCGCATTTGGGACGAAAAGCAACCTGAAGAGACTCAAGAGCTGCCATTTCACTCAGATAAAAAAACGGTTTGGTGTGGTTTGTGGGGCGATGGAATCATCTGTCCATATTTCTTCAAAAATGATGTCGCTGTTATCGCGCCATAATAACCGACTGTGTCATGCCTAGAATTAAAGCTCGTGCTCTCGGCGACATTTGAGTTCAACAAGACGGCACCACATCCCACACATCTGATCAATGAATGGGTTTGTTAAGAGAACACTTCGGTGAGCAGATAAATTCACTTTTGGGCCAGTAGATGGACCACTAAGATCGTGTGATATCACACCGTTAGGCTTGTTCCTGTGGGGATGTGTAGAGTCTAAAGTCTATCCAGACAATATCGCTTCGATTCAGGCCTTGAAGCAAAACATCACGCGTGTCATTCGCCAGTTACTTAGTCGAAATGTTCGAACGAGTCATCGAAAATTGGACTCAACGGATGGATTATCTGAGACGTACCCGAGGCCAACATTTGAAAGAGATAATCTTCAAAAAATAAATGCCAAAAAATGTTCTTTGGAATGATAATTAACATTCAATGAAAATGAAATTTATGTGTTTTTTCTCTAAAAAAGTAGGAAGCCTTGAAATGAATCAGTCTTTAAAATTAAAAGTAACAGCCCCATTTAGTTAGTTAGCATCGATCTATGTAGAAAATATCGACGTGGATTAAATTTAGGAGTTATTTGGAAATTCAAAACTTATTAACCAGAAGAGCTCTCTAAAAGTCGATTTGGTTCATTTATTTGTAGATCTGACTCCATCTTTAAATCTAAGTTACATATTATCGTTGCAAAAAATGCAAGAAAATTATTTTATTGCTTCTTTATATGCACTTCAAGGAGCAAAAACATTAAGTATGCTTCTTTTTAATTAAAAATTTTATTATACATTTTTACCGCGACCATTGACCAATAGTAACGAGCTTAGTGTCACCCACACAGCGCCGCCAAGGACACACAAATTAAGAGCAATTAGATTTAAAAAACTCAAATCTTGTTAAGAAAAAATTAAAAACAAATAAAAATGCAATTAAAAATCCGGCACAGTTTCGTACACAAAATGATTGAATATCTGTCCAATTTAATCGCACGCATGCAGCGGCCAGCACATTAAGGCGAACGCAATGCGCATGCGCTGGAGGCGAACACACACACGCGCGCGCATAGACAACGACCGAAAATTGCATGTTTTCGCACATATAAATTTTTTCCACACTTCACGCTAATAAATCTGCAAAATAATTTGCATAAGCGAATATCAAATATATATGAACATATATAACTGCAAATTAAGCACATATTAAAATTAAGCGAAAAGCAAAAAATAAAAATCAAAATATATGATTAAAAAAATAAAAAAATAATAATAAATGTCGACTAGCGTGCGTAGTAACTCATGCAGTTAACTGTTTCGCAGCGGCCAAGCGACAAGCGCTAGCGCGTATCAGCGAGCGCCGAGCGCTAAGTGCTCCGCTGCGCCGCTCAAGGCAAAAGTTCAGCGAACGCGCAGGTGAGCGACTGCCACAGCAATGAGCGCAGCGCTGATTTTTCAGATCGACGACGGATTAGCGCACTTTTAATGCTTCTTCTTCTTCCACTTCTACTTAATTTTCTACTTCGATGCTTCAATACACACACGCGCAAGTGTGTTTGCGCTCGTCTTGAATACCTACCTCCAGTGCAACTCCGCTGTCGCGTCGGCTGGCTCATCCTTCGCATCGGTCAGTTTGTAGTACTCGTAGACGTACGATGTGCCCCCATTGGGCGTGTGCAACTGATGCACTTGATGTGCTGTGCCCAAGGCGCCCAAATCCACCGCAGTGCCGGCCGATTCTATGCTCAGCTGTTGCTGTTGTTGTTGCGCCTGCTGCTGCAAGTGCGTCTGGTGGTAGTGTGTGGCGGCATCGTTATGTGACTGCTGATCGTGTTGCTGTTGCTGCTGCTGATTGTGGTGGTGCTGCAGATGCTGGTGGGTGTGGTGCGGATGTGTGGCACTGTCGTTCGGCGAAAGGCTGAGTAGCGTTTGTGGCGTTGCGGCCGAGACGACGGCGGTCAAATGTGTCGGCTGTGGATCAAAGTAGCGTGTGGCGCTACTCAGCTGATAATCGCCGTTATGTTGTTGTATAATCACCTGTGTTGTGGGATCGTTGGGGCTGCTGCCACCACCATTACCACTACCGTTAGTTAGGCTGGACGTCAGCGATATGGGTATTGTGTCCTGTTGTTGTTGTTGTTGTAGCTGGGCATGCGTTTGCGATGTCGGCGGCAGTGGCGGTGGCGACGAGGCCAACGATTCGATGCTGGTGAGCACGGTGCGGCGTCTAATTGGAATTCATAGCGAAAGTGAATTTTTTGTTGTAATACACAGTGCAAGTCACGATTGTTTGCGCGTGAATAGGGGTATGGATATTTTTATTATATTAAGCGAAAATCGTTGAAATCAATTTGTTTGCGAATATGAAGTTTTGTCGTGAGAATGTAACGGTAAAAGTATTTTTTTGCAAATTTATTAGAAATCTTTGAAAAATTATTTAAATGTGAAAATTTTTTAAAATTATTTCAAAAGTTTTAAAGTAATATGAACATTTTAGAACATTATAATTTAAATTTTTAAAATTTCTTTGAAAAATATTTCAAAACTTTTTAAAATGATATGAACATTTTTGAAAATTATATAAAAATGTATTTGAAAACATTTAAAAATAATGTGAAAATTTTTTCATATTGTATAAACTGTGTTTCCAAATTTTTCAAATATGTGATGAAATTAAAAAAAAAAATAAATAAATTTAAAATATAACATTTTTGTTGGATTTGTTAGTATTTTTTATGAAAATCGTATTTATCTACTTCAAAAAGACGAATTACACTAGTTTACCGTTAATTTGCGACTGTGATTTTAAAGGCTGTTTCTTGTTAATTTTGGGTTGTTAAAACCGAAAATGAATTACTGTGAATAAAAATTGATTTTTTATTACGATATTTTTTTTAATTATGTTTTATTACAAAAAAAAATTATTTTTCAAGATATAATTATTATATATACTAGATAAAATATTTTTTGGTTTTTAAAAATGATCAACTGCGACCTCGAAAAAAATTATTATTTACCGTTAATAAAATTAATAGTTTTTTTAATTTGGCAAACATATTTCTTCAAAAAAAAATTTGAAAATTTTTAAAATTTACATATATTTAATTAAATTTAGATATAATATGTATATAAAAAAAAACTTTTTTTTAATCAATAAAATAACTTTTTTTAAATAAATAACTTTTTGCAAAAAATTAGGTCTGACCTACATATGTAATAAAATATATATTTGTTTCGTTTACTTATTCTTCGAAACCACTAATTATTATTTACTTCAAATTGCATTAATTTATTTTCTTTCTTATATTCAAAAAAAAAAAGAAATAAAACAAAATAAAAATATCCATACATTCCCTGACGCAAAAAGGTTGAGTTGATTTTTTAAAATATTTTTCTTTGATTTTATTAGTTAAAATTATTGTTTAATATCTTTTTCATCATCATCTGTGTATAGTTAAAAAAAATTTAATAATATTTCATAATTATGTTTTTATGTTTATATAAAAGTTTGAGTAATAATTAATAATATTTTTTTATGTTCAAATAATTGCTTATTTTCGTTTTTTATTTTGTTATTATTATTTTTGAGTTAAAACGCATTTTCGTTTATTCATACTTTTATTAATTTTTTTAAATTAATATAACAATTATTATTAGAATTGATAATTGCAGAAAAGCCTAGTTCTTAGTATTTTAAATATAGAAAAATTTAAATTTTCGGTCTATATCATTCAAATTCGTATTATGACATTTAGTTATTAGTTGTTTGATAAAAAAATTATATTTAAAATTTTTATGTCAGAAATTTTGGCGAAAAAACAATAAGTTCGTAATTTTTAATTATATACAACAGTATTTTTTTTATCTGACAATATGTTATCATTGGTGAATTTACTCCAAATTATTATAAAAAAATTACAAAAAGCAAAAAAAAATTAAAAAATTGTGTGCAACACCTGACAGGATATTTGAGCCAACAAAAACTTTATCTATACACAAAATAAGCACACCAAGTAAAGAGCAAAAAATTATAAAAATTATCAAAAGTAGCAACCTTACAAAAGCGCAGTGAACACAGTAACTTCTCATGCCTCAAAAGCGCCTCAACGTAGAATCAACACGCTCGCGAACGTAAACGCCTCGGTTCAACACTTCGGCGGAGCTGATAATTAGAAAAGGCGCCAATAAGCACACATACATAAGACCAATAACAATTGTGAGCTTCCACCTTTTCCGGTGCTCTACTTAACAAGGAAGGGGAAGTGCAACAACAGAACACAAGATTAAACAACAAAAATAGCAAAAACAAAAAAAAAAAACATTAAAACTTAACAAAAGCCAAGAATAAGAATATAAAGAAAATTTTGTAAAAAAAATTATGATTTCTACTTTTTCTGCTATTATCCAATGCGACAATAAAACAACAAGCGAATGTGTGAAATAAATAAAAAATTAAAAGGAATTTGAAAAAATTATGCAAATGTTGCCCAAGAGGGTAGCTCGAATGCACGAAAGGACGTGGCGAACAGGAGCGCCGCTGCGGTTGTCGTTGTTGAAACGGCTGGCCGACGAAAGGATATCGGGCAACAGTGTAATATGATAGCGCAAACGGGTGCTAAGGGACTTAAGGGCACACACACACATATGTATTCATATTTATTTCTTTGTATGCGTGAATTTATGGCAACCTTTGCGCTCGCTGGCATAAATCGCCTGCTGGCGCAACAGTCTTACAGCGAAATCCTTCGAGGCAAGGAAACTTGTTAAAGCCCGAGTGTGCTTGTGTGTGTGTGTGTGTGCGAAGGCATATCCTGCACCGCTATACGCAGTTTGTTCAATATTTTGGCTGCTGTTTAATCAACTGTGCGACATTTTTATATTAGCGCATTTCGCTTTGTAACGCAATTTAGCACCTTCCTGCACAATATTCAGCGCTTTTTTGGGTGTTTCCTCTTTTTTATTTCCTTCTGAGCAGGATGTCGAGCGCCTTTTTATTTATGAAAATTTGTACTTTCGTTAGTTTTGGCACTTTAAGCCACAGAAATGTACAACGATGTAAGCATTTGGTAGCGGAAGTTATAATTAACCTAATTTTGAGGTTATGTTTTGTGAGGAAATGTTTAAATAGTGACATAAAAAATATTTTGAATAAAAAAAAATCATGCGTATGTACGTATGTATAGCTAACCGATTATAAGTATGAAAACGAAGATTTTAAAGTAGAACTTCAGACATATCTCACACTTTCGAAGGGAAAAGCCAGCGCGAATGTAGGGCGTAGAATTTAAACATAATTTTGTCCACGGAGTTTCACGGGATTACGGGTTTTAAAAAATCGAACTTTTTATTATCCTATAAAATTACACAACACCTCTCTACATTTTCAAGTTGATAAGAGTATTAGTTTCGGAAATACAGCCTTGAGAACTTGTGCGCTCGTGGCTAGCTAGGCTAAGTGCGCAGTCTTTAAACGCGTTTTTCTCGAAACTGTGTTTTTGAAGTCGTTTGGCAAGATTTCTCGAGAACTACTCAACCGATCTTCATGCAATTTTACACAAGTCCTTGAGATACAATTCTTAAAGGTCTGGACGGAGGATGTTTTTTTCGATTACAACTATTTGAAAAACATCGTCGCGGAGTTTTCACTGAGATTTAAATTTTTTTGTAAAAATTTCTACCAAAAATCCAATTTTCAGTTTTTTTCCTTCGTGCAAGTTCTAAGTTAAGATTTTAACAGAAACACGTATTTTTTCACTTCAGATGATTCTGTAGGGAGTTATCCTGCCAACGCGGGCACATCTTCTTTCCGTGGGGTCACCGGAAATGGCGTCGCAATCCTCGAGCTTAAAATATTTTTTTTACAAAAGTTTCTGCATTTTTTTGATAATAGTTTATGTTTGCAACAATAAAAAATTCTAATAAAATATTTAATTTTTCATATGAGAAAAAAATTGTTGAAGAAAGGCTGTTTTTTACTTGAGGAAACCCATGCAATCCCTTAAAGTAACGCATCCTCGATCATTACCCTGTGTAATTACAATCGTGATAGAAAAGTGTTGGTCCTCGTATTCAAATTTTCTTTTGGCAGTAATTGAAAATTTTTCAGCAAAAAAATTATATTTTCGACATTTTATAACTTCAACAGGGTGTATTAAGTTGGCCACGAAGTTTTTAACACCCAAAAGGAAACCTTAGAGACTCTATAAAGTATATGTGAATATATAAATGATCAGCTTGACGAGCTAAGCGACTTCTATAGCACATAGACATAGCTGTCATACAAACTGAACGATCAAACTCGAGCCCTTTCAAAGAAATTTTTTTTATTTCAGAAGATATCTTCACGAAATTTTGCGAAGATAATTCTCTAAGACAGCGCTACAAACTTCGAAGACAATGTTCAGTTTGGATAAGTATACCATACATATATTATAGCCGCCATAGCAAGTTACCAATCAAAAAGGAGTTCTTGTTTCTTTTATACCCTTCAAAGTTTTAAGAAATGCACATGTCAAGGGTATTATAGCTTCGATGAAGCCGAAGTTACCTTTTTTGCTTGTTATAAATTAAAAAAGTATAAAAAAGTGTTTTAACTTGGAAAAAAATTCCATTCCAATGTTAAGCCTTGTCGATGACTAATTCAAAAAGAAATTTTAACAAATCAAAAACAAAAATAAAAATATCATTTTAAGTCATATTTTTGCATAATGAAATCATAGTTTATTAACATAGCTGCTAATTTTAGCTCAAAATAGTAAAAAAAGAAAGAAAACAGTAAAAAAAATTTTGTCTTCAAAGACGTTGCAGCTTGCAGAAGCAAAAGCAGCAGCAATCAAACAATGTCAATTTCTTCATTAGCGATTTGTTTAATTTGAAATTATTGTTGTAACTATGAAAGCGAAATCAGCAAAGTAACATTTGAACGATGCTTTGTAACACAAAAATTTTAAATATGCGTTTGTATGTGTATATGTGTATATTTATGCGATAGCTTGTAAAACACGTGTGTTGGTTCACAACTTCACAACAACAAATACAAGCAGAAAACAAAAAACGCACGCAACATAATTAACACCAAGCTTACAACAACACACAATAACAACAACATGCTGTTGTACGCATGTGTGTATTTATGTAAATAAGGCGGACGCAGGAGGCTGGGAATTCATTGGAAACCAAAAAAAAAAAAAAAAAAACAACAACAAACGTCAACAGTTAAACTAACTGATTACTAAAATGGTCAGCGAGAAGACACAACACACATTTTTGTTTTCGATTAAATTATGCAAAAGTCCGAGAAAAGGCCCAAAGATTTGGGCATAAAATTAAATGGCTATGACGACAATGTTGCCAACAACAAATGTTACCGAAAAGCCACAGCAGGGTTGAGCAGAAATAGAAACAAATAAGAGATAAATAATTTAAATAAAATTCAAAAGCATTTTTAATTTGTCAATTTATGTTGATTTTATGAAAATTATACGGTTAACGTAAATATCCGACGTATGTACGTGCGTCGGCAGCATGGCTTTGATATGTTTTGGGTGTACCCACGTTAATATGTATGAAAGCTGTTGTGTTTGGTATATTAGTTGCTGATGTTGCCAGGTTTAGACCTACGTAATGTATTTATATCTCAAATATTTATATGTGTTGTGTATTAGTTTTGAGTGTCAGCGAAATCTAAAATACACATAAAAGCCATAATTTAATTTGTGAAATATTTTTTCAACCTTATTTACAGTAACAAATAATGAGAGAAGGTCTCTCTCAAGTTACTCATAGAAAGAAATAGTGAAATCTACTCGAAATATGATACACTGAAGGAGGTATCGGTAAGGTGGCCGCAGAGTCTGTTAAAATTCACGTCAAGCACAGGCTTCCTATAAGATGACTACTCTTCTTGGACCTAGCAACTGAACTCCAGCTGATGTCGTGAAGGACTAATATTGAGCTATGCGTGTCTTATTGGCTTACCAGATTAATCTAACCTAACCTACTCGAAAAATAGTGCGCTTTTGACCTTTAAGCTAGTTCTCTTTATATATCCAAGAATAAATAAAAACAAGGAACTGGTATCGGTAGGGTAAAAATGTTGCTTAATATGAAAATAATGCAGTGTAAATTTGGTTTGGAAAATATAGACTAATATTGCAGAAAAATTGTTTTAGAAGAGAATAAAGAGCAAGTAATAGCTATAACAGTTGATGAATTCGTTGAAAAATTCTGCTAACTTCGAAAACTACATAACTTTTCTAAGTGAAAAGTGAAAGCTCAAGAAAGCACAAAAAAGCTCTTGAAAGCTCTTGAAATCTCATGAAAGCTTTCACTATTCGTGTGCAACCTACTCCCATATTTCCAAGAAAGTACACTTTTTATTTACTTTTCTCAAGAAAGCTCTTGAAAGCTTTCACTATTCTGATGCTTCCTACTTGAACATTTTCATGAAAGTACACTTCTTATTTACTTTTCTATTTTTTCGCCTTCTACAGTTTATAAAGTTAGAAAAAATAAGGATTTTGACAGAACCAGCTTATCAATTTTTTTATTAGAACGAATGAAGTGAAAGCTCAAAAGCTCATTACAAGAAGATGCTAACTAAGGAATAGACTATCTATTGGTAATACTTAAGAAAGAGGGAGGATTTTTTCTGAGTCCCCAGCGATAACGGTACGCAATGCAGTACCAATTGAGAAGGTAGTAAAGAAACATTATGAAGACCTAGTGGAGTGAGGCCGAGTTCACACAATCTTTTGAAGTTACATAGACTGGCGTAGAAGAAACGAGTGGTGCGTTTTTAAGGACTCGGTCGAAATCGCTTCAATCAAGAAGTTTTTTTGTTTTTGTTTGACGCCTAAAATAGTTTATTACATTTATATATTCCCGAATTTTACAACTTAAATATACATTTAACTCAGCTTGTATATAAATGTCCAGTCAGAACTAAGCCCCAAAAACCGAAATGAGGACAACAAAAAACACTTGTGCGCCACATGCCAGTCCTTCTTCCATTGCAACCACATATTTAATGGATTTCCTAGTTTGCTATGCACCCATTAAGATCATATCGGCGCAAGTGCTTTTATGTGCCACTTGACCTTCACGCGCTTCACTGCTAAGCTTAAGCTTAGCAAAACAAAGAAAAAAGTACGCTTCAATCCTTTTCGTTTAGACACAATAACCAAATGAAGATTCTGCCGACTTTTTTATGTTATTTTTCTCTTTTTGGTCGCTTACGTCATCGACGGCAGCCGAAAGCTTACTTCTGAAGATCTGAAGCATCGCTGCTGTGCTGAGTCAAGAAAAAACCTGTCACTGGCTGCGGAAAAAAGTGAAACCGTAAACGCGCAGCGGTCCAAGCCCCAAGCCGGTTCGCGCTGCTCCACTGACACCGCAAATGCGACAACGCAGAATTCATTCAAATTTCGTTTTCAATTTAATTTTAATACAATGATGCTGTTTTTAATGGTGTTTATGTGAGTCTTTTTTTCTTTTAAGCATCTTTGTTGCTTTAAATTTATGTCTTTTGTGGTCACTTATTAATTTGGCATTTTCGTTGAATTTATTTGCCGTGATTTTTGTTTTTTTTTTTGGGTTTTTGTGCGATAAAATTTTATTTGCTTAAAATTTCTGTTTTGCGAATGGCAAGTCTTATAAAAAAAAGGTTTAAATTGTTCGCAAAAATAAAAAAAATACACAAAGTTAATTAAAAAATAAATGTTTCAAAATTGTTCGCATTTATTCAATTTTTTTTCGGTGTACACTTAGCAACTCTTCAAATTCATACTCATTTTGCTTACAATTTTAAGATTTTTTTTTTTAACGCTGCGCTTCGCTCGCATTCACTTGCATTTCACAAGATTTGCATATCACAGCGCCAAAGCGATTAAAATTCTTAATAATTTTTATTTTTATTTTTTTTTATTTTTATGGAAGACACTCGTTGTTGTCTTAAACAAAATTCGCTTTCAATTGCTTGTGCTTGCGCTGTTGTTGTGCTGTGTTATTGTTGTTGCAGTGCGACTAATTCGCGTATAAATTAAATCGCCTGCCATCATTTGATTCTTAATTCGAATATTTTTTCCAGAAGAACGCCGCACAACACCACACCGCACATCGTAGCGCCGCAGAGCAAAGCTGCGCTCAGTGAAATGTTATTCGAAATCGATTTGCGAATTATAAATGCAAGTGCAAACTTTGGCATTTAATTTATGATTCAAAATGTCGCGCTTTGTTGTTGTGCCTGTGCTGTTGCGAGGCGCGGTCAGCGCAGTCGATGCGCTGACTTCAATCACGACTCAGCCGAGTGCGCGCTCGTCGTCGCTTCAGCTTTGCTTCGCCATTTTTAATACAGTTTCCAAGCGCTTTTATTTAGCTTTTATTTAAACAAAAGCATTTATTTGTCAAGTCACTTTGGCTAGCGTGGCAGTGAGTCATAGGCTTGAATTCAATCACATCCGTTTCGGTCACAAACCGTTTGAAGGACGCCCATGCGCGCGCTCATAAATATGAGCAATAATGATAAGAATTGAATTAGCCGAATATCTAATGCTTCTAGGTATGTTAGGTCTAGTCATCGGTACGAAAATAGCGTTGCGGTTGGAGCAGCTTAGTTTAGCTTTAGTTGGTATTATTTTACAGTTCATTTTAATGGAGCTACCATGTCTTTTAAGCGTTATAGATTTGTTATAGAAAATACCAAATAGGAAGAATAATATTTAAATTTTGTAATGTATGAAGAAAGAAGAAGAAGAATATACTATATGCCGATTTAGATTTCGAGGAAACTGTAACCAAAAAGGTTCACTAAAGCATTAAAGATATTACCGCAGCGAACTGTCTCTACCAAGAAGGCAAAGCGAGTTCATCGATCTTGCTACATTGGCATTTTCCAGCTCAAGAAGTTTTCTTTTCCACAAATATTGCGCTGCCACAACAGAAGTTGCCGCGTCTGAATGCAGACTAAGCATATAGACTTGGAGGACGGAAAAAACTCAAAAAAAATAGTGGCTTATTTCGACTTTATAGAACAAACTATGCTCTAGCAACGAATATTGAACTAGTTTTAGCATTAATTCGTAAAATAAATAAAAAAGATCGAGCAGACATTTTTGAGCTAAAGCAAAGAAAATATATGCGTATGAACGCGGCAGATTCCAAAATGATGAAGAAAAAAGTGCGTACGTTTTCATTTTGTCAGAAAAATTAAAATCATTTTACCTATGTAGTATATGGGAGATGGGGTAGTACCGATTTGATTTTATCTATTAACTATTATCTTGCCACGTACTAGAAAAATGTTCCCTGAGATTTGGTAGCTTACATATAATCACCAATCATATGGAGTAACGTTAGCCGGATGTTCGAAAATCCTGATAATATTTATAAGGGGTCTAAGTCAAGTTTTCGCCCAATTGCACTTATTTTAGGCACAAAGATAAATTGTTATGAGAAAAACATATTCTATAATTTTCATTGAGATAACTAAAATATCGACCGATAGCTACAAGCAGCATACAATTACCTGGAAGTTCGAAAATCTTTGTATTACGTACAAGTATATGGGGGTTCAAAGTGGTACTGACACAATTTAAGCCATTTTGACACACTTAGAATTACTATTGTCAAGAAAAGATTCTGTCTGAATTTCAATTGTATGTCCCACACATTGACCGGTGGGATCCACATATTCGGTACCTAGGAGCTGGTACAGTTTTGGTCGGATTTGAGCAAATGTTGGTCATAAGGTGGCATACTTTAAAAAAATGATTAGTGCAAAGTTTTATGCCGTTATCGGTTTTTCGAGTTTCGAGATATATGATTTCACCAAAATGCCACGATAATTATCCAATTTTCACACTGCCTTCCAAAAGCTTTCTTTGTAGCAACAGGTTGCAATAGTAAAAAAAGAATCCTGGCTTATCATATATTAAGAGAAAAAACACAGTTTTCCTCCGTCGAATATATTTGTTAGCTTGCAAATGCTAAATTTTTATTTTACATGAACTTTATAAAGTCCGTTATTAGGCTAACGTCTTGATGTTTTATTCATATATTTCTCACACATTTTATAACAACAAAAATATTTGAACATTTCTGCACATTTTGAACTGATTATTTCGATTTGATGGACCAACAAAAATTTCAAAAAAAAAATCTGTATAAGCGACCCATTCTAAAATATTTAATCAAATTAAAAAATAGCTGGAGATCTATGAAACAACATTACCTCTAGGAGCAAAAAAAATATTATTATTTATTTTAATTAAAAAGCAGAGATTTTGCGATTATTTTCGACTGAGAAAATTATGAGTAAAATGAAAACACTTCTTTATTGTTGTTGTTGTATTTATATTGTATTATAAATTTTTTGCATTTCTCAGCCACTTAACACCGTTTTTAAATAGATTATATGACGAATTTTAGCGCCAACGACTGAAAGAGTGAAGGACACGCGTACAATAACTGCTACGGCAGTAGATGGATAGTCAACTAATGAGAGGAGATTGAGATTTAAAGAAAATAAGATTAAAGCAAAGAAAGTAGTTGCATGAATACGCAGTATGGTTGTTGTAAGCTCATGTGAGGGAAAGTTAAGGTCAAAAAGCTAACTAAATCATATAAAATAAAGAAATTTATAAATAATGAAATATTGCAATTTTATTTCCACGTCTCCGCTACTCTTCTTACAGTTTTCGTTTTCGTTGCAAGAACTTTCGATTTCAGTGCACATCCTGAGATCTTTGAGTCTAATAAGTTCTAAATATAAATGATTAAGCATAAACTTCAACGACTTATAAATTTAGCAACTATTGACCGTTATATAATCGCAAATTATGCAGATGTGCAACCTTCAACACGCTAGTTTGGTGCTAGCCACGGAAAGGCAGGTGATTCACCTGCTCGCGTCAAATATACAATAAGCGATAAAGGCGGCTTCCTCATGTGAAATTTATGGCTGCGATGTATTGACGTGGTTGCCAAAACAAAAACAAAAGCAAAAATCGAAAATATAATAAAAACAGCAACAACAACACTTGACAGCTGGACCGAACGCATGGCGTTGACAACACAAGTCAATAAAAGATAAATGCAAATTACAGCTGCGATGAAGAAACATAATGGACAGAAACTAAAAAAGCAATAGAAATCAAATTTGAAAAAAAAAAACAACTGAAAAATAACAAAGCGATAAGGAACAACAACAAAAAATAACGATAACAAACAACAAGAAAAACGAAGAAATGTAAACACATTATGCTTTTATGCATAAAATCAAAAATAATGGCTCATAAATGAATACAAACTATGGAATAGAGAAGACGAAAATAGGAAGATGGAGTTGGAGATAAGGCAAGAAGACGCTGGCATAAAGTTAGAGCAAGTAACTAACTCTTCCGGGTCGAGCGCGTTGCTGAGCCTAATAAATTTTTCACACGTTAGCGGCAGTGTGTTGCAACGCGCCACAGGTGGAGTGTGGAGAAATGTTTAAAAATAAATTTTGAAATGATTTGAGAGTAAAATGCATTAACTTAGGCATAAGTTTACGTTTAGTAATTTAAATATGTTTTCGTTTATATAAATTATATTTTTTGCTGCTGATACTATATTTACCTATTATTACTATTTCTATAAAAAACCCTGTTATTTTTTTTTTGATTTTTAAGCTTTTCTAGGTTTATATTGATTTTCATTTCCACAGGCACTCAGAAATTATTGCACTTTTGTCACAGAATACTGAATATATATATTTTTTACTATGAATAGTTTGGGTTTTATTTTTTCATTTTCCTACTTTGCTGATTAACCCATTGTCATTTAAGTATTTTAAATTTGATTTCTTTTCAATGATTCATCTGGCACGCGAATATTACTTGACAACAAGCATCGGGTAAATGTCTGGATTACTTATTAAACGCGTGACCTCTGACAGCGCCATCGTACAGTAGGTGAACAAGTGCTAGTGGGTGGCCGACAAAAGACTTTAGCGACAAACTTGTTGAGAAAAGCTATTTAAAAATCGTGTCTGCCTTCAAAGAACAGGAATATACTAAAAAATAATAAAAATATATAACTTGAGTTATTTATTAGGTAGTCGAAAAAGTCCTTTCGTATGTTGTCAATAGATGTCGTTAGAGTCGTATATCTCCAATGCTACCAATCACATTGTGTCATACCATATAGTGTTGGAAAGGTGAGATTTAAGCTTCATTTAAAAAAAGTTAAATTTGGGAAATTTGAAAATAGTTACAGCTGTTCAAAACTGAGTGAAACTAATGAAGAAATTCGCTAAATTTTGAAATTTTAGTATAAACAAGGGAAGAATGCCACGCAAGCCACCAATGAAATTTGTGAGTTTACGGAGACGATGCTGCATCAGTTCTTGTAGCACAAGAATGGTTCGCTCGCTTCCGTTCTGAAAATTTCGAAAGAAAGATGCACTTCGCTCTGGTCGACCCATCGTTGAAAAATTCGATGAAATCATGAAAAATATTGACCAGGACCACCACGTAAGTCGCCATGACATCGCTAACGAACTTAACATTCATCATCAAACAGTTTCGAACCATTTCAAAGAGGCTGGCTACGAAAAGAAGCGCGATGTTTGGGTATCACATGAATTGTCTGTGAAAAATTCAATGGACCGAATTATCATTAAAAAAATTAAAAAAAATGGATTGAAATTTGATTAGAAATACGAAAAGGCTTTTTCGACTACTCTATATATCTATGTAGTAATATTCACCTTGAAAATAATTATGGAAATCTCTATTAAAACTTTTATGTATAAATACGAATGTGCAGTACATTTCCATAGGTAGGTTCCCATAATTATTTGCAAGGTGAAATATTCCTTCAGAGTTTTGCAAAGCAAACACAGCACGCATTTTTGCCATAAAAGCAAACAAGTGTCATTATTACGTCAGCAAAGTTCTACATATAAGAACAAAACGTATTAAACATAACTTCAGAATTCTTGCGTAACTCAGAGCGCAACAAAAATATGCATACAAATT
Source organism: Bactrocera neohumeralis (assembly GCF_024586455.1). NCBI lineage: Eukaryota > Metazoa > Arthropoda > Insecta > Diptera > Tephritidae > Bactrocera > Bactrocera neohumeralis. Next base: position 6,163,182 of record NC_065921.1, read on the forward strand.
TCGCAAACAAATAACAACAACAACAACAAAGTATGCGCGCAACATAAAATTAAGCACAAAATCACAAAGTCCTCAAGCTGCCAATGCGATGATGGATGGCGCCCGCACATGCAAGCAGCGCCAGCAGCTGCGGCCAACTAAATAGGCACAGCGCAAACAAATTAACACACATTAACAAACAACTACACAGACTTAACATTGCAGGTGCTCGTGTGTGTGTGCAACAAATAGCTCATGCATAACGCCACGCGCAGTCGTCAAACGGAGCGGCTGATTGGTGGCGGTGGATTTTGTGCGCATAATGCGAACAAATGAATGCGCATGCGCCCAGCCAACAAGGCGCTGAACACCGCGCCACACTCCACGCTCCACTCTTTAGAGGCGTCAACATGTAAACAAAGCGGGCAACAAGCATAGTAAAATCAACAATGCGCGCACACACGTACACATGCCAATGTGGCACTGCGCCAACAGTTGTAAAGAGTTGAAGAATGAAAACTCGAATTTGAATGGGAATGCGAGTGCGAGTGCGCATGCGCATGCGCAAGGCGACGAACGTGAACACGACAGCGCACCCACAAAAACATCAAATCGAATGACAGGCAAACAACAATAACAATAACAATGGCAACAACAAGTGCAAATAGAACAACATGTTGAAATATGACGGCATAACAAGAACACTTTAAATTGCAATAACAACAACAATGCGGGCAACCAATAATAAACACGCGCAGCGGCCCAAAAGCAATCAAATAAATTGTGGTGAAGGCAAGGTGGGGTAGTGCGGTGCGGTGAAGACAAGGGCGCAGACTTACAGGCGATCACTGTGCAACACCACCGCCGCACTTTGTGGCACTTAAATGGCGCAACACGCGTTTGTTCTTGCATATTCATGTTGTAGTTGTTGTTATTGTTTTTTGTTCATTCAGTTTTAAATTTCGTTAACCCTTTTGCGGCTGTTAATAGTTTACTCTTAAATGGTTTTGCATAATTTTCCACAATTTGTCTTGCTTTTTTATTGTTGTTGTTTGCTGATTTTATTGCGCAGCATATTCTGTTTTTTGTTTATTTAGTTTGTTTTTTCATTCTTTCTTCACAGTTCTACCTTTTTGCGCTCGGTTAATAGCCGCCAATTTGTGGGCGTTGCGTGGGTCACAGCACTGTGTGGTGTGTTGTTGTTCTAGCCACTGCTCACAGTGTGTTACAAATGAACAAATTTTAAGTAAAAAATTTTGGACAGAAGAGTGAGGGCTTTAGATATTAGTCAAGGTTTGGTTGCAGAGTGGTTTTTCAATTAAGAAATAGTCGAAAAAGTCTTTTCGCATTTCTAATCAAACTTTAATTTTTTTTTGGTATATTTGTAATGAACTTTAACGAATCAAATATGTACCATTTTGGTGGGCCACTTTTTGCCATTTTCCGCTTGAGAAATTATTCCATCAGTGTAAAACTTTTCTATTTTCTCGGCGATAAACTGCGATAAGTAATTTTCACAGGCTTATCTTTAAGCCAACTTTACTCCAATAAGGAAGTTCTGCATTGAACGAAAAAAATGGTAGTCTGATGGTGGTAGGTCAGGGCTATATGGTGGATGCATCAAAACTTCCCAGCCAAGCTCTCACAGTTTTTGCCGAGTCATCAAATATGTGTGTGGTCTAGCATTGTCCTGATGGAAGCCGAAGCCCTTTCTGTTGTCAGATCTGTCCGGTTTTTTCGATTGCTTGCTTCAATCTCATCAGTTGCTGACTGTAAGATGTAAAATCAATCGTTCGACCAGGCTGAGTAGATCATAGTGGATGATTCCTTTCACCAAACACTCAGCATAACCTTTCGAGGGCTCAATACTGGCTTTGCGACCATTTGTTTAGCTTCACCACAGTTGGACCATAATCTTTTACGCACATTATTGTGGTATTTGATCCACTTTTCATCTCCTGTTATCATTCGTTTCAGAAATGGTTCGATTTTATTTCGTTTCAGCAAAGAATCGGAGATGTTAATTCGACCCATTCAATTTTTCACAGACAATTCATGTGGTACCCAAACATTGAGCTCCTTTGAATACTTGAAAACACTGTTCAGCACAAAAGAACGCTGTCAAGAATGTGCGGGTGTAATGACACACAACGCGCCAGCGCATTCACTCAAGCGCAGATGTTGACAAGCGCATTTATTTCAATGCAAAATAAATATATCACTGCACTCCAAACTCACCAAGTCAAAAGCGCATTGAAGAGAGAGAGACGTTTTGGTAGGCAAGTGGGTAGCGCGCTATAGGATTTACTTGACTTTTTGGCTAAATAATTGACCAAGCGAGTGAATGGAGGAAGTGAGCGTAGAAATGAATGAATGAATCTGAGAACGAGTGAGCGCAGGCAGCGCTGCAGTTTGAATTACAAAAGTGGCTGCAAGGCAAACACGTAGGCAAATACACAACCACGTAAGTCTTTGCGAAGCTTAGTTGTCACGTAAGTCATGGCGTTAACTAAAGAGGGTAGTTAAGGTGTTCGCACGCCTCGAAGGCTGGTGGACCACACCAGTAGGCTGGCACTTGCGGTGAAACAACAAAACCCAGGCAATTTTCTCACCAAATTTTTTGCAGAAATGCAAAAAAACACATAACAAATAAAAGCAACAAAGCACCGCGTGATGCGCCACAAGACGGCCAGTGTGAACACATGTTGCAAATAGCTGACAAGGATTGCCGTTAAAGCCGAAAAAAGCACAGAGCTGGCGATCATGTAATTTTCGTATTACTGCAACAAAGCGCAGCAACTTTACATTTCCTTGACGCGGTAAAAAAAGCTTGCATAATTCCTTAACACTTTCAATTCGCATAATGCGCGCACAAACACACACACACATAGGCGCGCTGGCGTGCTGGCACAAATAATCACGGGTTCGCCGCGCAAAGCTCGACTCGCACTTAGCGCACACAAAAGCCAATAGAATGCCTTTCAATCGCCGAAACTTTCCTGCACCAGCAGCGACAGCGGCAGCTACTCAGCGTTTGCTAGCCTATAATTAGGCGCGCAGCACGCATGAACGCACGATGCGCGCGACGCTGCACGAGCATACACGAAGCTGAGCGCTGAGAAAATCGTAATTAGTAATTGCTGCAAAGACCGCTGGCGGCGCGCACAAAAAGTTGTAAGCGGCCAAATAATAACAATAACAAAGGCAAATAAACTTTCAAACGCCGCGCGGCAGTGATCGTCAAGTCAAAGCGCGGAAGTGTCAAAAGCGGCAAAACAAAAACACAGAAAACACTTTTTTGATGTGAATATTTGTTTTGAAATTGTATATGTCAATTTACGCCAGTGTATTGGTGTGTGTGCGTATGTGTGTGTGTCTTCTTGGTTTGTGTTAATATGTACTAATCAATTCGAGTGTTGCCGCTAATGGACGGAGTGTGCTGCGCTGGGTTGTCTTGTGATTTGTTGTATTTGCGCAAACATGCCACAACCGTTGACGGTTCAATCACGGAAACAGCTCAATTGTTATGCGTAAGTGTAGAAGACACTAGTAGCACAAAGTTTCAATGACTCAAGTGCAGATATCTATGTATTTACATTATTATATTTGTATAAGCATCATAAGCGGAGGGAAATATTTGCCTTAAAAATAGTGATAATACGTAAGAGAAAGCCAAAGTGTTGCTGCCTCAGAGAATTTGTTAATAAAAAAAAGATGAAATATGAAGAGAAGGAGTGGATTATATTTTGCAAGCAGAATACGCTGATATGTGAATGTCAAATAAAATAAATTCTGAAAACTTTAGAAATCGTAGGCTGCGCTAAAGTTAAAGTACCCTTCACTGGTACATTTCTTTTGACATAAAATGTATAAAAAATATTGCTCTTCCTTTTGATCAGTCAGTTTGTATGAAAGATATATGTATGTTCTAGTGGTGCGATCTCGACAATTCTTTCGGATGTTGTAGCGCTGATTTGGAGAATATTATTTTTCAAATTTCGTAAGATTATTTTGACAAATAACAAAATTTTCTTTACAAACACTTGATTGTGAAGGTTCAGTTTGTGGAGAGTAAAGAAATTGCACAATATTTCAGATCGATATCTCAAAAATAAACAGGCGGACTTACGCATTGACGGCAGAATAGATACTTCATTCAGCTCTATCTGTGATATGTTTAATTACGAGTATATTTACATTAATACTTTATCCGTGGTTTATCCTCCAAGTATTCCAATATAAATAGCCAACAGCTCATAGCTAAAACCATTGCGCATTGAGCATTCTGACATTTTACGGCGTGTTTTTTACGGCAACTTATTTTGAAGAAACAATAATAAGTAAATGGAAAAATAAGGAAACAGCGGGAAAAGCAATGATGCTCATCGCAGCCGTGTGAAAATTTCAATTTATATTGGGATTTTTTGCTTATGTGATATTCTACCTCTAATTCATTCACTCAGCGTGATTCTTCAGAAATAAACGATCGATCTGACAAAGGCATCCAAAATGATAAATACGCTGCTGGTAATGTTACGAAAAGGTAAAAAGCTGAAGAACATTTTCGATGCACTTATTCAGGCACGAAAAAAATGGCGGCAGAACTGAAAGTTGAGGAAAAACAAAACCACAGAAGAAAACGCGAAAATTTCTGCCTGGTTTCAGTATACATTCTTCTGTTGGATGCAATCGGCGAAATTTTCAGACGCGCTTTTCTAGAGAAGAATTTGATGTATTTCAACTGAGTTTGCTGCTTCCAGGAAAAGTATGTGCTTAGAACACCAAAGGAATGCGAAAACTTATTGACTGCTTGATAGATAGATTCGAAGACCTTCTGGATAATGACAACGTCAGGCGACGTTTGAAGCTCAAAGTTGAACTTGATCACTGGCAGTGCCATTGGGGGCAGAAGCAAAAGTCAAAGGACAACAAGTTACTGACTACTGCACTGGAGACATTTACCCTATAATTCATAGTTTTCTTCCCATATTCTTCACACACTGACGAGTACGAGTTCTGAACGTTCTTTTTTGAAACATCATCGCATGAAAACGTGGCTCAGGACGAATCTTTTTCTAGATAAATTGAACGACCTGACTTTGCTGCACACGCATCATGAGATTGAAGTCACTACAGAAGTGGCGCTCGAAGGATTCTCAAAACTTGTGCCACATCGTTTTGTTTTGTGAAATTTTTCCATTCAATACACGAACTGACGACAGTAATATACAACACGTTGCAATAATGCACGTCTACGATTAATAGTTTTTTCCAAGTTCGTAAGATTTGATATTAGAAGGCCGATTTGAAATTTTTTCAAAACACTAAATCAACTGAGCTCGTCATGCTGATCATTTTTATATAAACATACTTAATAGGGTCTCCGACGTTTTCTTCTAAGTGCTACAAACTTCAGGTTATGAAAAGATATCATATTTTTCAGAGCGATCAATATTTTTTTAAAAACAATAGGCTGTAAAAAACGGTTTTCCTTTTCTGTAAAATAGTATAGTTTTGTTAAATAAACTTGTTTGGTTTGAAATAGATAACGTACTCAAACTAGGAGAAGGATGCGATGAAATTGTGAAAAAAAACTAACAACAAATTTTTGCTCTGAATCCAAATCTCATTGAAAAAATCTAAATAACAATCTATGATTGCTCTAACGACTGTACTACTCCGCCTCTCAAAGCGTCACATATTTGTAATTTTATTTATTTTTTTATTCTTTTTTGTTTAAGTTTCTACCTGCAACATTTTCTACACAATATATATAATTTATTTATTTAATTTATATTTATTTAGCTTATTAAGCGCTTTTTGTGCAGACGTGTGTTGCGCGGTAAGTTGTGTTTGTTTGTGTTTTTACTTCGCTGCGATTGCCATAATTGTTGATATTTTCATGTTAATTGCTTTCAACATGTTTTTGCTGTGTTTAACTTTAATTTTGCTTTTTTCCACTTTGCTTCGCTTTGCTTTGTTTTGTTTCGGTTTGCCTGCGCTAATGATGATGCTGTCACTTCAACTGCACATGTTTTGCTACTGTTTATGTTGCCTACACTGTTGTTGTTGTGGCTGTTGCTCCTGCCGCTAATATAGCTGTTGTTTGTGTTTGCTTTTTAGGAGTTTTGAGTGATTTTTGTTTAGTTTTTGTTGTTGTGTTTAGTATATTTGTATGTATGTATGTATGTATGTATGATTGTTGTTGTTGTATATAGTATGTTTGTTTTTGTTGTCTTTAATATGTGTATGTATGTAAGTGTATGCTAAAGCTTTTGCTAAATGCAATTTGTTCTTAGCCGTCGCTTTATGCTCACATTTGTTGCCGTGTTTTGTATTGGAGTTCGGCACGTCAGTGGGGGGAAAAGGAAAGGGCAGCTTAAGTAGACATAATTGCGGATTAAAAATGACCGCTTGAGTGGTTTCATCATTTAAGCAAAGTTTTAATGATGCTTAAGCTTGTTGTGGCTGCTCTTAGTATTGATGTTTTTGTTTATGTTTTGGTGGAACAAAACATTCTAAAGGAAAAAAAACACGAAGTAATATTTTAGTATTTGTGGATTAAGCTTAATTTTTTGTTGAATGTGGTCGAAATTTATTAATTATATTTAAATTTTTTTTTTAATATTTTTATTTTTTTCGCTTCATAACCGTATTAGACCTGTGCTCCGGTATTAAGACAAAATAAGTTGAAAAATAAATACTTTAAATGATAACAAATTACAGTGAAAAAGAATATTGTTGAGCCCAAATTTTCTTGAAAAAATTAAAAATATATATTTTTTGCGATTAAGTGAAGAAAGTGTTAACAAAAAAGTTGTAGAACTTTTTATATTTTTTTTAACATAAGATTTGTAGTTGTTCATTTTTTGCCTCAAAGCCTCATATTCGATTCTTGCTATTTGCCTCCTATTCCATTTCCTATTTTCATTCTTTTTTTTTTTAATAATTATCGACTCTACTCAACATCTGCAGTCTCTATTTTAAAGCTTTTAAAAATACTTATGCACTTATTTTCCATAGCTTATATTCAAAAACTTATCTTATAATCAATTTCAGTTGGCTACTTTTATCCGCACCTCGATACATTTTAATTTTTAAGCCTACTCATCCTCGCCAAGGACATGCGTGACAAGGAAGGACACTCGCACCAGTAGCCATTCACACTTGTGTCAGCACACTGCGATTCACATGTGTCATTGCGCTGAGATTTGTTGTTAATGAAAGCTTAAAAGTTCATTTATTTGCGCGTTGTCTTATGTAGTTGCAAAGGTATGGCGGCTTGTAACGCATTGACGTCATTCGCTTTGCGCGTAGCCGCGCGTTTATTATGCGGTATGTGTCACCGCTGTGTTCTTATTCAATTCGATTTAATATTATGCTTTGAAACATTTTTTATTCTGTTTCTTTTTTTCCTTTTAACTTTATTTACGCCATGACTCACACATTGTTTTAGCCATAATTAATTGTTGCTGCCGGTAATGGGCAGAAGCTGTAGCGCGTATATGCTTAAAATGCTACAAATACAAGCGTAAGTGTGGCTAAAATGCTGATTGATGAAATTGAAGCTCGAAGAAAAATTGTTTAATCAGCATTCACCATTTAAGATGCTCTTTGTGTAGCCAGTAAGCGCGCAAATGCAAAGATGAATGCCCAACCTTGAATATATAACGAATGAGTAACGGTTTGCTTACACTTGTATGGTTAATGATTTTGAGCTCTACGGAGTGTTGATGGTGGTGATCGCCTTTGCTGATTAGGCAAGCATTTTTAAGTACAAAGGAAAATTCCTCTTTTGTCAAAAGTTTTGCTTAAGTTCACTTGATGAGTGTCCTCACATGAAAATTGTTTGACAGAACTCGTCAAGGAAGGGTAGACTTTAATGAGTAACGGTTTGTAAGTTAGTATACATATTGGAGTTTAAAATAAATCTATCCGATTGTTGAAGTTTTTATCCTTTAAATGCTTGTTATCTAAGAGCTATCTGCTAATCGAAAAATAAAAATAAGTGTTGAGCGTATTGGATATATTGAAAGTAGCTTTTTTTAAAGTACGGACTATCTTCATATTCTTATAGATGTAAGCTTGTTCAAAAGACACATCTAGTTTAAAAATTTTATTTTTTTTTGTATTTTTTGCATATTTTGATATACATTTTAAAATAAAAATTTAAAGCCAAGACCACAAATATTTTTTCAGTTTCAGGCTTCGAAAGTGTAGCAGCTAAGTCCAATCAGCTCCATCAGTACATATTTAAATTTTCTCGAAACACCAATTTTCAACTCCATTAAAGTGAATAGGTAAGGTAAGGTCTGATGGCTGATCTAAAGGTCGTACCCGCACTAATACAAGTATATGCAGCTCTTTGTGAAGCCATAAAATAGAACTCCTGCAACTCGAACTTTTAAGTTAGCAAAGTGCCTTAAAGCTAATTGTTCAGGCGTTTAAGTTTTTTTTCAACAGTTTGTTGGAAAAATTTAAAATTTGAGCTCTAAAGTGTTCAAAGCTTGAACTTGCAATCGGTGTACAATCAAGAAGAAAGTGCTGAGTTGATTTCACCTAGTTTTCTCTCATACTGCTTCTATAGCTGGCGTCGGGTAAGATTCTCAACCTTACAGCATAAGCGCCGATAGGCCAATGACCTTATAGAACCCCTACAAACTGGGCAGAGGCTAGCCTTACTGAGGATTAAAAGAATCTTGGGAGAGTGCATGGACCAAAGTTAGCCCAGCAAAGGACAGGTTCACGCAAAGTACAGCTATCCAGTAGCAGAGCAAACGAGGCGAGAGAAGCAGCGACCCGTTCCCATTCTTTATATAACTGGCTAAGCTACTTTTCCTTGTAAGCTCATTAGTTTTATAGTTGCCTGTAATTCCGCTGTGTCATCCATACTTGTCTTGTCACAAAGCAATGATTACGTGGAGTCACGAGGAGTTTTTCTGCATATCTTTTTTATATAGCTCTCCACACAATCGCCTACAAGTTTTCTGATCTGTTCAGTAAACGAATTTTACTAAAGCAAAATCGACCAAAATTAGATCCGGCATTAACTCAATTTCTGACTTATTTTCGACCTTAGGTCATTGTAGGGACAATATCTTCTAGAAATTTTTTTTTTTCAAATTTCTTTCACAGAGAAAGCCTGAGTCCCTCTATTAGCGTATGACCTTTTTTGCGCCGTCAGAGATCGCTTTTAACCCTTAAAACTTTTTTCTTCAAAAGTTTTACTGTGTCTGCTTAAGATATGTATAATATTAGTATAAATGTATCTTAAAAAATTTAAAACAGTTGGTACAACTGATACACCAGGTACGCGCTTAAGCCGCGTGTAGTTATCTATAGCAGCAACCTATAACGAGCAACGCCTAAATGAACCTCTCGGACATGGAAAGGGTACGTGAGAGTATGAAATATCTTTTTATAAAAGAATATTGCAATTTATTGGAAACTATTTCATTGATATTTCGCCAGAAACCCGATTTTCTACTATACTGTTATTGTCAGTAGAATTTATGAAATTCTTCGCCTTCCAATCAGAAAACTAAAGCACTTATATACATAAGTACATTCTATAAAAAACAAAATGGCGCAAACATAAGCATCTTTCTAAATGATCTCCAGATATATTTATAATATTTTCATGAATGCGAACGGAAGCATTTTAAACAACTACAGTTATTTTGGTCTCTAACAAATACAAAAAAAATCATCAAAGCAATCTTCAAAGTAATTATTCAAAGCTGCAATTAATGCAAATATTTGCTAAGATTTCAAACAGCAGCACACTGTTAGACAACTTGGACATGAAGCGCTAATAACGGTAGCTGAAGCGTGCATTCCGATAATAATAATAATTATTAATATTACACTAACTTGCAAAGTTTATTGTCTGCCACGCCGTGTGGTGGCAAGTGAAAATTGACAGACAGCGCAACATGTGGCAGCAACATATGTTTGCAAACAAGTGGGTTGCAAGCTTAGCAAATATATCATAAATTCTTGCAGCACACATGTATTGGATGTATGCGTGTGTGCATGTGTGCGACCAAGCTACTGCATATTGCAGCAGCGGACTTGCATTTGAGCCATAACTGTGAACGGTAACAATCAATGTCGGTTATGTGTGGCAAGTTGATTGAGTGACACTTTATTTTGTGTATTCGCTTGTTCGTTTCGCGCGTTGTTTGTCTCGAGTGTTGCATGCAACTGTGTATACACATTTGTAAGCGTGATGGTGGTATTTATTTTTCACCGCCAACGGCACTCAGCTGGCTGCCATAAATTTGCCGACAGTGCCACCCACACGGCGTTGCAACCACTCGCTGTAAGCAGTTTTAAATATATAGCTGTGGCATGCCACAACCGTTGCGAACGCCCGCTGTTAGCTTATCGTTCATTTGCCTGGCAAGCAAATATTTTTGTGAAAATGTGGCGTTTGGTGGCAAGCAACGGTGATATTAATAAATGCGAATGATGGTGTAAGACAACATTAATAATTGTAATTGCAGCGTTGTATGAAGTTATGAAACGAGGCAGCAACAAATATGCAAATAAATTTGACAAACTTTATTGGTTATTAAAGCGATGAAAATATATTGGTGTTTCGGGTTGTTTCAAGTGTTTAACATATTTTTGGGCGCATAGCGGTTTTCATAGTTTTTCGGCATGTTTCTATTTTTGAGGTTTTTCTTCATATCTCAAAGCGTCATGTGGGTGAACTTTATAAGAATGTTGGGTTAGGCTAAGGCTTAAGATTACTAGATGGATAGAGATGTAAGGTGAGTTTTCAAAAACGCATCGATCATCGCAGTGCAGTCCAATAATTATTACAATAGTAACGACTGGAGGACATGCTTGCTATCACTTGGAAAATATTTCTGTTTCGCACATTACAGGGAAGTACCAAGTTTTCAAATCTTTATTAGATATTCTTTATATTAATTGCTGTGTATTTTACTTACAGGTTCTACTAAATGTACAGCGTCTAAGTTGGTGATTAGGTCATATGGGAGGTATGGATCATATAATATACATGTGCCTTCAAACTGACATAAAAACGCTTCTGATAACAAAATTTGCCATTGAAAAGCTCACGAAAAGCTTATTTGTCTCATTATTTTTACAAAAGCTCAATTAAGACTTCTTTGAACGAATCTTATCCCTTAAAAACTTTCTAGTGAAAAGCTCATAAAAAACTTGTTTGTCTCATTAAGAGCTCGATTGAGGCTTCTTCGAATGAATTTTAGCCTTTAAAAGCTTTCTGGTGAAAGCTTATTTGAAGCGTGTTTGTTTCATAGTTTTAAGAAATGCATAATTTAATCTTCTTCGAGCAAAGCTTAACTGGTAAAAGCTTCAAAGTCAAAAGCTCATAAAAAGCTTGTTTGTCTTATAATTTTTACAATAGTTCAATTAAGGCTTCATCGAATGAATTTCAGCCTTTAAAAGCTTTCTAGTGAAAAGCATATTTGAAGCGTGTTCATCTCATAGTTTTTAGAAATACAGAATTTAATATTCTTCGGACGAAGCTTGACCGGTAAAAGCTTTCAAATGAAAAGCTTATAAAAAGCTTGTTTGCCTCATAATTTTAAGAGGAGCTCATTTAAAGCCACTTTGGAAGGAACTCCGCCCTTAAAAGCTTACAAGTAAAAAGCTTTCCTTCCTGAAAGCATTTAGAAACGCTGATTTAAAGCTTTTTAAAAGAAGTATAGGCTACAGCTTTCAAGAAAATTTCATTAAAAGCTCCTTATATCAAACTTCAAATTATTATTTTTCATGAAAGTTCATAAAAAGCTTTTAATAAAAATTTATAAAATTTTGTTTGCTTGTATAATCTGAAGCATTCTTATCTAGCAATATTTATTTTCCCTGTTACTTAAATATCTCTAACGAATATTTATCAAGCTAAGCAAAGCTCAGCTGGACAACGGTTTAATGGCGCTTTTGACAAAACAATTTAAACAATTTTCAATTGAAATATAAATTTTTTATTGACGCCGGTATGTTATAAAATTCGCCTCAAAGTGGCGGCTCAAAAATGTGTATATCTCTAATTTGTGGTATCCAATCGATTAATTGATTGGTCGCTCCGACAATTAGTCTCTCTGCCAGCCAGCGTCGGCGGAGCCATACCAAGGCATAAAAGCATGCAGAGCTACAAGAAAGTATAAAACGCTTGAACGTGGGTTGTCGCACCGCTACTGTGCAACTTTTGCATTTAATTGCTTGTTGCAGCAAAGTGCAGGTATGTGTGCGCTGTGGCGGTGGGTAGTCAATAATAATTACGGCGACGCCAAATGCGCCAATATTTTAAATGCTTGCTGCAGCTGCTGTGCTGCACAATTATTGTTAGTGTTGTTTTTGTTGTTCTCGCTGCTGTTGTTTATACTTCCAACGCCGCCGATCAACGATCAATTCAATTAATAAAAATTTAACTTTACTGCAACGGCAGCTGAACTAATGGATTTTGCATAGCAGCGCATGCGCAGAAGCCAGCAGGAGATGTGAAGCATAACTTAAGCAAAAAGTCAGCAACAACAAAAGCAGAGCACATCAAAAAGGAGCAGTGCGCGCGCAACATGGTGAGCGCGATGGTCGCGCTGGCATTTCAAGAGCAATGCACCATGCGAATATTTTTCAGCGGCAAGTTGACAACAAGTAAACAAAACGCGCGCACTCATACACACACACAAATATACAAGCGCGCGACAGAGCACAGTGCGTACATGCATGCGTGCGTGCCGAACAACGCAATAAATTCAGTTTATGGACGGCGTTGCGTCGCTGTGCCGCCGTCCATAAAATCACAGCGGCAGCGGTGGCGTCGCAGGCAGCAGCGGTCCGGCCATCAGTCAGGGCTGCCCCATTAAAATGCACTTAAGCAGAGGGGAGCTGCCTGCCTGCATAGCTGTGTGCATTTCGCGGCCGCAGCAGGTTGACGCAACACACACACACACGCATACAATTGCTTATGTGTGCGCTGGCATATTTGTTATATTTCTGCTGCATTGCTGTTGCGCGCATTCGTTGTTGCTGTTGCATATTGCTGCTGCGCGCTTATCATTGACGACGATCACCATGTTTGGGGTCAGCCAAGCAGCCAGCCGCACCAGCCATGGCGATTGGTGTATTATAGTGTTGCTGCTGCTCTCCTCCCGCCTCCCTGCGTGCACCAACGCTCGCTGTTATGGCGCATACGATATATGGCTCATCGCTTCCCCTGCGACTTCGAACGCCTCTTTCACAAGCGTTTGTTAGGGGAAAAAATGGCGGCCACCAACACCGCCAGCGCTTTGCGCTATCAACAACGTATGTTGTCGGCTTAATTGACGCTAATTTACATTTATGCCTGAAAAGTGATTCCAAGCGGCAGGTAGCAGCGGGTACCTGTGCTTCGGCCAAATTGTGGCAGTCGTTTTGTTTTTATTGTTGTATATTGGGAGCAGTGCTGCAGTTGATTTCTTTCTCAATTAAATGCATATTTTCTTCTTATATTTTTGTTGTTGCTTTTGGCTGTGTCTATCCATTTGCTGCATTTGCATTTGTTTATTTTTAATTATTTATTTGAATCGTAGTTGAAGCGCACAGCGAGTTCGTCGCTTAAGTCTTTGGTTCGGTGTCAGCATACAAAATTATTTAAAAGCGTCGTAAGTGTGGTTGTGTTCATTTTGTTGTTGCTATCTTTGGTTTTAATGCCACATATTATCGTGAACAGAAACACATTTTTTAGATATTTTAAATGATTTGCATTTGAACTCTTTGCTTGTAATTGATTTCGGTTGTCGGTTTTCGGAATTTAGATTAGGCGGATGTTTAGTGGGGGAATTGGGCATTTCAAGTCTGTCCAGTATATTGAGGAGTGTTTGTGAAGTCATTAAACTTGACAATTAGCCAAATAAGTTAATTCAAGCTAGTAAGTTTTCGACCAATAAGATGTTTAGATATGTTTGATTACTAAGTGGCAGCTCTATTTAAATCAGCACGTCTTAATTCAGCAAATTTGTTTCATATAAAAAATTCAGTTTGACGTAATAAGCAGAATATTTTGTAAACTTTGATGATTCGAAATTTCAATCAATTGCTTTAAGTAATTAGTGACTTTCGGTGGACCAAAGTTTGTTAGGATTTTTTTAATTTTTTCTTGCTAGTATCAGCTTTAATTTAGCTACCGATATAAAGGAAATTGATATTAAGAGATATACCTATATAAGTACGTCTTATATGTTTAAATGAACTTAGAATCAAATTTTATGACAAATGGTTCTACTAAATTTACTCAAGTAATTAGAAAATCAAGCTAGAATTTATTCAAAAATATGGAGTCTACGAAAAATCATCATAAAGACAAATAATACGATTTATTGGATTATTTTAATAAATGTTGTTCAGAAATTTATTAAAAAAATTTTGGTTATACTTAAAAAAAATTTGATAAAAGTAATGATACTTTTTCTATCAGTTTGCTTGTTTTATGAATTAGAAATAAATTTGCATGAGCCTTTTCAGAGCTTAAGGTCAACTGTTTAACAATTTTTCAAGACAGCGAAGAGGTATGTGTCGTCTCAGCCAATATATACGAGTGTTATAAAAGGATGAAATATCGAGAAAAGTCGACAAAATCAAAAACAAAAATTTTGGGTAGTCGAAAAAGACTTTTCGTATTTCTAATGAACTTTAATGAACCAAATATGTACCATTTCGGTAGACCACTTTTTGCCTTTGTCCGCTAGAGACATTATTCCATCAGTGTAAAACTATTTTTCTTTTTTTTTAAACTGTGACAAGTAATTTTCACATGCTTCGCCTGGAGTCAACTTTGCTTCATTAGGGGAGTTCTGCATGGACTGAAACAAATGGTAGTCCGATGGTGCAAGGTCAGGGCTATATGGTGGATGCTTCAAAACTTCCCAGCCAAGCTCTCCCAGTGGTTTCCGAGTCATTAAAGTTGTCTGTGATCTAGCGTTGTCCTTGACAGAAGACGAAACCCCTTCTGTTGATCAGTTCTGGCACCTTTTTGCTTGCTTCAATCTCATTAGTTGTTGACAGTAAAATGTAGAATCAATCGCTCGACCAGGCTGGAGCAGCTCATAGTGAATGATTCCTTTCCAATCGCACCAAACATTCAGCATAACCTCCTGAGGCATCAAACCTGGTTTTACGACCATTTGTTGATCTTCACCACAGTTGGACCATAATCTTTTATGCATATTATTGTGGTATTTGATCCACTTTTCATCTCCTGTTATCATTCGCTTCAGAAATGTTTCGATTTCATTTAGTTACAGCAAAGAATCGCAGATGTTAATTGGGTTCATTAAATTTTTCACAGACAACTCATGTGGTAACCAAACATCGAGCTTATTTTTGTAGCCAGCCTCTTTTAAATGGCTCAAAACCGTTTGATTATGAATGTTAAGTTCCTTAGCGATTTCTTGACTTATGTGACGATCCTGGTCAATCTTTTCCATAATTTCATCAGAGCGAGATGCATCTTTCACATCGAAATTTCCAGAACGGAACCGAGCGAACTGTAAAGGGTGTTGTGCTACACAAACTGATACAGCATCGCCTCTGTAAACTCACAAATTTCATTGGTGACTTTCATGGCATTAAAAATATATATATACTATACTTATAATATATGAAGAACATTTGTATATACATATATATATGATAAGCGAAGCGGCTGCATATATACTGGATTCCATGCTACAAAAGAAATCCGGGAAACGAAATAGCTGATGAGGTTGGCTAAAGTGCGTCTTGCTGTTGAATTTTTCAAAACGGCTGATAGGCCTATCAAGGTGGAATGCCTTAAGGACGTTTAGGATCGCCAAAGATCATGTATAAGAGCCCCGAAGGAAAACACGCAAACTTATTACTCACACGGTCTCGACATCTAGGAACACATTCGAACCGGATGGACATAAACTTTAAACCGAACCTGCATCAGACATTAAAAGGACATGTAGTTGTGTATATGGCGTTATAACCAGCCAGAAGAGCCTTACATAAAACAGAATAGAGTTAAATAATTGCTTGAAAATAAATCTCCCACTTTGAGTATTTCCAAACTGAAAATTGATTTACAACTGCATGTAACGTAAAGATTAGCAACAAAATCTCAAATAAAAATCTTTGATTTTATTAAATAAAGATATTTTAAGGGCTTAGCTCGATTATATTACAACTTTGGTTCAAGGGCCTAAACTATTTTCCTTAATTGAGCTTAATGGCTCATAACTCAGCGTTTTTTGGCAACTAATGCTTTCTTTGCCATACATACTTGTTGTAATAATGTTTTATATTCTCCAAAGTGTGTGTTTCCAATTCAAAATGCACCAACATTCATATCCCAGACATATCTTTAGACAACTTTTATATGCAACAAGTCAACCAGTTTAATTATTCAGCAGTTCTAAGCGATCTTTGTAGCAACCTGCTGTAGAAACCTTTCCAAATCACAAACATTGTTTTTACAACTTAATGCTGCAAGTTACTACATATTAACAACAAAGCGATGGAGGTAAGGTGTTGCATATAATATGCAAGCAAGCAACACGGCGGACTTGCTGCACGTTGCTGTTGTTTAATTCAGTGTTTGTAACGGCCACAGGAGGCTTTCAGTTTCATTTAATTATTTCAAGCTGACAAAGAACTGCACTGAGCCGCACAGCAATAAACACAAATACAAATATGTATAAGAAGATACATATATATATGCATATATGCATATATACAAGTACATATGTATATAAGTAGATAGGAGACAAAAAAATCGAAGGCAAATCGGTATGTGTGCGCGAAGGAAAGTAAACACTTGCAATGAATTAAATGGAATATGTTTGCATATACATATGTGTGTGTGTGTCCATACGCAATCCTTTACACAAAGTTCTTTGTGTGCTGCTGCTGCCGTCCGCGCGGCCGAAAAGCTGTTGTCTTAAATTTATACGACACAAATGGCTCGCACTGTCAGAAGATAACAATAATAGCAATAGCAGCAATAACAATAATAATAATAATAACAACGAACAAACAACAACAACTCCATAATAATACCACAGACAGTAATATTAAATTTAAGCGAAAAGCAAAACGAAACAACACACACTTCCAAGGGTTGCTTGCGCGTCCAGCGGCGCAGCGGTGTCCCTTTCGCTTTGGCATTGTCCGTTCGCAGCTTCTTCAATGCCACATCTTGCGAGGAGTTCAGCTTCTTTTTCATCTTTTGTGTAATTTTCCCACTTGCGTGCTCGTTGTCTATCTACATTAGCGGCTATGTGAGAAGCAAAAACAACAACAATAGCGGCAAAGGTAAGCAACGCACGGATAGTCCGTGAAGCAAAGGGTTGCTGGCGCGCATCATTCAACCTACCGACCGATCGAGGGAATACAATCACAGCAAATGGCCCTCGCGGCCGCTGCGCATGCGCTTTGCATAATAATGCGCTCGTCCGTCGTCCATTCAACCCGGCTACGCGCCTTGCTGCAGGGGCTACTTAAAGTAAATGTGTATGTGCATGTGTGTAAGTTATAATCGGACAGCGCGGTGTAGCAGAAGATGCGACGTGAGAGACGAACAGGCGCAGCAAGGAAAAGGTGGTGTCCAAGATATCGTACAATGACATCGCACAGCTACACAAAAGCCAGTGGTGCGTTAGTTGAGCGCGCAAGAAAATAATGAGGACGAACACGCCGGCCGTGGCCGTGGCGATTCGAAAGCAAAGTGCTGCAGGATATCAAAAAGGTACGATGGGTTGGCCGCTCGCTTGGTCCGCTTTCGTTGTTGAGCTGGTGAAGCGCGTTCAAAAAGGACACTGCGCGCATTGCCGCGCTCGACCGCAATGCGAAACGCCCGAAAGACGTTGAAAGCATTATGCAAATGAGCGGTTCAACTGTGACGAATGCTTACCGTTGTGGCTGGCTGTGGCTTAGCGCATAGCTTGCAGCTTGCAACTTGGCGCTAATGTTACGCGGATTCGGTGTGGTGTCCTGCTTAACGCGCATCGACTTCAACTCGCCGCAGTCCATTCGAAAACTCTTTACGCCTTGTCATTCTAAGAAAATTGATGACGATCTCACAATGCTTATGCTCCTTTTATTTACACATGCATACATAAATGAAGCGCATGTTTGTAAATGTGCTTAGCGCGCAATAGTGTGCTTTTCAATGCGTTTGTGTTGAGACAGAAGTTCTTAATTCAATCATAAGAAAATTTTGTATATCTAATAAGGTTCTGCATGTCCTTTTAATGGCAGTAAGTTGATGTATGGAAAAAAATGTAACGGCTATTTGGAAAACGCTGCCTTTCATTAAGTGAAATATTGCTGTATTTCTTCATTACATAATTTTCTTCACTATGCTTACAAAACTGCTGCAAGATTAATGCATTTCTTAAATTGTAAAATTTGTGATGCGTTTGAAAAAAAAAACAGGGCAAAAATTGAAGCTTTATAACAAAATATGTTGGATTTACGTAGAAAAGCTTGGGGTCTTCAATTCGTTATACTGATCGATGAAAAATTGTTGTTATACATGTGTATGTTGGCTGGTTTCGTACGGAAATTCGGTAAGAGCTAACATGCACGCAATAGGTTTTATTATTTTAAAAACTCAAAAATAACAAGAATTTGTACTTTTTAGAATACTTTTAAAAATTTTAAAGTTCATCTGACATATGGTTTCGGAGATATGAGCTTATTTGTAAGAATTCTATAACTTGTTGAAATCGATCCAACGCTTTTAAGAGGTTACATGGGTTTACGGGTTTTAAAAATTGATTTTTTTTATTTTTATTAAATTCTGCAACCTCTAGAATATTGTCTTAAGTTTTCAAGTTGATCCGAGTAATAGTTTCGGAGATACAGCCTTGCGAACTTGTGCGCTCGAGGCTAGCTAGGCTAAGTGCGCTTTCTTAAAACGCATTTTTCTCGAAACTGTGTTTTTGAAGACGGTTGGCAAGCTTGAATTGATATATTTTTCAAGTAATAAGCTCAAGAAAAATTTGAAAATAATTTAGTTTTTTTCTTTAATTCACTCAGAAGTTTAAATTTTTTCACAAAAACCGGCGAAACCGTCGTTTTGCTAAAAATTAAAAAATTTACCAGTACTTCGATCATAACCGGTATTATATATGTACATATATCGATATAACACCAAATTTTGGTTTGCAGAGTTTTGATAATTTTAATGTGAAAAAAGACTCTTCTGGAGATCGACAACGGGAAAAAGAGAATCTTAAAATTTTTTCTGACTAGGAAATAGATATAACTCCTTCATTATGCCTGATACCATAATATTTAAAACTACTGAAGCTCTAGATGAGTCTTAAAGAATATAATGCAGTTAGGAACGTGTTGAAAATATTGCTAGCTACCCACAGGTAGCTTAGTACTCCAGAGCTATAAGTTTGTCTTCTGGAAGCGCGAAAAAACGTTGTACTTATATGTTAAATCTAAAGTCAAAAGGCGATCTAAAATCAAAAGCTTGGAGAAAAAGAGGTATCTGCAAAGCATATGAAAAACTCAACCTTGCTGTCAACAGACAATGTTAATATTGGACTTTCTCGGCAACATTAACGTTAAAGATCACTTCATTTTTCAGATCTTTCTTCTGCATCATATATGAGGAAGCAGTACTATTGTGCTTTAAGTCATAACCAAGTCTAATTATTAATTTAAGTCCTTCCGGAAACCACACATTTCAATAATAACTACACAAATGCTCTGTGAGACGGAAAAACGGATTTGAAAATGGATTGATATCAATATAAGAGATAAGAGGAGGTGTGCTATAATGGTGATCTTCCTGGAGTGAAATGTAAAAGAAATTTCTCTGAATTTACTCTCAAATGTAGGTTACCGAAAATTGTGCAGGATAGTACCAAAGCAAACAACATAAAAAAGATGTATGTATAAAAGAGCTTTCAGCTTAAAATAACTGAGGATATTTAAGGTCTAACCAATGAGTTAAAAAAAAGAGTTTAAGTCTTTAGCAATTTTAGTATACGTGTTGGTACTATAATCTAACTCAATTCAACGTAGAAACTCCAGATGAATTCGTTTTTGCTATAGAAAAAAGAAAGTAAAATGTGTGAATTCATTTTCCAAACTCATTTATAAATTCAATACTTTGCTAAGTTCAACCCCGCTAATAACTTCACTCCCCGCCGCAACTCGTGCTTCATGTATTATAAAAGATATTTGGTAAGCTAGACCATATTTAGAAGTTCTCTTTTAATTTTAAGAAATATAAAAAAATACTTTTAAAAAATATTTTTATTCCGTATTTCTAAAAAAAAAGTATATATACATATATATTTATATATCTATATCTCATCTGACCTTGTAGATTGGCCCAAATGCTTAAAAAACAATACATTTTATTTATAAAGTTTCCTTTATTTATGCAAATTCATTCAAAAATTCCGTTGACGAATTTTATTAGCACAAACAGTCTAAATACTTTTAATCTTTATATTTTATATTTGTACGTCCTTCACTCTTTCTCTCGCATGCTCCTCACCTGTTGGACATTTTCAAATTCGTTGTACATATTTCATTTCCAATAACGTTGCTACAATACTTCGGTATTAATTTTGTTTTTGTGTTTAGGCATATACTAAATGTTAATATGTATGTATGTATGTCTAGTATGGCTGTGTGTGTATGTGCACTGTGTTGAATATAATCTTCAATTTCTTTGTTTTGTACATTTTAATATTCTTCTGCTTCGTCTTCCACTTCGCTTTTAACATTAACTTCGATAATGCTGTTAATTAATGCGATACGAATGAGAAATTTATTGCCCACACCCGAAAATGTTTTCAGCCAGCAGTAAAATCAAATTTTAAGATACGCCATTCAAGCACAAATACCGACATAAGCATTAACATGCACACACACACACACATGCATTTGTTGTATATAAATTAATATACGGGCATGCACACAGGGGTGTGTGTATACTTGTAGCGCAAAGGCGCTGAAAGTCCGACTAAAAGACGGACGAGCGACTAGGCGATCACCGCGATCGATCAGTGACGCACGAAAAAAACTTCGCCGCTTGGCTTTGCGCCATGCGCTTATATGTACGTTGTGAGCGCTGCGCTGTGCCGCGAAGGCGGGGGACCAACCAACCAACTGTATTGGCCGAGATGAAATCTCACTCGTAATTTACTAAATGAAAATTTTATTGTGGCGCGCATGCGCGCAACTCGCATATTCGTGGCCGCTTTGTACATGCAAGCGTGTGTGTGAGTATGTGTGAAGACGAAATGGACCACGCAGCTGCAGGTGGAACGCATTCACGACCGCTAGCTATGTTTGTATGTATGTGTGTGTGTATGGTTACAGCATTAGCGCGCGGCTTGTAAGCGGGGCGCGCGTACAATGTTAGGCGTTAAAGACACTCTGTAGACTTTAGTTATGGAATTTTTGTAGTAACTGGCGACAGTTGTAGTTAATAATGTATAGGCGTTGTCGGGAAGAGTCAATACACCACTGACTTCATACATATTCATGCATTGAACATATGCATATGTATATACGTATGCACATATGTATGTATAAGCGTATGGGTACACAAAGATAACTGTGAAAAATTTTGAAAATATGTTGAAATGTTTCACTGGAAGCAAAAGAGAAATTCACTTTGGCTTCGGTGGACATTTTAATTTTTCAGTGAAAAGCTTCAACAAAAAGGTTTAATGGAGCTTGTAAGGAATCTGTGTATGTACATATGTACATATTACTGGTGAGAAAATTTTCTTAATTAGGAAAGCTTCGAATTCGCATTATTTTTATAAAATATTCTTCAGCTTTCATCAGCGTCTGGCGACATCGTTTTATCGGTTATACCGAGCAATTCGAATTAAATTTAGATAAATTTCAGAAAAAAAGCGCATGTGACAATTGTAAAGGTGCTCTACGCGGTTAACATACATACACTTGGGGAGAGGTCTAGCTCACTAAAGCCTCCGTTATTATTTTATTGAAATGACTTATCAGATTCAAAATTACGTCGAGCTTGAGAACCAAATAATGAAAGGAATGAAATTTTACAAATAGTTTCACAAATGTTCTTGTTAGAGCTTCCTTTTTGTTTATGTGTTCCTCAGTTAGGCCCCATTAAGGCTTTATTATATCCACGCAAGTCAAAAAAAAAATTTTATTTTGTAATTTGCACTTATTTTTTTAAGTTTAACTCGTGGAGAAAGATTTATGTGCCTAAGATTGGCTTAAATGCAAGAACCAATAAAAAGTATTATTGGAACTGGTAATAATCGGAGGAGTAGTCAAAAGTTTGTAAATATTTTTGTAAACAAATTTAAATTTAAAAGTGGCGTAAAAAACGAAAATATTATCAAAATTCGTATTCCTTCGATCCTTGTCCAACAAGTATATCTAAACGATTAGTATGAAAACTCGATCAGTCCAGCTGTTTTGGAAAGGTTTTCACCACTCTGAAAATACATTTTAAGTTTTGGGAGCGAATTACGCTAAGTTAGTTATGTATAAGTTCTTATTCTTCTTATATCCAAAACTATTTGTGGAATCACGAATATTCTCAAGTATACTTATATACTTTTCATATATTGTATGTATGTATATGCAAAACAAAAAGTCGAAAATTTAAATTCAAAAGTGAATATAATCGCTTATGTAGTAACCGCTGGATTGAACATAGTTTTTGAGTTCCGGTTCAGATTTCTGAACAGTAATTAACAATTCCACTAACTATCAGTCAAATTTCATATATTTTTAATACTTTTCCTTCTGAAATAATTAGAATTATAAAAGAACTTCATCCAAAAAGTCAACAGGACATGATAATATTAACCCAAAAATCCTAATTGCGTTACCAAATATTAATGTAGCTGTAGCTGTTGCTGTAGCTCTCTTTGATCATAAATGCAATTCTGAGTTTCGAATACTATCAAATTTCATGGAAAACGTTGCAGATTATCTTGATAAATAAACCTGGGAAAGACTAAACACAGCCGTCTTCATGTAGCCTAATCAGTGTTCCACCCTGTCTTTCTAAAATATTTGAAAAAGTGTTACTATCAAAGATGTCTCCTTTGCTCCACGAAAATAATAAAATACCAGCACACCAATTCGGGTTTCATGAAAACCATAGCACGATAGAACAAGTATATAAATTACTAACGAACTAAGAAAAGCATTTGAGCACAGAGAGTACTGTTCAGCTATATTTCAAGACGTGACTCAGGCGTTTGATAAGGTGTGGCATGAAGGCTTTTTATATAAGATTAAAATCTTATGCCTTTACAATTGTATAAAACATTGGAGTCTTATTTAAAAAATAGACAATTTATGGTTAAAGTAGGAGATTTCATATCTGATGAACGACCGATAAGGGCTGGTGTACCACAGGGCAGTGTTTTATGACCAATTCTATACATCATATATGCAGCAGATCTTCTAACAGCTTATAATATATTGACATCAACTTTTGTGGATGACACAGCTTTAGTAAGCCGTAATAAATGCCACATAATAGCATCAGGAATATTAGCGGAGCACTTAAGTTCTGTCGAAGAATGGCTAGCCAACTGGGGTGCAAATGTGAATGAACAAAAGTGTAAGCATGTTACATTTTCTCTAAGACTAGAAATGTGCCCGTCAGTAAAAATGAACAATATTTTAGTTCCCCATGCTAATGAAGTAATTTATCTTGGTAGTCACTTAGATGGAAGACGTACATGGAGAAAACATTTATCTAGTAAAATAACTTGCATGGAAATAAGAGCTGCAAATTTAAATTGACTTTCAAATAGAAACTCTAAACTTAGCCTTGACAACAAAGTGTTTTCATACAATGCGGTCATAAAGCCGATTTGGACGTATGATTCAACTGTGGGGTACGACCTGTGCAACTACTATTGATATAATACAAAGGTTCCAATCAAAAATACTTAGAACAATCACTTGTTCACCATGGTACATGCGTAATGAAAATATACAAACAGATCTGGGTATTCTTAGGTTAAGGAAAGAAGTTGAGGACAGCAGAATGAGATATGTATGTATGTACCTAAACTTCGAGATCACCCAAACCCATTGGCTAATGATCAATCAAGCACGCCGAAATGAAAAAAAAATAACCTTATACAGAATCTGTAAAATTCTCCTGATTCTATCTTATTTATATATTCTAGAGCTGAATGATCTGTGATGGCCTTTGACAAAAACTAATATTTTTTAAACAAAAGAAACTATTACGCCTTCACTTCACGTTCATCACTCAAGAATAGTTCTTCTTGAATCAATAAATCAAACACGAGTGGTAAATGATATTTTAATTTATGAATTTAATCGTTTATTCTGAAGTTCAAGTGGCTCCATTTAGCATACAAAATACTGAAAATGCACAAGGTTTGCAAAAAGTTGTCACTTTATCACCACAAAGTCCAACATAAGTATGTATGTATATCATATTATAGAGTCATTTTAAGCTCCGGTAACTTTGCGTAATTTCACTACACAAACTCCATATAGCCATCTGTGGTCTAACCGAATTTGTAAAAGAAAATATATGCTAACATGTGGCACATCCAGGGTATATTTCAATAAATTAACTGTTTACAATTCTCCTATTTGTCGAAATGTTAACTGTACATTTTGACAACAAATCCCAGCAACATATGTAAAAGTAAATTACTAGCATTGTATTTAAATGCCACAAGGCATTATCAGCCGCGGGCACACGGGGGAAATCTCACCATTAAGATACACCAAAACTAACGGTGCCTGAACGATTAATAAACATTTTATCTCCACAGACACATATACACGCACACATATGTACCAATGACTACATATATTGCTACTTGTGTGTTTGTTTGTGTGCAATCACTGCACATCGCTGCACAGATGGCCAAAGACTCAGCTCAAATATCGCTGCTGCTGCTGCCGCCAATTCTAATTTATGACCAACGCATTTGCATAACGTCGCTGATGGACAGTGCGGCGCGCAGCGACAAAGGCTGCCAAGGATAACAGATATTATGGGGAACAGATCGACGGAAGTATTCAAATAAAACGCCAAAAACAACAAAACGCAATGATAAACAACCCTGAAACGGCGCTGCCACCAAAACGGTGGTGTGTCTGTGTATGTATATGTATGTTTGCCTAGGTGCTTACTGGCCAAAGGGTGAGTGGCAACAAAGTCTGTTGCACAGGAAGGGGTGTGAGAAAGCAGTAGGCTGCTATCCAGCGCAAACACAGCGGCTTACATACTCGCACATGGAAATACACACACGCATGTGGCATGCGGATGTGTTGTTGCAGCGCTTTAAGTGAATCATTGGTCATTAAAATCGAAAAATATAAAAAAAAGGGTAACGAAATCATTTTCAAAATGCAGAAAAAACGGATTATAATCACGGAAAAGATATGTGTGCATAAAAGGATATCATTCTTAAGTGTCATAAATATATACATGTACATATGTATATGTTATGTAGATCCATTGCAGTGCTCTGACAGCGCGGCAAAGGCTTCACTGCAGCAATTTCACGAAGGACAACGCTGGGAATGACAACAGCGAAACGGACAGCGGACCGAAATGACAGCAAATTAATGCATCTTCAGCTGGGCATAACTGACCTAAAAAGGTTTGAAGAAATTAGCCAAGAAAACCAAAAAAAGTGTAAGGAAGGGTTATTGCATGATTTGTTATGTAAGAAATGTGCTTACTCTACTTGCAAACACACATGCACTCGCAGGACTTTGTTTGATTTTTAGATTTGTATATTCTGTTTAGTATAGACAGCTGGAGTTTCGGGTAGTAATTTCACTTAAAGCAGATTATTTATATGTATATAAAATTGGATATGCTTTTATAAAGTATATAGTAATTAAAGTGCTAGTTCCACGAAAATATCTGAGACTAAGGATACTAACAAGGAATCGAGCTTAGATTTTTGCAAATGCTAAAGAATTGCGAGAAATTCTTGATACAATTTTGGAGACAGCTAGTTGGGCGTGATCTGTCTGGACTTTAATTTATTGCGAAATTTTTTTATTTTTCTATAAGCTTTATATGTAGATCTGGAAAAAGTTTGAAGAAGAGTAGTATCATCATATAACTTTGTAATGTGTCTTTACACTAAAATATTGTTCGAACAGTTCTTCGCCATTTATATGTGAAGTAGGTGCATGTCTTTACTAAGTTGTAAGAATAATGCCTGTAGAGTTTTGTATTTATTAGTTTTATTCAAACTCTGGATTTGTAAAAAAAAAAATTGAAAAATAGTAGTATCTGGATACAACTTCGTAACGTAGCAAAGCTACAAAAGGCCTTACTACTTCACTCGTTATCTTCGAGGTAGGTGCGTGACTTTAGTAAAATGTAAGCAAAATGCGCCAGGATATAGGCAATAAGTTTATTGCTTACCAGTGAAAGCTTATACTTATTTATTTTTATTCGGCCAAAAATTTTGAAAAATATTTGGCCCTCATATGACATTGTAACGTGAAAGTTTTGAAAAATTCTGCTTATTCTTTTATTAACTGCGACGTCGGTGCATGACTTTACTAAAATATAAACATAATGCGCTTAAATGTAGGCAATTAGTTTGATTTTTTAGTTAATTGAATTTTTTATTTTTGTTTTCGGTCAAAAATTTGATATAATTTTGTTAAGTGAAAGATCCAAAATTGCTAACTCACTTGGCTTTACTAAAATATGAAAATAATGCGCCCAAATGTAGGCAATAAATTTATATGTTACCTAAAAACATTTCGTTTGTTGTTTCTGTGGTTTTTGTGGTTGAGGTAGTAAGGTAATAATACAAGGGTTTTCTTCTTTTATTATGAACAGGTTAGTTAGTTATATTCATACTACTTTTAGACGATTGTTGTAACTGCAATTAAAATATTGTTTGCGAAAATTTGAGTCCAGATCTTCTGTAATAGCAAAAGGTATATTTTTTGCATTCTGTAAGGTACCGGTTTTCTTTGCCACATTAAGATATACATTCGAAGCCTGAAGGTATTCGAAAATTTTATCTAAGAAAAATTTTGATTAAAAATTATAAAAATTTTTACTTTGACTGCACTGAAGTTAGATATGCTTCAAATATGCATCTCTTATAGCATTAAAGGATATAAAACGTCTTTATCTTGATTTTTATAGGTTAGGTTGCGTGTAGCTACATATGTATGTATATGCTATAGAGATCGTATCTGAATAAATGTGCGAAGATTGTATTGTTTGTACTGGAAAATAGTTTATGTCAAATTTCGTGGGGATGTCTTGTCAAATGAAAAAGTTTCCTATACAAAAACACAATTTTGATCAGTAAGTTTGTATAGAAGCTGTATGCTATAATGGTCCGATATCGGCGGTTGCGACAAATTATAGGCTTTTTATAGGAAAGTGCCCATGAGGCGGATGAACGGGCATGACTAATTGGACTCAGCTCATTGCTTTTTGTTCACTCTTATACATAGCATATACTTCATAGGCTCTCCGGCATCTGCTTCTGAGTATTGCAGACTTCATGGCAAACTTAAAGTACCCCATTCAGGGTATAAACATCAATAAATCGCCGCCAAATAAATTTTTCTCCACATTATTACTCAAGCGCCACTTAATTTGCTCATATAACATGTATATAATTTAGTATCTGTAAAGCTTCTTGAAATAAATGTGTCACACTGTAAGCTCAACGCAAAACCACAGAACTATTTTAAAAGTTAACACAGTTGACATAATTTTTCCGCTAACTACCGGCTACCGATAATTATTTCTTCCTCAAATGAATTAGTAATTGATGTAAGCGTTGCAACAGCGGGGAAACACTGCACTTAATTCGAAAAATTCATCGTTTGTAGTTTACAAATCGTACACGAAATATAGAAAAATCATAGGCTAATTTATTGGTTGCCAGGTACGCTCACGCCTATTATGCATGCGAACTGAATGACTTTTCAGGGAAATTTGTAATTCACAAGTACGCGCCAGCGCACACATACACACACATATATATGCGAGGATTAGCAATAATTTTAGCATCAATGAGCGCACAACACCAACAACAACAACTATTAACAGAGAAGAGGCCTA
The DNA here is from genome assembly GCF_024586455.1 of Bactrocera neohumeralis. NCBI lineage: Eukaryota > Metazoa > Arthropoda > Insecta > Diptera > Tephritidae > Bactrocera > Bactrocera neohumeralis. The sequence continues at coordinate 6,191,260 of NC_065921.1, forward strand.
GTGGAGGCAGCATGCACGTCATCTACGCAGGGGACTTCAAAATTCACCGTAAGATACTAACCACAAAGTGATGCGATTAATTAACAACTCAACTGTCAATCAGTTAGCACATTTTGCAATGCCTGCAGTCGCTGTACATTTGTTTGAGAATGTGTGCGTTGGAGTTTGTATATAAGCAACATATGTATATATGTACATATATGAGTATTTGCTAGCAGCTCCGAGGCATTAGCGTGTATATGCAAACACTTCATTATAGGCGAATGCAAATTTCCAGCGCAAATTTGACGAGAGAGTGCTGATTAACCAAAAACAACGACGCGCCGAACAGTGTCATTCGGCAATGAGTGAATTTCGCAAAAAAATATAAAGAAAGTAAAACGAATAAAACTCTTAAGAAATATAAAAGTTATGAAAGCGTAAAACAATCAGCAGTTATTTAAGATTTTAACCCTTTTGTGCGCAATATAAAAAAGTTAGTAGTATGTGGATTGCTAGGTTATGCTCAAGAAAATTAAAAAAAAAAATCTACTGAAATTTTTAAACAAAAAAAATATTGAGGAATAAAGAAATTATTAGGAATTACAAAAAATAAAAATTAAAAAAGAAAAAAAAAAGTTATAGTCTGTTAGCTTCGGAAAAATTTAGTATGTAGTATAAAAAAAATATTTTAAATTGTATTTGATCTTTTTTTTTTTAAAAAAAAATAACTTTTTTTCAGCACAATATCCCTCAACGGGTTAATCAAATTTTAACCTAAAATTTATCTCTCATTCATCTCATATTCATATCTCTGATATTTCTATTTATTGCAAGCAAACTTAATAATAACTATTAATGACGCATGACGCTAAACCAACGCAGGGCGGTCACTAAATGACTGCTCGACAGACAGTCTGTCAAATTTGGGGAGGTAAAAAATGTGCAAATTAGCAACATTAATCAGTGGCTTACTGCCGATAGCAAAAAGTGAAATTACGCAAATTTCTTTGCGTCACGCAGCGCGGCCAAACAGCAAGCAATGCTGATAACTAACGGTTTTGATGAATTGCTGAAAATTTTAAATTAGCAAAAAATAATGATTTTACAAAAATTACGCAAAGGAGAATTTAAAAATAAAGCGGCGTATAAAATTTATGTTAAAATTAATTTTAAATATTTTTGGTGGCTCTGTTATGTTGCACGGGATGTAAGTATTTATTGTATTTTTAGTTATTGTATTTTTAAACTTTTGTAAAATGGTCGTGGCTTTGGGTGCGCAAATATATGCGAAAAACACAATTTCTGCTGGAAAAATTTTGCTTAAAACAAATTTTTTTGATAACTAAATGCCTACTTTTTTTAAATTATGTTTTATTTGACACTTAATGGCATTTTGAACTAAATGTTCGCTAGTTGCGCTTATTTTGAAATGAGTATTTCTTTTCAATATTTGTGGCTATAATCAAAATAAAATTATTATAATTTTTTTAAAAAATGAAAAGAATTTTTTATTTAAAAGTATTTTAACCTGCTTTGCATAATTTGTTCGTACTTGTTTTTGTTTTTTTTTTGTTTTAATTTTTGGTTTAGTTTTTTATAACAGCTTTTCTATTTTTTATTACTTTTCTAATTTTTTTCAAAGGTTTTAATTAATCATGTTATTTATATTCCGTTATATAATTTGTTGTTTTAGATATTGTATAATATTTCCGTATATTAACTTCGTTCTATGATCTTGACTGATTAATTTTCAAAAAAGATATTATTTTTTATGATGTTTTTGATGACCATTTTATATATATATATAATTTTTTTGTTTTAATATGTAATTTTTTTTTATTTTAATATATTATATAATACTGTTATTTTACTATATGTGACCGGGTCTACGAAAAGGGGTCTTAGGTGTCAAAAAAAAGGAGAACAATTAATGAGATAACGAGAAACTGACGATTAATTTTAGCTGCTTTTTTTAGTTTTCGCACGTTAGCCCCCTTTGTAGACCAGGTCACATATATACATATATATTTTTAGCAATTTTTGTATGAAAAATTTATTTTTAGCAAATTTTTAGTTGGAAGAATAATTATTTTTGTTGATTTATATTTTATTGTAAAAAAAATTAAATTATTTTTTCTTTAAATCGATTTATGAGTTGATCAACATAGACATATCTAAATTTTTTTGCAATATGTAATAATAATTTTATTTGTGGAAAAATCTTTGTTTTGCAAAATTATATATTTTATTGTTATTATTAATTTTTATATAATTTTTTATTTATTTTTATTATACATTTTTATGACTAGTTGTTGACTAATTTTCGAAAAAAAAAATATATTTTTTATTTAAATACATTTGTGAGTGGTATATAAACAAATTTTTAAATGTTATACTCCTATTTTATTATTTATATATTTTTTAGAAATTTTATGGCATTATTTTTGTATACATATATATATTTAATTATATAATTTATTTGTTATTATGTCACAATTTCATATTATATGTTTAATGCTATGATTGTTATTTATTTTCCCAAAAAAAATATTTATTTGTTTTTGTAATTTTTTAATGAAATGTTTAGCTTCTTGAACTTTTTACTACTTTTTATTTTATTTATTTTCAATTACATAACCATATTCAGTTTAATATTCTATTAAACCAGATTTTTTTATATCCATTTAAATTTTTAATTATTTTTATATTTAATTAACTTTTTCATGTTATATTTATATTTGTACTTTTTGATTAACAATTTTATCGCATGCGATATATTTAAATATGTTTTACCGTGGCTCCGTTAACCAATCCGCATAGGATATGGAGAAAGTGCCCGCTGTATCCATGATTGTTGCCGCGTTACGCCCACTTATCACTTATTGCGTTTGGTTCCTGCTGCGGCAGACTAAAAGTCGCTTCGTGCTGCTACTGAGATGCACTACGAAAATTCTGCCAATTGGCCAAACAACGCTGCAGAAAACAACAAAAACCACGTGTTGCTCTTATTTCCACAACTTTTCTCACCTAAGCAACGCGTTCGTCGCTTAAGTCTTTGGTTTTTACTGCTTGTTTGCTGTTTTGTCTTATTTATTCTTTTGTATAAATTTATTTTATCACTTCAGCGAATGTTGCATGAATGTCACTCAGCGCGATTTCTACGTAAATTCATTCAAATCATACCATTTCGCTTAATTTTATGTTTTCTTCGTCACTTTATTTAAATTTTATATCGAATTCTTGGAAATTTCCTTACACACGCAAGCGCTCCGGTTTTCAAGCTCAATATTCAATTCACTCTTCCGATTTGTAATTTGGCTGTATGTGTGTGCGTATATAATGTTGCTTACTGTAGTTTGTTAACTGAAACGTTTCACTGAAATGCTAAAGGCGTATTTTTTATTTTGATTATTAATTTTTGAAAACACTTGTCACTCGGGTTATGTGGTTCATTATTAGTCGCCACATGTGTGTCTGTCTGTGTATGTGTGCTTATATATTGAAGCGTTCTAATGTTTGCCAACAACTTAGAGCGAGCGTATTTGTATAGAATGTTGTCATAAGTTGTAAAATGAATCGTCATCCGCTTGATTATTGTTTATTGACACATTTTGTTTAAATATGTGTTGTTGTTGTTGCTTGTTGAATTTATTACTTTTTATGACAAAACTTATACAATAATAGTTTTAGTAATTTAATTGTTGTTAAATGTTTAATTTATGAAATGAAGTTTTCTATAAAATTTTAAAAACTACAAAAAATATGGAAATTCCAAAAAAATAAAATATCAATAAAAAAATACTAAAAAATTTTGGATTTTAAAACATGTTTAAACCGGAAAAGTTAGTTACGATTAATTAAAAAATATACAGTCACTCACATATATATTTTTGTCTTAAGCAATAAAATGCTAAAAAATATTAAATGATATTCTGCAAACACAAAATTTTAATATTTGTATTTTTTGCGTTGCCAGAAATTTATTTAGTAAAAAAAGGTTTGCATAAAAACATACATATGCTTATGGATAATATATCAATTTCGAAAAATTGTTGGTAAAAGTTAAAATTTAATCAGTAAAGATTTGAGTTTAAAAAAAATTACTAAAATTCAAAAAAATTCTAAAAATGTCAATAAAAATTTTCAAAAAATGTAGGTATAATTTTAATAAATAAGTCTTTCGAAATTTTAGGCGAAGAAATAGGTTCTTAATGTTTAAATATTTACAAAATAGTGTAAAAGAAACAAAATATCAATTGAGTTTTCTGTTCTAAAAAAAATTCAAAAAATTTAAAAAAAATTCAAAAAATTTCAAATAAATACAAAAAAAAATCCCAAAAATTATAATTAAAAAAAAATTTCGAAAATTTATGCTAAGAGATTGCTTTTTAAAGTTTAAAAATTTACAAATTAATATTTAATAATTATCAATTAAGTTTTGAGTTTTGAAAAAAAAGTTCACAAAATTTCAAAAAAAAATTCAAAAATAAATATAATTTTTAAAAATGATTTTTCGAAATTTTTAAATATTATTTGCAGAAATTCAGATTTACTTCCTGAATCTTTGGGAAAAAATTAGTAATTTTCGAAAATGCTCGGAATTCAGTAAAATATTTTTGAATTGTTTTGTCTTCATTTTTTAAAGTTCATGTGAAACAAATAAAATTTTAGAAAATTATTTTATGCATTTAAGGAAAAATAATATCTTAAGCAATTTTTTTAATTTCGAATTCAACTCCTTGTGTCTATGAAGGGCAAAAACCGCATTTTGCAACGTTCTGATTGTGTTTCTAAATACTAAAGTCAAAATTAGCTTATTCGTAAATTTTTTGTTTTTATTTTTTTTTCGAAATTTTACTGCTACTGTGTTTTGATACATTTACAATAACAACACAAGTAAATTTTTTTATTTGTTTTTTTTTTTTTTTTAATTTTTCCCGATCGTATTTCCATATAAAATGTTTTTCATTCCGCATATTTTTTAATATGGCAACCCACTTCAACATTAATATTTTTACATAAATATTCTGTTATACTTTATTTCACTGTTACTTTATCAAATTTTCTCCAAAGACTCCGAAACTTGTCTCCCAATTATTACAGTTTGCTCCCGGCTATCGATCTTCAAGTGTCAATTGCACTGTCTGCTCCAATTAAAACACTACAAATCACACAATAAGCAAAACTCAACAACAACAACTATATTTGCGCCAATAAGTGACAGAAAAACAATAAATCGTCATAAACACACAAATGTTAGTGCTAGTTTTTCTTGGTGTTTTTGTCTGTTTTTGTTATGATTGTTATTTTCTCAATGTTATCATTGTTGTTGGTGGCAAACAATTAACGAACAAGTAAGACCGGAGCGGGTCAACGCAATCGCGGCAGAAGCAACCACCAACAAAGGCACACACAGTCAGCACCGTTACATGCAGCAGTCGACGCACCCATAAGCGCGGCCGGCCCAACTGGAAAATCCCGCTGACTGGCTGACCGACAGGCTCCGCGCTCGGCGGGCTCACTTGTCAGCTTGTCGGCTCGCTGACTTGTTGGCAGACTGGTGGTGGGCTAGATAGCGGCTAGTCCGCATCGTAGCTCATTAGCTGAAGATGCCGCACTAGACGCGTGTGTCGACTGCTGTTGGTGTTGATAGTGCGTGTTCGCTTGTAATTGCTGCCGCCTTGTCTGTACGCCTATTCGTCTGCTTCTTCTTTTCATTTTGCAATTCGACTAGTTGTCGTTTGTCATAACTGCAAATGCACACAACAACAAAGCAGCCAGCGAAAAAGTCTAGCGATAACGCGCACGCTCACACATACACACGCTTAAAAAAAATACATACAAAAACACACGCGTTGTTATTTGTTGTTTGTTGCCGCGTCGTGACAAAATAAATAACTGTGCGAGCACGTAGTCGTTGTCGTCGCTGCCGTCGGTGTTAGCTATGCGACTCGCCATTCACAACTGAAGACCACTTTGCGCATTCGCCAAACCAACAACCAAAGATCCAACAACTAACAAACCAGAGACGGTCAGCACGAGCAGCAAAACAAAAGCGCCAAAGAGACAACGCCGCTACTTGCCAGCTACACGGAGTCAGTCAGCGCCAAGCAGTCAACCAGCCAACCTACCTGCCTGCCAGCATCCGCGCGCTAGCACATATTCACAGCTGAGTGTGTGCGCGCGCGCACCGCATTGAGTTGAATTCGCCGCGTGCGAACGCGCGTTGCGTATGCGCGCTGGCACAGCAGCCCCAGTTGCAACCCCAAACGTAAAGCACGGCATCATCGTTGCAGTTGCCACGGCGAATGCAGTCCCCTATATATTGGTTATCGGCACAACGTCGCCGAAGCTGTCGGCTGCTGTGCGTTGGCGTTGTATGCACCTGTACTGCTTTCGCGCCTATACACTCGCCTGTTTGAGCGCGCGCTCTCTCTCAGCTCTGTATTGCGCTTGCGCTCAGCATAAATGCATTGGCGCATGCGCGTGTCTCCTTCTGGTGGGTTTTGGTTTTTTAAGGTTGGCACACAACCTGTGTGACGTCGGTCAAGTTGAAATTGGTTCGATCGTTTTGATATGGTTTGTTGATTGATTTTCACGTTGCTGCAGCACACGTCTTATATTGATGCTGCACTTGTTGTTGCCACACGAATTATATAAATGCATGTGTACATATGTATGTATTAATGATGCGAATATAAAAAATTGCAAGCAGCCAAAGATAAGGCATGAAACGAAGTGTGTAGACGAATTATGTTGTATGTGGATGCTGCTAAGCAGGCACTTACAATAAAATTAGAGATACGCATTTAATTTTTAAGTTATTGGTTTGAAGTCGTCATTAGGTTAAATTTATGTAAAGATATTTATTTAAAATTAATCATATATTGGCTCAATTGTCCAAGTAATTTGTTTGAATGAACAGCCATAAACTAAGGAATTTTAAGACATTTTTGATGAACACCTTTATATTTTCAAATTATAAGGAAAAATTGCCAATTTGCAACAGCCACTTGTGTTTGTTGTAATATATACATATATGAAAGTAGTAAAATACTTAAATCAATAAAAGTTCCATATTTACCAATTTCTAGAATCTCCCTCAATCGAAAATTTTTTTTAAACAGTTCTTACCTGAAAAAAGTGGAAATTTTAAATATTAGACTGATGCGAGAATTTTTTTTAATATTTAAGTGTCAATTATACTTAAAAAATAATTACTTAATACAACTGCTATAACATTGAATAAAATCTATTAAAGGGTACACCTAATGTAAAATTAAAAAAAAATGATGTTTTTCATATTCCGACAGATTATACCTTTGAAAAGAACGTACTAAAGTTTGAAATCATAAATTTTAAATCTGTAACGGTTTTTGAGTAACAGCATTCGAACCCTCAGTTCAATTTAACTCAAATCAGCACTTTTCGAGTTATGAGACAAATGATCACCGATCAATATTAAATTTTTGCTAAATTCTCCAAATGGTTTTCTATACCAGTTTTTTGGTTTGCCAGGTCATAATTTCCAAACTTATGGATAAAATTCAACCCACAAAAAAACGCCCTTATTGTCAATTTTTGAAGTCTTTTTAAACATATGTAGGAGACGATCTAATAGTGAGAATTTTATTTTTTAGGTTTTATATACGGAGAAAGCCGTAATCACTGCAACAGTGGTCGACTTTTTTAGCGTCATCGGATATTTCATGTTAGTCAAAACAGATTTAATTATTTTCGTCAAATTCAAATTTTCTCACGAGGAAGTCATTAATATTTTATGCGTCAAATAATAAACATAGACATAGATCTTAACTAAGTAACATATGACTAAGACTGATGGACAGACGAACATGACTAAATCTACTCAGCTCGTCACGCTGATCATTCATACAGGGTCCGGCACTCGAAGTGTGTTTTCTGACGAAAAAATTTTTCCAGTTGAGCAATTCCTGTAAACTGATCTCAAAATTGGATAGGTTTACTCCGACTCAAAGAATCTATGGATCATCGGTCGGCCACCTGGAGGCGTCAAAGTAAATGCGACATTGATCGGGAAAGTGTTCTGACTGTTCTTTATACCGAGAATCAAAATTGACCAGCAAGTCACATTCGTTTTATTTTTTAGGTTTAATACAAAAACAGATGGTCGAACGATTCTCATTAATATTTTATGCGAGTGATCCAAAACATGACTAAGACTAACGATCCGAATCATTCATAGATGACCTCTGGTGCACGAATGTTGCTTCGAATCTATCAAAGGATAAGGGTTTATGACCGACAGTTCTGCGAATCCAAGGCAGATTATTATCGGGAAAATTTTGGTGAGCAAGGTCCGAAAAAAAAATACACCAGTCTCGAGATGCTGAAGAAACCCATTTCCGTGAGTGGGCCAAAATACCAGCAAGTCACATTCGAGCAGCTTGCGATTCGTTTTTTGACCGTCTCAAGGCCATAGTTAAGGCAAAAGATGGTCGTATCGAGCAAAAGTGAATTCCTAAATTTATGATTATTTTCACATTTTGTATTTTAAAATAAATAAAATAATTTTTCAAACCGAAATTATGGCTTTTTTAATTGGTTACACTTCGAGTACTCTGTATATTATCTATATATATAAAAGAAAGTACTGTTATTTACACTATTTATAACTCAAGAATGGCAGAAATTTGATATGGAGGTAGGTTAGAACCAGGGGACAGACATAGGACACTTTTTTATCTCTTTAGTTTAAAAGTCAATAGAATTCATAAATACCAAAATTGATCAAATCTTAAGCATGTGTTCAAAATTCATGTAAGAATCATTTGAAAAATGTATTACCTCAAACAAAAAAGAAAGAAATAAGGAAAAAAATAACAGCACAGATCTTATGCGGGAGAACACTAACTTTCGTATGCATGCATACGTAGTATATGGGTTATACTGATTACTGCTCCTGAACAAGACAGTTTTTAAGACAAACCCGTCAGATATTTTTAATATCACAACAAAAAATGGCATTCGTCAAATTACTGCGGCTGCTTTGCTAGATTATGGGCGAAGGACGCAAATGCATTTATAACAAACTAGATGCGACATCTAATATAAAAAATTGCGGAATAACTGCAGTTTTGATAAAAAGATCTATTATAATTTGAGATATACAATAAATATTTCCAAAGCATTGCACACAGCAGCGCAAAACGATGGAGTATATGCATACAATTTCAAACAAATCCTTCTTCAAAAATAAAACAATTGCTAAATATTTGGAATAGTAGAATAGAACTGCAACCAAATACACAGTGCAATGGATCATAACTGACTCAGTAATCAGTCTATGAATATTATACCACGTGCATCCCAAAATACTGAAGCTATAACTTTACCAGCCGACTGTTTCGTCTTTTCACGCTTGAAGGCCGGTTCATCATGAGCAGTCCACTAGGCTGACTGTCGATTGGAGTACGGTGTGAAATGATGGCGCCATGTTTCTATTGTCTCACACCGTCACAAAAATTCGGTTTTATTACGTTTAAAAAGCACTCAAACACTCTTCAGAATCAGCAATTCGTTGTTTTTTTGGATTATGAACTTGCGCGGCAACCACTTTGCACAGTGCTTTCGTCTCTTTGGGGCGTTCACTGTCTTCATTGTCCTCGGTACTCATTTCGACTTAGCAAATCTCTTCAAAAAGAAGTTTGTAAACTATTACAAGTTGCTTCACCAAAAATGCTATAACTCATTAACTAACAGTCCCTCAGTTGCCAAATTTGCATACGTGTTTTTGTATGGTAGAGGCCGACTATAACTTATACAGATGGTATTAGTGGTACCGTCTATGCTTTTTGTACTCAAAGAAAAGTGTTTCAAGAATTGCTAGATCTGCTTGATGTGCTGCTAAGGTTTTCGGAAATCTAAAATATTTCTCAATCGTATGATATAAGAGCTTTGAGCAGTGGGTTTCAAATCATTTATTACGAAATATTTTTTAAGATATTTTTTTCAACATCTAAATTTACGATCTTGCTTACCTTTGATATGATCTCTATAAGAATAGCCCCATCGTAAGCTAGAAACATTTTTACTTATACCTATTCATTAAACATTTTTAGGAATAATAGTTCTTTATTTTCAATATTTGAAATTCAAGTATCGCATAGCCCACAATTAACGTTGCCTACATTTCGGAGCACAGTGTTTAAGACGAAGTCCGAAAAGAACAAGCAAAGACAATTTTAACCTAGCAAACACATAATAACACTCTCCCGTCATAATTTTCTGCCAACTTTGAACTCCCAAGACAAATAGTCCCAAGTAGCAAGATGAAACTGGCGGAAAGTGAAATAAAAAAATCTGTGAATTTTCACAAATTGCAAAATCCACTAAAACAACAGCTAATCAGTGGGGAAATCAAAAATGCAGCAATGGCTGTGGCAAGCGGTGCCATTTCAGCGCGTGCGCATTCAGTGGCATGCCACAAAACTGTCAATACATGGCATAGCAGAGCAGACGCAGTGGCGTTGCAGCAACAACGATTTCTGTTGTTGCTATACACTGTCAATACCACAACAACATACCGCTATGCAGGCGAACAACGTGCCACACAGCGGACACAAAACAAAAAACTAAAAACCAAGTGCTGCCACACTGTCAATGCCACTGCAATGTTCAAGCGACAAGTGCGTCCAAATTTATGAACTAGCCAAAGTGCATGTGTGTGTGTGTGGTTGTGTGTGAGCTTGTTGCACGCACTTTTTAGGTCATGCCCGCGCCTGCGGCTGCGCACACAACCACGCGAACCGCGACTTGCCACGCAGCGGCTTTGCTGGTGGTGGCGCGGATTGCTTTCGAACGGTGCTTTGCTGCCAATTTTGGTAGACTGCCGCAAGTAGACGCACTTAAATGTATTAAAAGCATATATTGCAATAACAACAGCGAAACCTAACACAGTAAAATCACAAAGAAATTAAATGAAACGAGTGAACACTAAATATGGTTGTTTCGGTGGAGTGATGATGTCGATGGCCAATGTTGTCAATGTAGCCAACGCAAGTGCATTTGCAGCACGACGCACGCAGCGAGTATGTGGTCGCCGATAGCCAAGATGGCAGTGACAATGATGTGGTCGGCGGCTGGTGGCTGGTGGCTGGACGAGAAAAGACGTTGGCAATGGCGGACAGACGATCTGGCGCACCAACACACCAACAGCCGCACCGTTTTCTTATCGCACGCATGTTTGCTTCTTTGGTAGTGTTGTGGTTGTTGTTGTGGTCGCAGTAGCCGTGCACCTGATTTGGCTACGACGCAATTGCTTTGCTGTCAATGTCGCCAAATCATCGTCGCCGACGTTATAGCGGGATATTTACGCCAAAGACATTTTACTTAACATAGTGGCGATTAACAAAAAACAAATAAACAAAAAACAACAACAACAACGAAACTGGTTGCATCGCCTTGCTGGGACTTTTGTGGCAAACACGCATGCCTTGTTGTTGTTGTTGGCTTCAATGAAATTTAATGCATGAAAAATCAACAACAACAACAACAATAAGGAAAACACAAAAACAACTGATATGAAAAGTTGAGTGGCTCTCATGGAATCGCCAGTCGCGGCGACTACATAAACTCACTTTAGTAACTGAAATGATGGAAATAATAACAATAAACGATTTATTGCTGCGATAACGGTAAACGCATGTAGCAGCTAACAGTAAAGACAAAAAATATGCATTTCACAGCTGTAGCGGGGCGCATGCCTTCAGGGAGTGTTTCGGTTTTGGCGTTTGACATAAATAATAAACATCTATAAATGGCGTGCGGTGCTGGTGAGCGTGAACGATGGCGACCGTTGATTAAAAATCATAAATTATTTCGGTTTTTTCGCATTTAGTTCACTTATAAAATGTCACAATTGGAGAAAAGTGGTTTTAAAATAATGTTTTAATTGCTTGACTTGGCGCTTGAGATGTGCTTTGATCATCGGTCGCAACTTTCTTGAAGGAAAAGAAAATGTTTCGCAATTTTTAGCAAGAAAACCATTTTCTTTTCAATTTTATATTTTGTTAATAATTTTAAATGAAATATCATCGTTCATAAAATAATAAACGAGTATATGAATGTATATGAATTGAATAATATAAAAGTAATTAAAAAGTTTTTATGGCCCAATAATACTGAAAAACTGAAACTGAAACTGAATTTTTCCAAAAAGGATCTTTTGAAGCATGCTTGATCATGCGAAATCCGATCCCACATTCATGGAGAGCATTATAACTGCCGACAAGACACGGATTCATAAGTTTGACATGCAAATACGTCAACAATCATCGGAATGGAGGGGAAAAATGAGCCTAAACAAAAAATTCACACCAAATCCGCTCAAAAATTAAGATGATGCTCATTGTTTTTTTCGATATTCTTCGTTTGGTGCATCAGGAATTAGTTCCTGAGGGATAGATGGTCAATAAGAAGTTCCATTTGGCCGCATTGAGGCGTTTGCGTGAGAACATTCGTCGAAAACGGCCGGAATTGTGGAAGAACAGTTCATGGATTGTGACCGAATTTAAAGCCAAAAACGCAATTTTTTTTGTTCCCTAAACTGGAATTGCCGCTTCATGGAACTCGTTCCAGTCGATGCTTATGAAAAGTGTTTCGAGGACTGGAAAAATCGTTGGCATAAGTGTTTTACATCTGGTGAGGATTCCTTTGAAGGCAAAAAAATAAATGTTGATGAGTAATTAAATATTTTGCGTTTTATTTACAATTTCCGTGTACTTTTTTGCCATAATGTATACCTTAATAGCTGCGTTATTTTGCTTTTGGTTCTAAATTTCCACCTGTTTTGAGCTATTTGTAGAAATTGTATGTAGAAGTCCTTCTAGATCGTTCCTAACGTCCATGGTATTATCTCGGCCTCAGACTCGTCTAGAGATTTTCTTGAATTGGCCAACTTATCTGCTTTCTCGTTACCGAAAATCTTGTTGTGATCAGGTACACATATTATAGACAAGTGAAGTTGTTGTTGTTCTGCCAGCATTTCTAGGATTGTTAAGTAATCTTAGGTGACGATAAAACTAGCAATGCAGCCAGGACTTTTGTGTCTATGGCAGCTTTCTAAAGCCACCCGTAGTTATTAAAAATAGCTCCATAGGCCTTTTATTTGTTTAATACTTCCTCCTGAAAGATGCTAGCTAAGTTTGGTAGATGGATAGAGAGAGAGAGAGAGAGATGTGAAGATCACTTTAAAGGAGTACTAACTAGACACAGATAATTATTATTGTCTACAGAGCGAAAAACGATGTTGATATTTTCATTTCTAACTCTTTTTGTAACTTGGCAAACCCATATTTTTAGAATGGTGTACATATGGTGTTCAAGGGTGAGTGTGTTTAGTGGTTTCGATTAGCCAACAGAAAGGTTGCCTTCTTCGAATCCATTCAGATGGACTTGTGATTAGAAAAAGCTCCTTAAATAATATTTTACTCGTTCGAAAGCTAACTAAAGGGTGATCCACATCTAGCTTCCATACCTTTTTAAAGAAAAAACACAGAAACTCCAAATTTAATGAGGAATGTTTATTATCATTCAAAAGACTATTTATTTGACATTTATTTTTTGAAAATTATCTCTTTCAAATGTTGTCCGCGGTATCAGATGATCCATCCCTTGAGTCCAATTATAGATGAGTCGTTCGAGCGTTTCGCCAAGTAAATGATGAACACGCGTGATGTTTGGTTCCTAGGCCTGAATCGAAGCGTCATTGTTCGCATAGAATTTAGACTTCATAAATCCTTACAGGGAAAAATCTAAAGGTGTGATATCACACGATCTTGATGACCAATCGACCGGCAAAAGACGTCAAATTATTTCCTTACCGAAGTGTGATTGAGAGAATACCATTAGTAATCGCTTTTTTCAACAGTAATTTAAGTAGTTGTTTTAGGCTGCTATGGTGATTTATGGATCTGTGTCGTAGCCAAAAATATTATTTTTTTGTGTTGCATGATCATTTTTGAGGAATTTCAGCGTACTTAGCAATTTTCAAAACTATTTACCAAACCTCAAGGCCAATTTCATTTATGGAAACAAATTTGATGAATGATTTTTTTTTATTTTTGAATTGGTTCAAGATCTCTATTTTATTTGTATTAAAGCCATAACTGAAATAGAAAAATTATAACAAAGTTTGCCGCCAAATTGTGAAAATTGCAGCCGAAAATTTTAAAAGATGTAGGAAAGTTTCGAATCACCTTTATAACTACAACAACAACATGTATTATAATAAGTATATTTTATTAACCGCTTGAAAGTGTCAATGACTACAAATGACACGAAAATTACCCGAGACTATAAATAAAAACTGACAAATATATGCTTATATGTATGTGTTTGTAAGTATTATTATATATTAATGCCGCTCTTACAGTTACTGACCAAATGATTGCTGTTGTTACACTAACAAGATCCTTGCAACATGAAATTCAATATACATATGTCAGCCAGTGAGTGTGCAACATATGCTGCACGTACGCCACACGCCCGCAAAAAGCACGTAAATTGATACATACATACATACACACAGATTCATGAACAAAATACTTCCATATAAGTGGGTATATTTCCCACAACCACTTATCTGTGTGTGCATGAATGGCATAAATATTAAGTCTACGCTCACGCCTTTTTGATTAAATAACAGCAACAGCACCAACAACAGCAAGCACCGTACAACGACTGCTGCAACAGCTATGGGCTTTTTCGGCGTCATCAGCAACAATGCAGCAAAATGCACTCAACTGTAACCGAAACCGGCAATAAAGTGACCAACACAAAAAATTAATGGAAAAAAATAATAAAAATAAAAAAAAAAACAGAAAAATCTCATTCCGCTTCATTTCGATCGAATGCAGATGAATCAATAAAGAAGGTGGGGCGCTGCTGAGATTGCCGCAGCGACGAAGAGCGCTGAAGGCAGAATGCTCACTTGCCGACGCCCGCACGCCCGCTCGCCGCATTGGTGAAAAAGTGAAAGTGTGCGCTTAAGTGGCTACAAATAATCGAATCGAATGAGCAAAACAAAGAAAAAATGTGAAAAAAGCCAAGCAAGCTAATGTAGCGACGTCGCACTTCGCACAGTTTGCGGTTGTAAGTGTTGCCTGTCCGACCGCCGGCTGATGGTGGTCCGCACCGTCCGTTGGTGTCGCACCTGCAACGCTCATGAGACGCTGGTCACACGCTGCGGCTGCTGTCTCTGCTGCCTGCCTCTGCTGTGTATGTTGTTACTTTCGTTGGTTGGTGGTTGTTGTTGTATTTGTTGTACGCGTTGTTGCACTTGCCGCATAATTTGTGCGCCGACAACCACTTGCGGATACATTAAACCACAATGAAGGTAATCTTCTACTCACGTTTAGTCTCAGTCGCTGCGCTCCCCACCCGCCACATGCGTCTGCGTATGTGTGCGCTTGGGCTCGGCAAGTTTTTGTTGCAACCACACGTCTTCATCTGTTGCTTTGTCATTTGTCCTCAGTTTTTTCTTGCCTTTTTTCTCAACTCACAATTCGTCATTGTCGCATTTTCTGCTTTAATTCATCAAAAAATTGTATAAAATATATGGACACGATAAAACCCTTAAAGCCCCTCTTAGTATCTGTATTAAAAATTAATTTCGAAATGAAATATCTCACAGCCGTTGCGGTTGCAGCGACTTATTATAGTTGTTGTTGTTAAGTTAAAGAGCATTATCGTTATTTTGAACACACTTTTACTAGATGTGTTATTGTTATTGGTATTATTGTTGTTACTGCTGTTGTTACTGTTGTTGTTACTGTTGTTGTTGGAGTTTCTTTGCTGTCCGTAACGTATGCGGCGAGTGGTTTCGGGTGTCAGTTTGCAATTTATCAACATTACTTTGATTTCTATGCAAGATTAATGTCCATTCCATGAAACACACGAATGTGAACTTAACGGTATACAGAAAAAAAGCATTGTACTATATATACAGCGACAGTGATATTCGAAAATATAACTATGAAGTTGTTGGTAGGATGCTTTCAATATAATTCCAAATATTTTTGATTGAAAATCGGTTTTGGATATATAGCCTAAAATTATGCAATACAAGTCGAAATCTTTCTGTTGATACAGTAAATTGAACACAATTTATAGAAAATTTACAAAAATTAAGGTCTAACTTTGACAATCGATTTATTTTCGTATAGAGTTAAACGTCTCAAATACTCTTAAAAACCTAAAGCGCCTAAAAGTATGCATAATCAGTCTGATCAAACATCTTAACACCAACTGACAAATTTAGCATATTTTCAAACCATTTCACCACCAACACCCTTCGAACGCAAAGATAAGATATACCAATATACTAAAACAGTTTACAAATTACCTAAGAAGTACTTATAGAATATTCTGACCAAAAATTTTAAGTAACCAGATTACATTTAATCTATTCACCAATCTAGACTGTCCTCACAGCATATAAAACAACTGTTTTTGATTAAAAATTCACGTCGGTTAATATTAATTTAAAAAAAATTGTATTATCGATTTTTTTTACAGAAGTCATCTTGTTTTAAATATTTTCCATTTACTAGAAACAATGGATGAATTTTCTTGATATAGGAAGCCGATTTCCAGGATTCACAATTATTTGTTTGTTTACATTTTTTTCTCTTCGTAGTATCTAAATCAGCTGTAATATTGTAATAGATTTCCTTCCAAACAGATGGCGCTAAATCAGAGTCACAGAGGGAGCTTTCGAGTAGATTAGCTTCAAATCTCGTCGGTGAACTGGTGTCATTTTTGTATAGCGAAATCTTGCTTAATCTGGTCGATTAGTGAGATAATGTAGTCAATAGCTTAAGTCTCTTGATTAAGTGTTGTGGAATGGAATATGGTAATAACTAAATTTAAAAATTCTCCTAGAACAGATGCAGTGGGCTTATTTACTAGGAATTACGGCCGCAATGCGTTCTAACTCTACTTGTTGCTGCCAATTCATACTCACTTAAAGTATAGTACAATGTTTACGGACAGCGGGCATGAGATTGTAGACCATTGGAACCGGACTCATAATCAAAGCGAACATCGTATTATAATCGACCTTTCTAGTATGGTCGGAAGAAATTGGCATAAGACTGAGAAAAGGAGGTCTTAATCCACTGAGTTGCTTAATTAATTACTACATACCACAAAGGTACTTGGGGGTAGAGCTGCATTAGGCCTATCGATGGCCTAAGTGAGGCTGCCTGCAATCTGACCCTTTTACATTTTCCTTTTCAATCAGCCAACTAATTTTAAAATAACTATGTGGCATACTCTTGAGAGCTGCCTTTCTTAATGACTCTGAGAACAATTATGTTGCATATTTTCAAGCGCTGCGTTATTTAATTACCCTGTTAAGGATACGTCTCAGCCTAAGCCAATAATAAATGTATTGAAACAAAAATCAGCAATTGCTAATATCCTTCAAAACGCTTTACCAATGCTTCATGAAACTGAAAATAATTACGTGGCATACTTTGAAGACTGAAAAATTCATTCCCCCAGCCTTTAATTGAGCTTTTAATATTATATTAATTTTTCAAATTATTTTATTGCTTACATTAACAAGTAATAAATATACCAACAACAACAAGAACTGAAGATCATATTTCACAACAACACTGGTATTTTATATATTTTATAACGCTCGTAACGCTTGCTGGCGTAACCACGATGACATGGAGCTTGCATACACAGAATTCCTCAGATGTGAGAACGAAAGACTTAAGCAGCGAACTCGACTTAATACATCTTATACATTGTATATTGTAGTATTTGCGCTTTATTTCTAAATAAGTTATTATAAAGCAATGCAGTTCTGTATAAAAATCTCATAATATATGACGATCTTGTAGTTGTTGTTGTTATAATATATGTTGCATATAAAACGGATTATTTGTTGCACATTAAAATGCACAGCGGAGACAAATAAAATAAAATTGCGACTAAATGAAATAAAAATGCGAAATAAATCAACAGACGAGCGAACGATGGCAGTTCATTAGCATATATGCACATGTGTGTGTGTGTGTATGTCTGTGAGCGCTGCAGCTTAGTGCAACGCATGCAGTAAGTAAATCATGCCGGCTAGCAGTCGAGTTGTAGTTGTTGTTGGCGTTTTTCAACGAGCTGGCGCGCAATGTAAGGCTTGCCAGTACTTCGCTTATTGTTATAAGCGTTGTTGCTGAAGCATTGTTTTTGTTTTTTCCGCTGCAACTTGACTCGATTTAATCCCGACACGGCAAACCAATTCATTGACAGCTGAAAAGGTCAAACGTGGCACGAATTGCGCACGAAACGGGCATGCCAGCCAAGTACCCGTGCGGCATAGCGGTCAACGGCAACAAAAATAACATAAACATGCGCGAAAAAAAACTAAAAAAAACAACAACGAAACAAGCGTCTAGCGTCAACGGCGAGAAAAAATCTTAGTTTGAAAAATATCATAGCAAAATATTGAGCGCCAAGCAGCATTGGCTCGCAACGAATGGGAAAATAATAGCGTAACAGCAAATAAAAAATATGCAACAACAACAACAAAAAATGATTTTAACAACAACGCTGCAAATGTACGATGGCAGCAGCTGTCAGAAACATGTCAAGCGAAAAGCTCAAAACGAATTGTTATGCCAGTAGTTGCAGCGCTTTTTGTTTTTGTTTAGCAAGCCAAATTGATTGCTTTTACAGTTGCAACGATTGTTTGCGAATTGCGCTTTTTTCTGTATTTTCTGTAAATTTCTGCCACAGCGTTGCATAGAAAATTAATTGTTTGCAACATATTGCAAGTACGCCACAGTCAATAAATGGCTGTCAAACTTCAAAAAATATACGAAAAAAAACAACAAAATTTGTATTTTTATAAAAGATAGGATCGGTGGACAGCGCCGTGTGGCAGTAAGAGCAAAAAGTGTGCGCAATCAAAGACACCTACGTGGAAATCAATGTCAAATGCGCATATTTATGTGCAGCGCGCTAAGCAAATATTTGCAACATGCCAGCCCAAACCAAAAAAAAAATATGACATATGCACATTTGCGCGCGAGTAGGTGCCACAAGTTCATGCCACAAAGCAAATATACACATACATACATATATAAAAAATATATATTTAATAAGCTGTAAGCTCCGTCCAAACGAAACACTAAAAGATTCGCCACACCAGCTACAGCATGCCACAAAAGCGCATTCGTTGCAGCTCGTTGACGCTACATTAATGACGTTGCACTTTTGCGCACCGCCAGCGCGCACATGCGCCCCTCACACGCTGTGCTGCACTTACCACTTATGGCTGTGCTGTATTTTTATTACTGCACTTGTTGTTGTTGCCTGCTTACCAAACTTTTTATGGCCATTTAACGCGCTGTCGTTCTGCGCCGCTTGCAGCGAGGTGCGAAATAAAGACGCCACCAGCCAAGCGGCGGGCCAATCAGCCGTGTGGCCAAACAGCCAGCCAATCAGTCGCCTCAGCGATTAGCACGACACAAAACCAACAATAAACCAACACAAAACCAACAATAAACAAATCGCAAGAATCACGTAGCCAAATGCAACGATGCGCGGGTAGCATAAGAGGGGTGCGCGCGGCTGTTGCACATTTCGCAAAATGATTTTTATGCGCACTTAACGGTTAGCAGCTGACAGCTTAAGGCGTCATTCATCAATTTTATTGGCACTCATCCATTCAAAAGGCAAGTGCCTGGCGTATGGCAACAACAATGAGTTGCAAACAAGCATCCTTGCATGCAGTCCCGGCCGACGATTAGCGATTGTGTGTAAATTTTTTTTATTTCTTTTGTTATCATGCAACACGGAAGACGAAGTATGCAGCAAGACCTATTGCTTGCTATGTGAATTTGTAGAAAAGGAATGCAACAGCGATTAAGATATTTAAATGTGTTGTAGCTGTTGTAGCGGTGTGCTTATGGTCATGTGTGTAGCTTAATGTCGCCGTTACTTCAGCTCTACATTTTATTTATTTATTTGATGTTTATGTGCTCTTGACTAATTGAAAGATCACTCTGGGAGCTTTGGCAACCTTTTGGATTATATTCAGAAACACTAAAAATTTAATTGTTGCTTGAGAGAGGATTAAGAATAAATATATCAATGACATTGCAGTAAAATTTCAATTTTTTTTACTTTTTGTGAACTTTAAGTTGTTTCCAGATGTTTTGTCCACTCACCTAGCCAAATTTTTCAAAAGATTATGAAACTTCCAAAGGCTTACTTAACGACGTGCTTACCGCACCACAGCAACTCTTGATGCAACATGTTCCCGAAAAACTTCGGTTTATTGTTGTACTTTTAGCCAGGAACATGGAATCGCTTCTAAGCAAAAAATTTGATCCGGGCACTGGGATAAATGTTTCTATTAAGGAGTTTTTATTTCGTTCGGAACTTTAAGAGTAGGAAGATTTTTTTTCTGTAAGCCCATTATTAATATAGCAGTCAGTAATATCTCAAAAATCATTAAAAAGGACAAAACACTGATATTCTAACATCACAGTATAATCACGCAAATACTACAGGAAGCATTGATCGATTGTGCCTGCACGCTTGCAAGTCATTTCATACCAGAGCGAAATCGTAAAATATCTCCTGTACTTGGCAAAGTATAGTATGTCTCCCTCTGGTTAGAGAACAATCAGTTTTGATAGATGATTGCAGTTGCCGTTAACATTTATATGTTACCCACTATCAGAATCACATGAAAAAGTCAATATAGAATAATCTTTTGACTATTTCGGCTCTGCTAGACTAATATTAAAGCATCTTTGCTCTCCTTCCTTAGTAATTCATGGACATTACCCGATATAAAAATTAATATATTTAGTAGATATTTTAAGATCTTTCTTCAATATACAAGTATCAAAAAACAAGTATTTTCATATTTCGATAGGATATATGTACTTTTAAAAATAAAATACTATAATTTTGAATCAATAGCTTAGAAGTACAAACTTCAAAAGTGTAGCAAGCAGTTCAATCAGTTTATCTCTAAGTGCGTTTTTCTCAAAACTACATTTTTAAGATTTTGCTTAAGTGATTACTCCACGGAACAATAGTCATCTATACACCGGCCGACCAATTTCCGATCTGATAAAAATCGAATTATTTATTTTCGAATCCAAAAATGACGAAAATTTTAAGTAAGGTTAGGTTAGATTATATTGTCGCTGTCACGACATACATAGACTAACAATTTAATTTGAGCTGAAATATTCGTTTGTGTAGATCAATGCATTCTGCGAACTTGAAAGACGACTTTATATCTAGTTTTAATACTTCCTATAGTTCTTTGAACTGTGAAGCTTCCAGATATCTAAGCTGAGCTATAGATAATGCTGGACAGAAGCTTAGGAGGTGTTCCTGCGTCTCTCTTATGTCTTCTTCCATGCAAATCAATATCTATTATAAACAATCATAAAATAATCATTAATGCCTTAGTACATGCGTATCTTTCGCAGAGGGTCGAGAACGCATTGACGACGAACCACGTCCAGGACCGGCCATTAACATCAGCTGAAGATCAACACGTCAATCAAATAATGAAATTGGCGCTTGAGAATCGAGAAATAGCAGTCAGTAATCTTACTGACATCATTTGAAAGCATTTTGAAAGATCATTTGGGTCTAAGAAAAGTGAAGGTACGATTGGATTCACAATCATTAAATTTTTTTGAAAAACAGCGTCGCGTTAACGTCAGTAAAACAATACTGGCGATGAGTCTTGAATCTATTCTTACGACCCTGAAACAGGCCATCGATCGGCCGAATAACGTGGCAAAAATGAGCCGAAGCCGTCAAAGCAGGTCAAAAATCCAGGTTACGTATGTTGACATTTTCCTTCGATTATCGAGGTCTGGTGCACTTCGAAATCTTTCCGTCCGGCCACACTGTCAATAAGGAATACATATTATTTGATTGTTATGCGTCGTTTGCGTGAAGCAATTTTGAAAATGAAGCCTGAATTCTGGACCAACAACTCTTGCTTTTTGCACCACGATAATGTGCCGTCTCATATTGATTCTTCATGAGTGTTTCGCTTAATTTTCAACCAGTTTCGTGCCGCAACCTCCGTATTCGCCTTAGTGAGGTCGTGTGACTTCTGGCTATTCAGCAAACTCAAACGCCCACTCCAGAGAAACTGTTTTGAGCCAATTAAAGACGTTAAACGTAAATGGCTACACGTATTGAAGGATATTTCGAAAATTGAAAATCAAGCTAAGATCTGTTCAACACTACCAACATTTAAAGGGGCTACTATATAAAAAAAAAAATAATTTGTTATTGAATGACAGATAAGTATCTAAATCACTTAATCGATAAAAGATATATTTATGTATTTAAAAGAAAAATTGAGATAATATCACCCTACGCCCAAGAAAAAATATTTTACTAACCATATAATGCACACCGTTGAGACCTTAATAGCATCAAGTTCATTTCAAATCTGTGCACATTGAAAAGTTTTGCTTGCCACCCATGGATTAAGAGTCTTATCCTATTCTTGCTGTTGTAAACGCTGGTGCTAAAGAGAACAATCAAGCAATTACTCTGATTTGAAAACAATTTTATGACAGCAATCACAACAAACATTGTGTATATATGTTGTTGTAGTCGCTTGCGCTCGCACTTCTTACGAGCGTGAACCGGACGTTGCTAATGAAATTGAAAGCAGAACATAAAAAATGATAATTACAGTGAAGATCGGAACAGCAACACAATTACACGCGCTTCACACAACAGCAAACAGCAAAGCGTCAACAATGTGACAATATGCAACAGCTGCAACATCATGCAGATGCAACTTCATTTAAGCAACAACGGACAGAAGTCTGTGTATGTATGTGTATGTGTGTGTGAAGAGACAGCAAAATAAAAGCAATAATGAATGTATAATAGCATTTAAAAGTAAAACAATCAACAAGCGCTGCTATGCTGGTCATGTGCAACATGTTGCAACAGCAAACATTAGTTTTCGCGTAGCAAATACAAAGGAAAACAAAGCAAAATGAGCGCAGCAACAAGCAATGCCATGCCACAATAGCTGCAACAGCCAATCGTTCTGACAGCGCAACAACAATAACAATAATAGTTGTTACAACAAAAAAGCGGCAAGGACTACCGCTACAACACAACGTCAACAACAGCGCATCATCAATCTCGTTAACAATTTCATGAATAAAAATCATTGTGGCAGCCAACACAGCGATTGCAAGTACATGCATAGCTCTGTATGCATGTGTGTGTGTGTGTGTAGTGGTTCTGCAGTGTTGCTAGCAGCACGCAGTTGTACTCATTGCAGCAGAAAAATGATCATGCCGCGCTGATCAGTTGCAGATGAATTAAGCTGATAGTGGAACATGTAACGAATGCACACACATATACACACATGCGCACCTGTGTGCTTGACAAGTGAGTAGGTGAGTGCGAGTGAGTGAGCGCTGTGGCACAATGCATTCCTATGCCGTGTTGTTGAATAGAGTTGCAAGGATGTTGCAGCCAGTAGATTACAGGTGTTTTGCACATTTCCCAACGTTCATCAATGTTGATTACAATAACAAAAACAACAGCAATGCAAGCAAAAAGAATTTAAATTGCCGCAAAAAGCGTTCAGCAATGCGAAAAGAAGTGAAAAAATGTACTCAATAGCAATGAAAAGTAGTTAATCGATTTAACGGATGCTTATTGCTGTTGTTGTCGCATTGACTTCACATGACAACGATTGCGGTGCTGTCATATATATAATACATATAAGATATCTATGTGGCATTACTCCGACGATATCGTGCACATATACGCAAGATCAAATTTGACCCGGACAGGTCCAAATAATCTGTGGAAGCAAAATCAAATCGATAACAATTTTTTTAGACTGGTACAAACTTTTTAGCACAAATTTAATTTTGAGTGATAGAGACTTGATTAGAAATCTCACTCAATTAGACTTAACTAGGAGAGGCATGAAGAAAGAGTGGCGAAAGAGTGCACTGCGGAAAATAAGTGTCGTGTAGGAATACATTTTATGAAGTATAATATTTCTTGCTTCCATTCCCAGAAGAACTGATCTGCTGATATTTCTCCTTGGACCACAAGCTTTAATAAAGCCTTGTTCGGGACCCTGCAGAATATTTTTTTTTATTTTAAGCTGAACTGTGTGCCAACACTAAATTTAGCATGTTCTAGCAACGTAGATTCTAATTGCAAATTAATTTTCTTTTTTCTCCCCTTTCTTCCGGCTTGTCTTCTACGAAGCGCTATCGAACATCTCATAAAAACTCAGCGCGGAAAATACACATAAATGGGAGCTCTACATAGGGTTCATTCTCCTACTAACAATCAACAATTCCGTCGCAGGTCCTTTAGAATAAATATTGCTGGCAGTTGACCACCATCGACAGCGTTTGGCCCGCGGGCAAGAAGCCCACTCACTCTGGTCTTAACAAATGCCACAATCGAGCTTTGGCGAACGTCGGTGGTGTGCTGAAGAACAAAATGCACAGAAGCTGTTTAAGGGGCAGCAACCATGATAATGATGGTGGTGGTGATGGTGATGGTGGCATGCAATTGTTGCACACCGGCGGCAGCCACCTGATCGTCATAGCTCATCATCTATCTGGCAGCGTTTGCTATTCATTAATAGCGCCTTTGACATGCCTCCTTAACTGCTCATTCAATGTTGCAACAAGCATACAGCAGCTATGTATGAGTATTAGCGAGCGCGCCACTGCTGTCGCAGCCTTCAACATGATTGTGGTGAGCATGCAGCAACACTTGATATTTTGTAGATAATTGCAGTAAAAATGGGCGCATTTTATCGCGCCACAACGCCGCGATCGAACTATGCGCCTGCCTGGCAATTTGCAACATTTTACGTGGACAGACAAAATTATTAAATTGCCACAGCAAGCAAGCAAGCAGCAACAGCAACAATAGCAAAAGTGATTGCGCGGAAGCTTTACTTAATTTGCGCGCGGCAGCGCAGAGCGAGGCGGGTGTGCGGGGCAGCAAACGTGTGTTGTTGGTTGAGAAAAACCAATTAAAAGCAGCCAATTGTACGCGAACATTTGGGGCGTAGTGTTTATGTGGCGCAACGTGCCGCTGCATGTGTGTGTGTGCCGCGAAGGAAATGACGAACGTTGTTATGACGCAAAATGATGCTCGACGCGCTTCCAAGAATAATAAGCATGGGAAATTCCTGTGCTCAGCATGGCGATTAAGAAAACATATAAGCGAGTTCACATATAAGGGGGAATATGTGAGTATATTGGAAGAGTGTACAAAAATCCGTTCTTGATATAGTATAAGCTATATTTTACGAGAGACAAGTATGGTATTGTCTAAGGGCTAAACAAATTGGACCTACTAAAACCTATTCAAAATGGTCATGGATGGATTATTTTTGGTGTCTGTCAAGATAATAGTTCACAGCACAAAACGCTGATGATAGCAGAAACCTACCTACTCCTCTACAGATTTATAGTAGTGTGAGCTTAGCTAAGTTCTATGTTTGTCTCTTTCTGAAGATCTGGTCAGAACGCAGTCTTCGAAAAACGAAGGAAGTTAGTTCCCTCTGGAACTCCAGTTCTGTTTGAACATATTGTCACTTATATATCTTGTAGATTTTTAACCACAATTCTCAACTTATTTATGGAGAGTTCTTTGATATCATCCTGAAATTAAGTATTATGGTCCGTCGTGTCAGTATTTTTACAATGGAAAAATTTAATATCGTAAGATTTTTTTAAGGTTGCACGAACGAATGTTAAAAGTGAAATGATTATTCACCTACAATTAGAATAGTACAGAGATGGGTTGCTGAATTTAAACGCGGTCGTCCAAGCCTTGAAGTCGATCCACGTGAAGGACGTCCAAAAAGCGCATCCACAACAGAAATCTTAGCCAAAATACAGGATGTGGTTTAGGAAGATCGTCGATTGACTGAGAAAGATTTAGTAGAAGCTCTACACATCTCATTAGGCAGTGTGAGCCATATTTTAAGTGAAATTTAGGATTTTAGAAAGCACAATGGGTGCCACATTCGCTAACAATGGAACAAAAACACATTCGAATGCGACTTTCTCAGCAACATTTCAAGCGTTTTAAAAAGGATAAAGTGAATTTTGTGCGTCAATTCTTCACTATGGATGAGACTTGGGTTTATCGCCATGATCCTGAATCAAAACAAGAGGCTAAAGAGTGGTGCGAACCTGATTGTTCGGCTTCGAAACGAGTTCGTGTCCGGAAATCGGCCAAGAAGGTTTTGGCATCAGTTTTTTTAAATGCGAGAGGAATTTTGTTCGTGGATTACTTGCAAACTGGTACAACAATTAATTCTGAATATTATTGCAACCTTTTGGACCAGTTAAAGAAAAAAATACTTTTTCATCAGGACAATGCACCATGTTACAAGAACATTTTGACAATGGCTAAAATCCATGAATTAAAGTTCGAATTGTTAAAGCAGTCATTGTTAAAGTATACACCAGATTTGGCCCCCAGCGACTTCCATTTATTTCCAGAACTCAAAAAATTTTTTCGAGGCAAGCGTTTTTCATCAAATGAAGAGGTCATAACGGCTGTTGAAGCGTATTTTGACGTGAGACCTTTCGGATTCTCACTTCAGGGATTGGATCCACAGATTGGAGGATCGTTGGAGCAAGTGTATTGATGTTCAGGGAGATTATACTGAATAATAAAGTGTATTTTGAATCATAAAATTGTGTTTTTCTTATCAATAATATATTCGGAGATCGTAACGCTGCTTCGGACAATAATCCATGCCGAATTTGGTGAAGATATATCGTCAAATACAAAATTTTTCTATACAAGAACTTGATATGGATTGGTCAGTTTGTATGGCATTTCTATACTATAAGTATTCAACATCGGCGTTTCCGATTTAATATGTACTTATGGAGAAAAGGACGTGTGCGAAATTTCAGATCGATGGCAATCCTGCAACCCTTTAAAACTGCTGTCATAACCGAACTATACAAAAACATGAAGCGCAGTAATAATGAGCGATAAAACGTCGAAAAAGCTGCGAACTCTAATTTGTGGTGATAAAATGTTGGCTGCAGCAGCTACAACAACAAAATGGGAAAACACAAACGCGGCAACAACAAAAACGTGCTGGCAGTATTTCATGATTAAATGGCGAAGTGGCAGTTAAGGCGGCAACAATTGGCAAAGAGGTGGCAGCAACGAGCCAGCAACTTAAATTACAACAACAACAATATGAATACAAAAGAAAAACAGCAGCAGCGAGTATAAAACAATGAAAGCCGAAAACAATGACAACAAATTTTAATGAAATGTGCCTTAATGTAGGCAACAAAAACAAAGCAAAGCAAAAAAAGCGCAAACCAAACATTAAAGAGGGAGCACAGTGGACGTGGCGGGACACGCGGCGGCAGAATGCACAAATTATGTGTGGCAAGCGAAATGCAATGAATTCCGTAGACGCCCAAAACGACGCAAAGCGGCCGTGGCCACGGAAATATGCAGAGGCGGCCGCCAGCGAACCAACCGCCATCATTATTACATACAACACTGCAATTTCGCCGGACGGACCGACGGCGCGCAGCAGCCGCAGCAGAGGCAGCAACATAATTACAACCAACGAAATGCAACGAATGCGAACGCATTGAAACTACACAGAAATGCGCCCTTTGCAGCGCATGGCAGGGGAACGAAAATTGGCCAGGAAGAATGGGCCGCAACAAGCAAGCGGCGGCCGACGACGGCAAGATCGATACGAACTTTCATTAAATGCTGCCGCACAACGCATTAAATGCAGCCAAAATGAAATGCATGAAATATTTGCGTTATTGCATTGTTGCCGCCGTTGTTGTTGTTCCTGTTGTTGTTTCGCAATGCGCTTATTGCTGGTGAAGGGCACTGCTGCCACAAGTCTCATATGCCGCACGTTGCCATGCGCTATCTACACGCGGCATCAATGTTGCAACAACGACGAGGCGTACTACCGGCGACCAATGGACCGAAGGGTCGATGGGCCGACTGGACGCGCCGACGAATGGACGCTGATAAATGATGTGAAAGAAGCGAATTGAGAGCGTGAGGAAAGCACACACAATAAATGATGGCAGTGACCAAGATTTCGCGGAGGTTGTTGTTACTGTTGCAAGGGATACCTTGATTTCGTTCATATATACTTGTATATTTATTGTGTGCTGTGTTTGCTTTTATTTTTGCGATTTGCGTTTATGTGAAATTGGCGTTGCCCTAAATGGTGACGAGGCGAAAGGATATTTGTTGTATATATTATATATATTGTTGTTGTTGTATGTTGCTTGTGGGTTGTTCGGTTTGCGATTACGCGACCGAAAAGAAAGCGCTTATTTACAGTTAGCCATGTGTATGTGCCATTTTTATAAATAATGCGCGGTCTGCGCCAATTGCTGCGCGTTACCTCGATATATCTCAATACACTTGCCGCAAGCTGGCGATCACGATTCGCCTTATCCGACGCAGTACTTTCGGTCATTAAAGTCATTAAAAGCTGCACAAAGGGTCATTGTTGAAATTAGCATTAACGGTGTGGAAAGATAACGCTTATCGGAGGTGGCGATCAAGGGAGCATACAAATAAACGTGCAGGCGTGCACAGACTATTTTCATACATTCTTAAACAGTAAAGAACTCTATGTAACCTTTGGTTTCTTAAACTCAGTGTGCTTTCATAAATCTAAAAATTCAATGTTGCTGTCGGGATAATAAAATAATGGCTTATTTTTCAATAACTAACATTCATTTTTCTGAAACTTTGGTTTGAATTTTCTTAAACTACAGCCCTTAATTCTGAATGCTAATAGAGTTAAGCCCATACTCAGCACAGTACCAAAAATACTGATTTTACAAATATAACCGCTATTTCAAAACCTTTCCAACTTTTTAATATTTCGGTGAAATTCGTATTCTATCGTTCAAAAATAATCGTTTTTTTATCAATTTATTCGATAGAGTTTTATAGATTTTTTCTTGAGATCGTTTTAACAACGCGGAGAACACCAAAATAGTCAAAAATTCACTCGTCAAGCAAGCTAAAGCAAAAAAATATACAAAATTGTTAACATATTTCATCGATAAACCGAAAAATAAAATATCGAAAAAAATGTATCGGTAGTGCAAAAATCCAGAATACGACCAAATCCGATTCAATAAAAATTAGAAGATAATAAAATTCCTTATTTTATTCAATGAAATAAAAAATATCTAAAAATATGGATCTGGAGTAATCGTTTCTTTTGAATATAATTTTTGTTTCAGGAGATCTTTTTAATAAAGCGGGGAACACCAAAATATTAAAAATAAAAACTCATTAAGAACATCATTTGATTTACTTTTATGTCCCGATTTCAACCATATGTGCATAAGTAAATATAAAATTAATATATTAACCAAATTTCTAATTTTATGCTATTATATATAAAATAACAACATACATACATATGTATATCGATCGATGAAGTTTAATTGATATTCTCAGAGCAAAATTTATTTCGAAGCGAGGAGTAAAAAAAATAATGAATCAAAGAAGCTAACGGAAGTGCTAATTTAATTGAATATCGTTTATCGATTTTATTTCGAAAAAGTTATAAAGAAAAAATATCGAAAAAAATTATCGAACCATGTTGCGATCAAATCCGAGAAAAAGAATCGATTAAAAAATTATAACCTAATAAAATTTCGTATTTTATCGAAATACAAATATGCAAGTGTGCTAATTATTATCGATTATCGTATATCGATTTTTTTGCAAAAGTTATGAACAAAAAATATTGAAAAAAAGTACCGAAAATTTAATAAAATTTTACATTTAATCGAAATACCAAGGTCACGAAAAAATCCGAGAAAAAAATCGATTAAAATATTAGAAGCCAAGGAAATTTCGTATTTTATCGAAATACAAATTATGTAATTATGCTATTTTTTATCGATTATCGTATATCGATTATTTTTAAATAGTTATGAACAAAAAATATTGAAAATAAAATAATAAATGTATATATAGTTAAGTTTTACTCAAAAAATATCGATTATTCCAAATATATTTTTGATAGTGTTGGTAGATTTCATTCCTTCGGTTTCTATATAAGCGGTTTTTAACTCTATGAAGGCACAAAAGCTTCTAATTCATTTTCTATTAAATATCGATTATCGTAAATCGATTTTTTTCGAAAAATTTATGAACACAATATATCGAAAAATATGATCGAAAATTGTTAAAACCAAGTTACAATCAAAAGCGAGATTATGAATCGGTTAGAACTTAATAAAATTTCGTATTTTAACAAAAAAAGTATGTAAATGCAAATATCGATTATTTTTAATATCGATTATTTCTCGTATATTTTTGACAGTGTTGATAGATTTAATAGGTGCTTAATAAAATTTCATATTTTATCGATAATCGATTATTTCACTTATATTTTTGACAATGTTGGCAGATTTCATTCTTTCGGATTCTATGTAAACGGTTTTTAAAGGTTCGAAAGCTTTTAATTTATTATCTTTATATATATATCAGACTTAAAAAAAAAGAAATATTAAAATAAATATATATATATATATATATTAGGGTGTGCCATTTTGAGGCAACCTTTCATGTAAAGAATCGATTCTTAATCGACTTCGACTACTGAAGATCGATTCTGAAAAATCGATTATTTTACGGGAAAAAAGTTCGATTTTCGAGTAGAATCGGAATCGAGTTTACCAGCCCAACTGGCAGCCATCGCGTGCACATATAATAACCTCCGCACAATAACCGCCACAAAAAAAACGATTTTTTTTCCATGTAATTTATATGGAAAACAGAAAATTTGAAAGAGGCATCTCTTAATATTAATATTAAGAGCTCATCTTTTGAGTGACTTTTTTTACACATGAAAAGAAAAGGTTGCCTCAAAATGGCACACCCTAATATATATATATATGCATAATATGTTCTTTTCATAAGTAAAAGCAAATATGTTAATAAAAATTAAAATACGAAGCACTTTCGTAAATTACTTCAAATGTAGTACGTTTAATCGTAGCATCAATATATCAGTATCAAATCAAGGGCGCAGAAATTAACGTTTCTGAATAATAATATTGGCGTCTTATTAATTGTTTATTAAGGCGCTTATGTTATTTATTGGAGATTTCTTACATAAATGCATATTAAGCTGCGTGCCAAATTCCACTGCGCATAATTAATATCTTCCAAAAATTTCTCCACCTGCAAGCATAAATGTCATTCCGCGCAGTGCTCAACTAAGCGCGCGTTTAACGCACATGTCACGGCGATTTAGTGCGCCCTCTTCAACTGCCACACTACACGGAGGCCGAAGCGCGCGCCACTTTCTAAATCGCGCACATTTATCTCGCTTGCCGCCGATTAGCCGTGTGCGCTATGCCCTCAACTCCGAGCACTTTGTGATTGATTGCCTGACCCCGCGGCCAAATCAATCATGTGCGCACATCGCGACGCAGCAAGTGAAGCGATGCGACTGAAACGATACCATACAAACGAAGCGCCACAGTCAGGAGATGAGATTTTCGATTTGCATTCGGCTGCGCGGCGACGCACACGTGCCAGCATTATGGCAACTGGGTCACGGTATGCAAAAACAAACCGCTTGATATATGGGCTCTATATCTATAGCAGATATCAAAAGCAAAACGCTTTATCAGCCACTTGCTGCACAGTTCGCTTCTTGTTATTATTGCAATCATTATAATCGGTTGCAAGTTAGCAATGCGTATCATTTTCGTGCGCTTGATATGTGTGATTTGTGCCGTCATCATCGATCAACAGCGCACCAAAGTGCAGCAGTGGTGCAACGGTGCAGCCGCAGGTCAAATACGCATGCGTAATGAAAAGGCAACATACGTGAGTGCAAAAGGCACGAAGCGCAAAGTGGCAACTACGGGTAAGCATGGCGAAAACGAATGCGAATCTCATAAATTGCATGCTGTGAAAATTATGAAACTCGGTCAGCCGTGCGCGACCCAACCCCGCTGCCAATTAATAATTTCCAATAAACGGCGCGCGAATGTGTGTGTGTATGTGCGCGTAAACGGAGGTGAGTCTCTCAAAGGGCATAGTCGGCGCAAGCGCATTGCCACATTTATCAAGAATTCGGCACTTTCCCATGGAGCGACGACACGACACCGCAAATACCACATCGCATTATGAATGTGTGTGTGTGTGTGTGTGTATGTGCAACCGAGTAAACATGCACTACTGCGGCAGCAAGTGGCGGCGCATCAACCCCAATAATTACATTTCACATGCCCTCACACACACACACATGTACGGTTGTGTGTTGCAACACCGCCGATATGACAAATGGTCGCGAAATCGACAGTTACAATTGCCAATTGGGACGCCTCTTCTTTATGTTGCATCCACAGCGCGTTAATTGCAAGGCATTGAGTTGGAGGCACAGCGCTCATGTTTTTGTTCTTGCTTTTGTTTTTGTAATTAATGTACGCGCTTTTCGCGCAACCAGCAATTGCATGTTGCATAAATATGGCGGGCGTGCACCAATTGTCACATCGGTGGCAGCTAAAATGCAACATTTTATACGCACAATTTATACATTTCACGTGGCAGAAAATGAAAAAATGCACCCTTTACCTCTGCGAACGCCATTAAATAAGCGACTTTATCTTTACTGCATGTAGCGCTTAGTGATAAAGCTGCACTGGACTCACCTGCAAGAGAGAAGAAGAGATAATCCATGTAATTAAAAGCGCTAATGATTGGGTATTTTATTTTATTGCTGGGTCAAGCATAAAATGTAGAGAACACTTAAGAAAAATTAAGACAAAAAGAAAACTCATCTGCACCGAACTTACAATAGCCTCCAGAGGTGCATTTTTTATAGCTTAAGAAGTAAAACAAGATTTTTTTCTTGATATTTATCGATCAGTTAGTATGACATCTATATGCTATAGTAGTCCGATCAGAATATTCTCTTTGAAAATTATACCGTTGACTTAAAAAATATTTCGTGCCAAATTTCGTGAAGATATTTTGCCATGATTTTTATGATAGTCGGTGTGGTAGCTATTTCTAATGATGTGATATTGGCAGTTCCGATAAATTAGCAGTGTTTTGGGAACAAAATAATGCTTAAAAAATTTCAGATCGATAACTCAAAAGCTGAAGAATAAGTATATACTATATGCAGAGAGACGGTATATAGCTCGTCATATATGAAATAAACCGCGTAAGTGATGTCCACGTCAGTAAATAAGAAGAAGAATGAAATCTTCTCTCAGAAATCGGAAGACATCGATGGCCTACGATTGAACGTTTTATAGTTTAGTATTCGAGGTCTTCAGTGCTTACAATGGGGCTTTTTCTGCCAAATTTGCTGATAACAAAGTGAAAATAAGACCTTCGAAGAAATAATATGTTCGAAAGAGCGAAGTAATATAGAAGAGAGTAACTTTTATGTTGGGCTTGTGATAGCAGTGAAACCGGCGGACTAACGGTAAGCTGCTTATAACGGGTTTTTCAATAAGAGCGCTAACTTTTGGATATCAATGAAATTCTTTATTCCAGTAAAAATATATTCTATGCCATTATGTATGGAACTCGATTTCTTTTGAATGGCCATCATGGGCACGCTAGCAGAAGTCCAGACACTGAACCCAATTTTCGACAGTTTTCAAGTATAAATTGGCAGATACTGCTGCAATTTCAAGTTCGATATTCGTATGAAGTTCATCAATTTTCGCTGGCTTGTTGGCATAGGCCATAGACTTAACATAGAAAATGCTGAAAGGCGTCAAATAGCCCTACCAAGGCGACCATGACTGGGTCATTTCGTGAGATAAAAGTTCACCAAACTTGGGCTTCAATAAATCGATTGTGACATTCACTGTATGGCTTGTGACGCCGTCCTATTGGAACCACATACATATTGTCCACGTCCATATCATGCAATTCGGGCCAAAAATATTCTTTTATTATTGAGTGGTGGCAAAGTTCACAGTAACGTGTCGGTCTTGATCATCACGGAAGAAGTACGGCCCACTGACGACGCCGGCCTATAGACCGCACCAAACCATAATTTTTTCGGGATGCAATAGTGAAGTTTCATATATTGCTTATTGACGAAGCTATTCAGCCAGAAATTTGCCTCATCGCTGAAGATGATTTTTCGATGAAAATACAGATTATTTTCAAGTTGTTGCTCAGCCCAATTCACGAACATACGACAATTCTGGTGGTCAAGTGGTTTCAGTTCTTACGTCAATTTGATCTTTTAAGGATGTCGGCTTAAATCTTTTCGTCACAGACGCCTGATAATGAAGTAATTTTTGTCTTCCACAATTGGCTCACTGGCACTTCTTTGTCTCACTGGCACGGGATTTATACTATGTCTGTGGAGTCAAATTTTTTCACTAGACGCTCAATTGTTGACCTGTCACTGACTCCGAATTTCGGTATTTCCATGATGAAGTGGCAAATCTTACTGAAGAAAAATTTTAAAAGAGCTGTTCCTATCGGTCTCAGCATCTCTGCAGCTCTGGAAGTTTTTGAGAGAAAGTCTAAAAAATGGATCCATCTCACAGTATAGTATATTATCTCTCTCATATAGTATATTATCTTGTGAAGAGAGGACACACACTCTCGATTTGGTGCAACATGGAAAATAATGGATATCTGATTTATGGAAACCTTGCAACCAGCATTAATACCAATAACAACGTCAGCCTCGAAATCCAATGCAGAATAAATCTTGCGAACTGAGTAGGCAATTGAGAAGTAAAGTCCTCTCTCGACGAACAAAAACCAAACTCTACAAGTCACTCATCAATCCCGGTTCTGCGGAAGATTTATGGTCCCTTGCGCAGTGGCAACGGCAAAAGTTGTCGATGGAACGATGAGCTGTACGAGAAATGCGACGACATTTATTGTTCAGCGGTCATGTGGTTCGAATGGGTGAAAACACTCCAGCTCTGAGAGTATTTGACGCAGTACCCTTCGGAGAAGCAGGGGAAGAGGAAGATCTCCACACTGTGGAGAAGGATCTGGCTAAACTTGGAATCTTCAATTAGCGCCAAACAGCGAATAGAAAGAACGACTGGCGCGCTGTTGTAAACTCGGCTAATCTTGCCTTGGCCAATAAAAAAAGAGAAGATATATGGAAAATATTTTATTCTTCTTTTTAACTATTACAATCACTAGATTCCAAATTCGTTGGCACATATTTATCAAATCTTTAATATATAGATAAGAACTAGCTGCCACAAACGAATTACGCCCTCATTTCACTTCTTCTAACTTTGTATGCCGCACTTGCCACAGCCACGGCCATCAACTTGGTTTTCAATCAAAGCTTTTCCACTTGCAGCTGCTCATTTGCACCGCACATACACACACTTACATTTCATATATTTGCTCTATAATATCGCCCACAGTTGCCTGGCTGCACTCCAAGGCTAGAACAGCAAGGCAACCACGGACCACGAAAGAAAAAACATACACACACACGTATCTGTATGTGTGTGTGTTGAACTACTGCGGTTGAATAGCAGTAATCCATTGCCGCTGATTGCCTTTGATTGCCACATGATTTATGCGCTACTGTGTCTGCTTGCACCGGGCAGGGGCGCCGATGCCATGAGATTGTGTTTGAGCAAACTGCCGCAAGCAACAAAACTTACAGCGGGCAATGTTTGGTATGCTCTTTTTGCAGTATGTTGTTGTTAGTGTATTTTGTGGTGTGCTTATCTATGGCGCAGATGTGGCAGATGAGTTGCAAGCAGTGAAATGAACTACCTGTAGAAGCTGACAGAAGTGTTGCACGGCCGCACAACCGCACAGCCACACAACTGTGACCGCAAAAGTGATGCTGCAAGTGCACTAGACGGTGGCAGCAGCAACAACAACTAAATAAAAAAGGGGATATCTATGAACAGCGTGCAAAAAGCGGCTAGCAAAACTGTGCCCGAAGGCAATGTCTGCGTTGGGTGCACGGCAGCAGCTGCTGCGCATGTGGCAAGTGGCTGGTGTGGCCGGTGGCAAGATGATACAGCAACTCATTGGCTATGCGAGCCTACCCATAAATATGTAAGTATGTTTGTAATTTATGTAAGTTTTTATGCCAGCATGTGTGTGTGTATGAATGTATGTATGTTTGTATGCACGGGTGTGTGTGTGTGTTTGTAA
Source organism: Bactrocera neohumeralis (assembly GCF_024586455.1). Taxonomy (NCBI): domain Eukaryota; kingdom Metazoa; phylum Arthropoda; class Insecta; order Diptera; family Tephritidae; genus Bactrocera; species Bactrocera neohumeralis. The sequence goes on from NC_065921.1 coordinate 6,227,488, forward strand.
TCAATGTGCTCTATTTTATTATTTCGCTTTCTTACCACCCATTTCATGCTTCGCCAACACTTGCCACAAGCAATGAACTATACACTTGTTTTTTCGCTTGTCAATATAAGCGTATAAATGTACTCGCAGACGTTTTTGTGGCATGAATGAAGGCAAGGCAACTTGCAACCGGTGCGAAAAAGTAAAAAAAAAATCGGGAAGAAATGACAAATAAAAACAAAACATTAATATTAAGCTGTTTGCTTGCGGCAATAAGGAAGAACAAGAAGCGGCGTCAAGCACATTCCCACTGGAATACATGCAACAACCCTTTTTCGCAACACCACACCCAACCCCACGCTTGCTGACGACTGCCCGCAGCCCGCTCACTTCGTTATTAATTTACGCAGAAATACACTTAAGCGCTGGCGATAAAAATTGCTGCTGCATGCAACATGGTTGCGGCAGCAACCATCATGCTGCAACGCACACTCAGTTCAATGCACCACCAGCATCTTAACCAGCGCTGCACATGCAACATCCAATAAGCGCGTGTTGTTATTGTTATTTTTGCTGCATATGACTGCGTGCAACAGCGTACATCAGCATCAGCAGTTGACAATTGCCGCTGACAGCCGTTTCCGCATTAGTGCCGCGCGCGCGCAACACGTAATGCAACATAAAAACTCATTGCCACAGCGCAGCAACAGCCATTTGCCACTTGATGTTGCATTATCTAATATGCGGTTGCGGAGTTTATATTAAATTAGTTGCATATGCGTTCGCCAAATAAACAAAAGTTGCGGCACGCACTCCATGTGAATATGTTGCACAATCGTCACTAATGTGTTGCCGTTGATGCCACTTGCCACTCGCCACTGCAATGACCATTCACTGCGCGCATCTTTCGTGGTTGTTGTTATTGGTATGTTACGCATACAGTAGCCAGCCGCGCTTACCACATATTGCCACATACAGTCACGCAGTCAATGTTGTTGCATATAAATTAAATTTGAATACGAAATTAATTCGCGAGATGCGCAGGCCATTTTATGGCGATTGTGCCGTGGTCGAGTGTTGACGCGGTTGACGACGACGACGGCGACAACAACTAGGCAGGCAATAAAGGCAACACAATTGCCAGCAATAAATATGTGCAACCGCGGCGCGCAACAGTTGGCAATGACGGCAACAGCGGCGGCGGCGAAAATGACGTTGCTATTAACGCCGTAATAGCCAAATGAAGAGGAACAATAACAACAACAGCAACACTTAATGCAACGCTCAACTGCTGCACCTGTTGTTGCACGTCGCACGCTGCGCATTGATGCTGATAGTTTAGTTGCTTTGTTGCACAGCTAAATTGCAAGTGACGACGTTTTACGCTTTGTGCATTGTTGTTGTCATTATAGTTGTTGTTGTTGTTGTAGCACTAGTTATTACTAGCCGCCACTTGTTGCACACAAATCGTAAGCGCGAGCATCTTCTTTAAGCACACAAAGTGGCCCCTCAAATCAAAATGGCAACAACAACAACAGTGCCACATGCAAGGCAAGCTGCATTCTAATTGGAATGAGTATAAAGTAGACAATATGTCGAGGCATTTTAGCGATTTAAAGCATTGCTTGTCTTCTAGACTATGCAACACTTAAAAAGAATCGTTTAGAAGCAACATTAATTTGTATTGGCAATATTAAGTATAAATGCTGTTGTTGCGAGTTCTTGGTCCATTTTCCTTCGAATATTATTTTGGCAAAACTTAGGTTTAGTGTAAGCCATCCGAGTAACTGTCATGCGAAATGCTCTACAAAAAATGCTTTACAATATTGCAAATGATTCCAATGTGGAAGTCTATAGAGTCAAACCGCTCAAAACTATAACTGAATACCCTTGGATCCGTGTCGCTGTGGTTACCCCTGGTGGTCTCTCCTCTACGCCCATATCTGCTGGGGTGGTATGCTTTGGTGGGAACACATGGTGGAGAGTGAACAGTGAGATTTTTCCATCAATCAGTAGAATGGGAACAGGTTGGAGCGCCGCTGGTTTCTATCGTTTTACTAATGAATGGCGGCCGGTAAGCCCATATCTAGTCAGTTTTTGACTTTGATAAGCCTTTCCACGAAGTCCACGCGTTAAATATGCTTTGGGGTCAAAATGATAAAAGCTACCTCGATGAAGGCGAGATAAAATCATCTCAATATCTCTTTCTTGATTGTTTATCCTTTGTGAGATCAATGCTAAAAGATCTCAGATCTCACACCTTGATTAGTACTTAGCACTTGAAGAGCTATCGCTATCGGCAATAAAATTTAATCTAACAAAACCTAATTTATTTTTTTCCAGGATTTCTTCGTAGTGAAACGTCTTATCTCCCTTCAAGTACCGAATTAAGTATCAACCTATCAACTGACAGAAGTTTTGTGAATAAATATTTAAGGATGATTGATAATTTTGAATGTTGCTGTGGTCTTTTTGACAACCTTAACGTATAATTAGGCCTGTGCAGAGGCCTCTGAAAATGGAAAAAGTGAAAAAAATTCTTAAAAAAATCCTAACAAGTTGCAACCCAATGAAAAAGGCAGCTGAAGTAACAAAAATTAAAGAAGAAATATTTTACGGTGATCTGTTTTCGAGCGGAGGAAGGAGGGAGTAGTTGAACTGATGACGATGGAGTAGACGTTCCATTGCCCGGCCATGAAGAAGTTCGAATTGCAATTATCCGTCTGAAGAAGCATGCATCAGATTCTTTAAGTGTGCTCTGCCAATCCACAAAAAGGGAAACTCCACAATCTGCGCCAACTACCGTGGGATAAGCTTCCTCAACATCGCATATAAGTTTATATCGAGCGTATTGTATGAAAGATTAAAGTCCAGCGTCTACAAACCGATTGGACCTTATCAGTGTGGCTTTAGGCCTGGAAATCAACAACTGATCAAATATTCATCTTGGAAAAGACCAGTGAAAAGAGGATTGTCAATTACAAAGCCGCTTTTGACAGCCCGAAAAGGAGCTGCTTTTATGCCGCGATGTCTGAATTTGGTATCCCCGCAAAACTAATACGGCTGTGTAAACTGACGTTGAGTAACACCAAAAGCTCTGTCAGGATCGGGAAGGACCTCTCCGAGCCGTTCGATGCCAAACGAGGTTTCAGTCAAGGCGACTTCCTATAGTGCGACTTCTTCAATTTGCTGCTTAAGCAAATAATTCGAGCGCCAGAGCTAAATAGTGAACGTACAATTTTCTACAAGAGTGTACAATTGCCAACGTACGCAGATGACATCGATATCATTGAACTCTACACCCGCGCCGTTAGTTCTGCTTTCTCCTGACCGGATAAAGATCGAAGCATATGGGTCTGGCAGTGAACGAGTGCAAGACGAAATATCTCCTGTCATCAAAGAAACAGTCCTACCACTCGCCACTAGGCTCCCACTTCACTGTTGACAGTCATAACATCAAAGTCGTAGATAATTTCGTCTATTTGGGTACCAGTATTAACACCAACAACAATGTCAGCCTCGAATCGAAATCCAACGCAGAATAACTCTTGCCAACAGGTGCTACAAAGACCAAATTCTTCAAGTCGCTCATCGTTCCTGTCCTGCTATATGAAACAGAGGTATGGACGATGAGAATATCTGATGAGTCGACGTTACGAGATTTCGAGAAAAAGATTCTGCGAAAAATGTATGGTCCTTTGCACGTTGGCCACCGCGAATATCGCATTCGATGGAACGATGAGCTTTATAAGATATACGACGACATTGACATAGTTCAGCGAATTAAGAGACAGCGGGTATGCTGAATAGGTCATGTCGTACGTATGGACGAAAACACTCCAGCTCAGACAGTATTCGACGCAATACCCGCCGAAGGAAGCAGAGGAAGAAGAAGACCTCAACTCCGTTGGAAAGACCAGGTGGAGAAGGAACGTCTCTGGCTTCGCTTCGAATTTTCAATTGGCGCCACGTTGCTAAAAAGAGAAACGATTGGCGCGCTGTTGTTTAATCGGCTAAAATCGCGTAAGCGGTGTCTACACCAGTAAAGAAGAATAAGATATTTGTACACTCTGAATTTACTGTAAATAAACTGTATAACACAGTTTCACCAAAATTACCCCCAGCGCCATCTATCGGCATAACATTGCAATTCAGCAAACACATGCTTGAAGACCATTTTGATTATCGGTGCTAAAGCCACCATTCGTTTGATATCCGCGACTAATATCAGCTATCAGCTGCCTTATCATCGACAAATTTGCAATTTTATTTAAACTTTATTACACCACATACCCCTAATAGCAGTAGCGAGACCACTCTCTCCCCAACTAGTAGCAAAGCAGTTTAGTAAAGTTTATTTATAATATTGATAAATTAGACTTATGTTCTTCATTAGCAGTTGAGAGCGCACATCCGCCAAGATGGCTCACAACGGCAACACAACTAATAACGCTTAATGCGCCTAATGTTGCAACAAATAAACGAGCGAAGCTTAAAATCGCGCCAGCAGCTGGTAAATCCATTTGATTGCCACACAAGTGAAGTAAAGACTAATTTCGAGAGATATAAAATGCACAACAACAAAGGAATAAAGCAATATTAATAGCGCAATAATAATGAACACAGCAAGAGAAGCTGCACCGACGGCAGCAAACGACCATTGTGGAGTCACTTGCAATAGCAGCAGTAAACGCAGCAGCAGCAGCACCTAGGTAGCCGCATCAGCACAGGCAGTCGACGACAGGTGCATTTAATGCGAGTGATTTTTAGTGCGTTGCAAATAAACGCATCGCTTCCGTTCAACTTTTGCTTTTACTTGCCACAGAACTGATTGCCCAGCGGCGAGTTAAAGGCCCACCGATAGTCGCGTCAATCTATCACGCAGCACAGTAGCGCATACGCGTGCACTCGTGACCATGTGCACATGCTCACATATATACACATAAACACATACACAAGTACATTTACACATGTGCACATGCGCGTGGTATTTATGCAACAGCGCATTGTCTTGATAAATACTATCTATTACTTCGACATTTCTGTTGTTGCTGTAGGATTACTTATAGCGGCGTTGCACTCATTGGCCAACAACGCCGGGCTCTTGGGGCAGATAAGGCTACTAAATAAGTAAAGCACGCCCTTTTTAAGCGTTCTTAATGAATTTATAGACTCTGCGTGGTATGTGGCGTAAATGCTGCGGAAACAGTTGCCAAGCTTTTCAGCGTAACTGCAGTCTCCAGAGATGTTTCTGGAAGTATGGGAGCAGATCCTAACATTTTCTAAAGAGAAAAAGACTGCTGAGAGCTAATTTTAAATACAGTGCTGGGGTCTTAAAGGTGTTAGTTCGATTCGCAAATCTTCGCAAGCTCAAATATTAGGTAGCCGAAAAAATCTTTTCGTATTTCTAATCAAACTTCAACTCATTTTTTATATTTATAATGAACTTTAATAAACCAAACATGTATCATTTTGATCAGGTCTATATGGTCTCCCAGTTTTTGCCGTGTCATCAAAGCTGTGTTTGGTCTAGCATTATCCTGATGGAAGACGAAGCTCTTTGTATTGATGAGTTCTGGCCATTTTTCTTCGACTACTTGCTTCAATCAGTTGTTGACAGTAAAATGTTGTTGACAGTAAAATGAAGAATCAATCGTTCGACCAGGCTGGAGTAGCTCATAGTGGATGATTCCTTTCCAATCCCACCAAACACTCAGCATAACCTTTCGAGACGTCAATCTTGGCTTTGCGACCATTTGTTGAGCTTCACCAGGCTTGGATCATGATCTTTTTCGTACATTATTGTCCAGGAGATATACGACTGCAATGACATCTGTTGACAAAATACGAAAAGACTTTTTCGACTACTCAATATGTAAGCAAAAATAACACAAAATTCCGTTCGTGAGGAAGGGTTCTTAATGACGCGTCTGTATGGCCTTGACTGCTGTTAAAATTTTTTAAGGAAAAGCGTTTGAAATGAGCTGTTTCGCCTGTATTTAAACAATATGTTCTAACACAATCGTAATTAAAGGCTTACTAAACTAATCCTTCTCAGACAATACTTCTCCAACTTTAAACCATTTACCTCACTTCATTTTAACTAATTAAGGCACGTTCTTTAACTGTGCTACCGCTACTACTTAAGGCAATGAAATATTGCCAATAAGTATTAGAATATCGATTTACAATTCCGAACTAATAATAATTACATGCACCACTTAAGTGTACACCACAAACATCCATCAAAATAATACGCATATCAAAGTGAACTAAATTATTTTATGGATTATAATAGAAAATCCGCTTATTCTCCAAGTATGCGGCCATTAAGTGAACAACGAAATGCTCCGCATAAGTTGCGCCGATAAAAACTCATAACTCAATGCGCTCAGGGCAACAAGGCAAAACAAAAGACTTAAGCAACGAACGCGCGCGCGCAGTTATATAAACAGACAAGTGCTTAGAGCTGCTGGGTGTGTGTATGTAGAAACCAATATGAGTGGAGCTGATTATTTTCTGTAGCGTAAAATTCACATTAAATTGCCATGTAAATCGATTACAGCAACAATAGCAGCAATGGCGATGTAAATGCGCGAGTACAGCGAACGGTTTGATTACAACAAAAACGACGAAAGCGAGGCACAGTGCAACAATGTTGGCAAAATTTGGATGAAAAATTTTTTTTAAGAAAAAACACAGATTTTTTTGGAAAAAACGCGCTTAGCGGCAAAATGTGGGGTAGTCGAAAAAGTCTTTTCGTATTTTGTCAACAGATGTCGTTGCAGTCGTTTACGGATACGATGCTGTATCAGTTCGTGTAGCAAAACAATGGTTCGCTCGCTTCCGTTCTGGAAATTTCTATGTGAGAGATGCACCTCGCTCTGATCGATTCGGCCAAAACTGGGACAGCTTGGCTGGAAAGTTTTGATGCATCCACCATATAGCCCTGACGTTGCACCATCGGACTACCATTTGTTTCGGTCAATGCAGAACTCCCTTAATGGAGTAAAGTTGGCTTCAAGAGAAGCCTGTGAAAATTACTTGTCGCAGTTTTTCGCCGAGAAACTAGAAAAATTTTACATTGATGGAATAATGTCTTTAGTGGCAAAATGGCAAAAAGTGGTCCACCAAAATGCTACATATTTGGTTTGGTATTATAAATATAAAAAAAATAAGTTGAAATTTGATTAAAAATACGAAAAGACTTTTTCGACTACCAACAATTTCTCAACAACGATTTTCATGCCACCGCACCACTGTACCGCTTCATTGAAGTTTAATGGCTGGAAACTCCAACCACAAAAGCTACGCCAAAATTGCTGCGGTCACATTAACAACGTAGCGTAAGCGCAATAACGGTAATTATATTTTCTGTACAAGCGCTAGTGCCTCAGCACAAGGCTTTTGGTCAGCCGCCGATTAACATGCCTCACCAAGTGCCCGAACCAAGCTCAACTACGTACTCGCACACATGGGAACCGGACATAGACACCAGCACTGCCGAGGCGCGCTTCCAACACACACACACACGAGGCGTTACATCCTTTTTGCAGCTGTGAGCGCCGCCGCCTTTTAAATACGAACCACAAATTATTGTTGAAAGCGCACGGCAGCAAATTTATGATTTATAAATATTTCATAATCATAAATTCGTAACTTCGAAAAGCAGATTTTAATACATTGTAATTTACAACAAAGCGTACAAAAGCAACAACCACACCGAAAAGTTACAACCAAAAGGCGTTTAAACGCTGTCGCTATGCAGACGACGCAACTATCGCGATCGAAACGCTGGCAGGGTGAATAGCGAAAAAATATCAGCTACAACAAAAACAACCACACACAATATGCGCCAGTTGAGCGTGTACAGCAAAAGCGTCTAGGCAGCAAAACGCTCGACAGCCCGCAGCCAGTGCTACCGTAGCTGATAATTTCAATTGATTAATTGCCGCTTTATGGCGAATTGGCCAATTTATCAGCGCGCAGTCATCGCACAACAATAAAACCAACAACAATAACAACAAGTGGCGGCTATAAACAATGCCATGCTTAGCTAAGGTGTTTGTCTTATTGTTCTTTCTATTAACCATTTCATATTGCAATGCATTTTTCGGCAGCTAGCCAGCGCAGCGGCCTCACCTACTCCAGCGCAGCAACAACAGCGACAACAACAGCACCAACAGTAGGTACGGCAGCATGGCCCGCATTCCAAAGTCGCCGCGCCGCGCAACGCGCTTAATCGCTTATTTAATCGCATTCACATGCATGCCAACAGGCTAAAACAACAGCCATATGAAACAACAACAAAATACCAGCGTTATTCTAAAAGCGCTACAGAACCACAACAACAAGAGAGCGCAAGTTAGACTATCAACTTTAACTAAAACAATTGGCTGTTGCTCTTTACCTTTCTCTAAAGCTATAAAACGCCCCGCCTAACTCCTCCCGCCTCCCGCAGTAGGAAGTCATTAGAGCGCGCATGCGCACAAGCGCAAATGAAAAAAATGTAATCTAACATTGTTGTTGTATTTTTGCTGACTTTTTTGCAGTAAGCTAGAATAATATCATTTTTATATATGGTTTGCCTCCTAGCCTTTGGTCTCACAGCAGCATTTTGCATTTTTAAGTAATTTATTAAACATTGTTGAGTGCTTTTGTTGCAGCGAACAGTGTATTTCCTGCTCGCAAAGCCAACACCTACGCTCAGCACTGGCTGCAAGCCTTGCGATATTATTATCATAACGGTAAATGTGGCTACACCCACCAGGCAGCGTCTATTGTTCGTTGTTGCAGCCAGTCGGAGACTTCTGTGCGCTGCTTTTGGCAATTTAATTAGCTGTGCAAACGAGATTAAAGTATAGCAGTGAGTGCTTATCTTGTTGTTGTAAGTATTTTTGTCTATATGTATAAATGTGTTTATTTAAACAAATTATAGTGTTGCAAGGTGTTTTTCTTTGCCAATGTAGTGTTTCGTAGTTATTTGAAGACAATAAGCTTTCAAATGAAAAAGCTCGCTCAAGTTGATTACAAGTTTCTGAAGCTTAGAACTCAAAGCTTTCGCAGTTGAATGTTGTTTTGGAAAAATTTAATACAATTGTTTACAGCATTTAGTTGCAAGTGTATGTCTGAGAATGTGGTTCATAATTACTTTCGTAAGCATTTTTTAACACTTGGAGATTTATACAAGAAAGGCATGATTATTCAAAATATTACATTTTCTTAGATTTTTGGCCATATGTGCATAAGACAACTGCGACGATTTGGCGGCCAAGAATGAACCAAGACAATTTTCAATCTGATGTGAACCGTATACTAGTGAGAGCATTCGGTAACAACCGGCAGAAATGGTAGTCAGAAGAAACAAAATCTAGCTGTAATGTGTGCGCGACAAAACTTCCCAGGCGTTGTTTTCCAATTATTTTTCAATCGGTATTGCAACATGAGGCCGAGCGTTGACATGATGGAAAATTATTGACTTATTTCTGGTCGTAAATGCTGGGCGGTTTCTGGCAAATCGGTCCCGTAATGGTTTCACCTGGTTTTAGAAGCTTACAAGCATGCCCTACTGATCCAAAAAATACAGAGCATTACCTTGGTGTCATTGGTATTCGATTTTGTATTTGTTTTTGGCTAGTTGGCTAGTTGGCCAGGTTCGAAGTATGATTTTTTACACTTAGGATTGCCGTAATGGAATAATTTTAATTATCAGTCACAATCTGATCCAAAAACGAGATATTTTTGGTATATTCAAGCAGCATATCTGGTAGGTAGGTAGGTAGGAGTGCAGCCCTGTTGTCTTTCGGGCTCAATTAGCACTGACTGTGTCATTTTGATGCACTATTCGTAGAGCTTTTATACTGCTGTCACGTTTCACCTTCTCCATTTTGACATTTCGATGAAGCTACTTATATCCGATATGCTTTTCATAGAAATCCATTCAAGGTTTGGTGCTTGATGGATTCCAAGTGTTCCGTGTCGGATCTGTGATAGGGCACAGAGAAAGTAGAAAGTTATTTCCTTGTTTCCTGCTATTTCGCAGCTTCGAAAGATGTTGTTGTAGAGCATACCCATTTTGAACGCATGTCCACCAAATATCTGACAAACAAAATTGTCTTTTCACGTTTTTTGGCTTGAATTCATATGACATCCATTTTCATTTCTGTTGAATGTTTTGAAATCTAAGCTCAAGTGATTACAGATGATTTTTGATCATCACTGAGTAATACTTCAAGTTCACCCCTTTTCAAACTTTTTAGGTTGTTCTAGAGGTACCTTGCTTTCAAAACCGATATGGATCTTGTAAACCACTTTTAAAACGTTCTCTCAACGTGAACATCTTCATTATAAACTCTGTCAAGATACCATGACCATCAGTTAAAGTTTTCTTCATATGGAAGCAATGAAAAAGAACTTCCCACAAGCACAAAGTTCGACATATTCGAGTGAAAAAAGGCATACAAGCTTACGATTTTCATAAAGATGGAAGTTTCCGATATATGTTCGAAATATCGGAACAATTAAATAAAAATCTCCTTGCAAACCGCACAGCTATGATTTTTTTCATATAGCGCCATCTCTTAGCTTTAAGCTTTCATCAAATAAACACTACCTACCAATTGACAGCACACGTTCTTAAAGCCTTATTATAGGTATTTTTGAGAACCGTATTTTTCCTGAAATAACCTGTAAGCTTTCATATATGTATATAGCTAGGCGCAATAAAAGCTTTTTTATTTATTTTGGAAAGCTTTCATTCAAGGCCGGTAGTTCTCTCGCTAAGAAACGGATTTCAACCACTTCTTCTTTTGAGAGCAGTATCCTTCCTGAACTAAATTGGAAGCTTTCATAATTATAGCAAAGGCTTTAAAAGCTTTCTATTTTATTTTGGAAAACTTTCATACAGTTCTAGTAGTTTTCTCACAAATAAATGGACTTCATCAGTAAAAATAACTAATACCCAATTTTCAATACTTCAATAGAGAGACCTTGAGTCTTTAAATCCAAGTAACATATGCCGATATAAGCTTCCCATATATACGTGACGTGAAAGCCAGTGAAATATTTTTATAACTAAACAAAGTCAACCATATTTGCCATGCTTGCATGTGGCTTGTAACATGAATTCCCCTGTGACAGCTCATCAATGCGGCGCGTGACGTTTGTATAAACCGTGCCAGCGAATCGATTGTTTGTTGATGTTGCTGCAAACAACAGCAACAACACTGACTGACGACAAAAATTACTGTTAGCAAAGCGTAGCAGTGCATTGTTACGCCATAACGATCCAGAGCAACCCCATTTTGCTGTACAGAATTTATTAGGTCTGCTACGTTGCACGCATTTGCAGCAAACCACCGCCTACCAACTGCGACTGCGCAGCATTTTACACACTTATAAGCCTTGCTTGCGCCTTGCGCTTGTCCATCAAATAAAGTATAAGAAATATAAACACTTTACACGTATTTCCCACAAAGCATGTATGCTTCGATCTTGCCTTTGTCCTCACCATTCCCTGTACTCTCTTCATCCATCACTGGCGTTTCGCTTGCCCCGCTGCCTTGCGTAGCATCTTTCATTTTGCTCCACCGCCATTTCGCTGACCCCGCCGCGAGCCTAAATCCAACACAGTTGACTTTGTTTGGCCGTTTCGGCGCGGCTTTGGCTCGTTGTGGCATGATGAATTGACATGCATCGCGAATACTGTATGTCATTCCCTTTATGCCAGGCATCTGCTGTAACGAAAACAAATCAAGGTATCTTTTGTATGTCCCTCAACTTGGTCTTCTTCTTGGTTTGGGCGAGAAAACATTTTTGATTGACATTTAATTTAAATGCATTTTGGCCAAAATCCGTACAACAACCGTCCGTGGAGTTGGTAAATGTAGATTGAAAGGGAAGAGTTTAACAAAAGAAAATTGCCGCAACGTCCGCCATTCACTACTACTGCTTATTGCAAAAAATCGGTTGCATATGATGGGCGTTGTTGTTGCTGTTGTAGTGAAAAAATGTTTGCCTTTCTCTCGGCTCGGTTGTTAGTAGGCTTAAAAAGCCGTACCCAAAATGTGTTTAATATATGATTTCCCCATTTCAGTATTTTTGAGAAAAAATAAAAATAATTAAAATAAAAAGAAATGGAGAAAAAGTTTGCCGATTTTAGGTGCTGCCGGAGCATTTAAGTCAAATTAAGTCAAAATAAAACATTCAAAATACTTGTTTAAAGACTAACATATTTTTGTAATTTGACGTACTTTACTTTACGTATAAGAACTTAATGTCTACAATGTTCTTCGAAAGCTTTCCCATATTGATATCTACTCTTTTATGTAGCATGAGATACTTTATCGCCTCTATTAGTCTTATTGTAAGCCCTTCATTGCTTTTGAGCTTTCTTAAAAGCTCACGAAAGCTTTAGAAGCACGAAATTCTAATAAAAGTTTCTACTGACGTAGCATAAAATTATTTGTTGTTGTTTTTGTAAGAAGTTTGTGTTAAAAGAGCTTTGACCTGAGGGACTCGCAGAACAAACGGTCATTAACTTAAGATATTCTGACAGCAGTTTCAATCCACCTCATTTTGGGTAGCTTCTTAAAAGCTTTTGAGAGATTTCCCTCGGATATAAGAGAGCGGGCTTTTATTTTTGAAATTCTAGCACTCAGACAGGTTTATGATACAAAAATATAATAAGGTTTTTTGTTGTTGTTGTAAAATCCTTATCATAAAAACCATTTATACGGAGGCACTTTGACTTTACAGCTCCAGCTTATTTTTTGAACTAAGAGCGAGAGAAAAGATAGCGAAACCAAAAAAATACCAAATCGAGGTCTTGAAACTTATTTCGGAAGACCTTACAAGTGTAACTGATCCAAAGCTCTTCGGAACAAGGCAATAATCTTAACATTCAGACAACTTGTTTCCGAAGCTTTGCAAAAACTTTTATATTACTTTAGTTACTCAATTCTAAGTGAATGCTAACCTATTATTTATCCAATCTTTTTAATTGCTTTATCAACCAGCTAATTTCTTACTCAAAAATCGCAAGTGCAAATGAATTTGAAGCATTCATTGAGGTAAATTGATATGGTTGCCTTCTAAATTACCAATCAGCACATAACCTCAATTTAAGAGTATTTATTACGCTTGAGCTCGCATGATTACATATACTTGCCGCAATTTACACTAAAACTAAATGTGCTGCATATCGGTTGCAATTCATCAAGATGAGAAAAAACCGTTGCAATTTAAATAAATGACCTAAATGAGTGGCAAGCAAACAATGGATGCGCATAACAACAAGCATCTATGTAAGTGAGAAGATAAACAAGCAAATGCACCTTGCCACAAACATTATTCTACGAACAGCAAGTCCCTAAACAACAAAAAGCACAGCCGAAAATTCATCGTTAAAATAAAAGTTCGCGTTGACCCACTTCAAACTGACCGAAGCGTCGCCAGCATTGCTGATGAGCACGGCGCTGCGCTGGCAACAAGTGAACTATAGGTAATCGGCAGCGGCAGCAGCAGCCGCTGTGGAAGCACTGGTAGCAACACAGATCCTTCAACAGTTCGCGTATATCTGGCCGACGCTGCTTGTGCCAGCTGAAAATGATGCGGTGATTTATGTGCACTCACTGATTTTGTGGCAGCCAAATTCGGCCGAAGCAAATCAGTCAAACGAAGCGAATCTTTGAGCAATGAAACGGCTATTACGGTGTTTGACCATTTCGCGCAGTTTGCCAAATAACTGGCGATTTATTTCACCGACTTTTGAAACTTTTGGAATTTGCAGAGTTTTTTTTAAGCAAATTCGGTAATGATTTGAAGTAAAGTTAAAAGGCAGAACTAGAATTAATGTTCCCGATCTGCTTTAAAAGCTTTCCCAAATTTATATCCCCTCTCATACCATTCGATATTTCATATCATTACCTTAGTTATACCGTAAATCCATCACTGCTTTCTTAGCTTGAACTTTCTCAAAAGCTCATGTGAAATTTTCCTCATAAGCTAGCAGAGAAGAAAGAGAGATTTTATCTTGAGAATTTCACGAATAGTGAATGAATGAAGACTGGATAGATATTTTTCAATATTTTTTGGTTTATAAATTAAATTTTCAGCTAAAAAACAAAAACATACCAATTTTTTATTGGAAAACTATATTTCAGTTTTTCTGACATTCAAGGACTACAGTGTCTCGGGTGAAAACTTTAACCCAGTTTGAACCTCATCCAAAAATTGCTGGTGAACACTGCAACATTAGTCTAAATTTCTACCTGGATAGGCTGATAATAGGTCTGAATGTTTACAAGTTATATGCCTCCCGAAAGAACTTCGGTTTGGGAAGTTCTAGTACCGATCTCTTTTACTTTTTTCTCCTGCAAGAATTCTTTTTCGATGCTATAGATCCACTGCAAAAGATTGACTTTTATGCTGCTGATTTAATGTTCAAACCTTATATTCAAGCCAGGGCATCTAGGGAGCATACCTTTTCTATGTTTTGATCCCTTTCCAAATATTTTTATTCTTCAATGAAATAATAGTACGATTTTTGATTATTTCGTATGCAAATGTGCGTGATTTTGAAATCAAAATATTCCAGAAAAAAATTAATAAAAGCTGTTCTTAATAAGAAAAGAGCTTACACTGCCTTCGATCATGAATATAAAAGCTTACAAGCTGTTTGGGAAGATTTCTGTTTTTAAAATAAGCTTTCGAAGAAGCTTTAGAAATGATTGCTATCACTTATGGGTTTACTCATATAAGATTTCTTGGTAAAAGTTGATATTCGGAAACTGCGTTCAAAAGAAATCGTAAAAAAGAACGAAAGCTTTTATTTCTAAAAAAAATTGAAAAAACTTTTTTTTTTGTCAAAAAGAAGCTTTCACTCCCTTCGATCACGACGAGAAAAGCTTACAAGTTATTTGAGAAGCAAGTTTTGGAAATAATTGCCATCAATTACGAGCTTGCGCATATAAGCTTTCTTGATGAAAGTTCATATTTAAAAACTGCGTTCAAAAGAAATCGTAAAAAAGAACAAAAGCTTTTATTTCTAGAAAAGAATTGAATAAAGTTTTTTCAAAATAAGCTTTCGAAGATGTTTTAGAAATGACTGCTATCACTTATGTGTTTACGCATATAAGCTTTCTTGATGAAAGTTCATATTTAGAAACTGCGTTCAAAAGACATTTTAAAAAGGAACAAAAGCTTTTTTATTTCTTGAACCTTATAAGGCGTACATAGATTTCCCAACAAGCATTTCACTTTGATTTATGAGTGACGAGATTAGTGAATTTGAATCTAAACCTGAGATCTGATGAAAATTTCCTCTGAACTTGAGGACGCTACAAATAAATATAAATCTATAGTCGGATCTCATTCTAAAACCGAGAAGATACTTCATATATAATGCAGAAAGTTTACTTTTATAAACTACTAGCTTACTCAGATCGTGTTCTATAAGTAAAATCACTGACAAAAGCACGCATGCGCAATGGTCAATAAAGAATGGAATGATTGAAAAGCCAAGGCAATCGTAACCTTCTAAGAAGCACACATAATTCCATTTGTGCCACGTATATGGCAACAGCAAACCGCATAAGAAGGAAGAGAAAATCAGCCAGATTGTCAGCATCAAAGTGCTTTCTTGCAAAGCCGTACGCATCGTACGCGCGTCCGTTGCGTATTCACAAGCGGCAAAGGCACATTTTTTAATTGATGTTGCACGATCGTCTGTGAGCTTGTGGCCAAAAACAGCCGATGCAACTGTAATGCATATCGGCAGAGTTACGCATACGCGTGCATAAAAGTGGCGCACGCATCTAAATGCCACTTCTCGCATACCGCAAGTGTGTGTGCGTGTATTGAACTAAGCGCTGTGTGTTGCTGCAACAGCACAAAAAGCCTGTTGCACGCTGCAACCATATAGCGATGCAACGGATTAATTATCGCATGCGTATTCACTGTCAGATTTGTTATATGCGGACATTTAATTCCTTTCAGGCAATGTCCGCCGCTGCCAACAACAACAGCACCAGCAGCAACAGCAATGCCGCAAGCTGGTCAGCGCGCCGCTGTCTGTTGCGGCGTGCTGCCCACATGCTGCCAGCCGATAAGTGCTCTGTGGCAAATGGGGCTTGCAATTCAATTAGGCAGCACCGACAGCCGCCCGATAATGTGGCAGATAGTGTTGGTATTGCAACAACATTGAAATATTGCTGTGGCAAAAACAGCGCTATTTGCATATGCAAAATATATAGCAAATATAACGGTATCGATTTCCAATTGAAGTCAAAGGCGAAAAATAAGTGAAAAAATCGTAAAATTTGCCAATTTCCATGCGCACTAATGGGAGCACTTTCTACATGGCGATCGGGTTCGTTGAACATTGGCTGCAAAACTAGCGCATCGATGGTTGCGAGGGGTTATGTGAAAATCTGTTGGTCTTAAGATTACACTTGTACTGAAGTTTTTCGCTTTTTTTTTGTTGAAAAGCTCTAATTCATATTAAAATACAGGCGACATAGAAGATAATGCATATACTAAGATCCCTCGATATCTCCTCTTGCAAAGATATTAAGTGTAGATGTTGCACAAATAGGCACATTGTCAGATTGCTGTTGTTGCTGCTCCACCATGAATCTGCAACTAAATGTTTAGAGTAGATATATACAGTTACCTTCAAGTTGAGAACGAGTTTCCTATGACTACAATCTATAGATTAGAGAGGCTTTGTGATCCGAGGTACCCATTTAGACACTAATGGCGGCCAAGGAGCGAAAAGTTTGCACTGCAAAGTGATTTTTGGGCATACGCCACGGCGTTTGTACGACTACCTATGCGATTTAAGCTTCTAATAAACTTGCTTCTCTATGATAACTTGAGTTGGAGCCGCGAAAGTGTGACACGTTTGCACTACAAAGCAGTTTTTGCCATGTATTCAAGATTGTTACATCCCTTAAGTTGTTTCAAAACCACGTCACAATTTATTTATAAAGAAAATTAAATTCATTGAAACGTTCCTGGAGAAAATAGGTGAAAAGGTATATTTCAATATCAGCGCCACCTAACGCGCAACAAGACAACTGATGTTATAAATAGTAAATCCTTTTCCAGAAATTGACAGTTAACTAACCTCGAACGGCTAATTTTACTTGAAGAAAAGCTTTTTATTATTCAAGTACGATCGGTTTGAATTGGCCTAACGAGTGCCCACGCAGAGAATACAGGTTCTGTACTGGTAACGCGTTCCTCTGACGATAATCCAAAAACCAGCGCAGTCACAGCGGTCCTGTCAAGAATAATGACTAACTCTGGTGGCCCTAATCGATGTCAGCCAATCAACACTTATGTCCGCGACTCCTGTATGGAGGACACAACACTGAGCCAAAAACCAAGTGTTCAGATTATGCGCCATTAGAGTGGCCTGTGTGTAATAGAACGGTCCAACATGTAGCGGCCAGTATCATATCTGGTCTTATGCCGACGGATTTAATAGCCGAAGAATAGGCGTCTAACGGCTGACGAGCGAAAAAAGAACGAGAGAGTGGCGAGTCTTTAAGAGTGGCAAAGACTATGAAGCAATTCTTAACGAGCTGTTTCAGGGACCACCTCCACAGATTCAGCCACGATGACGACACACAATGTTCATTCTGCAGCAGTAGCGATGAAAACGCCGAGCATATCCTTTTCTCCTGCTCAAGATATGTAGTGGAGAGAACTACCATCGAACGCATAATAAACCAAAGGATGACGCACGACAACAATATAAGTCACATGCTGCAATTAAAGCTGGTATGGGCGAAAATGAAAGAGTGGGCCGCAATAGTGATTCAAGAAATCGGGATAAGAAAACGGCGGTGGCGAAACTTAAGACCAGCAGAACAATCCCGCAGGGAGTTTGTGAAGAGGCATTCTTGCCCAGCTTGGTCCTTCAAATTAGTGCCTAACGGCGGTAAAGCGTACAGTTTCGCAAGTCCAGTAAAGTTAGATAATACTAACTGTGCGAGATCCCAAAAGAAGTGTGTCTATAGAGGGCAATATGAATCGTGCATGAAGCGTATCAATGATAGACTGGTATCAAAAGGCGTAAAACTTTTCAAAAAACAACATCGAGTAGAGGTCGTTTGACAATGTAATTGACTGATGACAAGACACAGGTTTATGAATTTGACAAACAATCAAACGAAAGGCGCTCCAAAAAATGGGCCTAAACCGGTGATTTTTACCATAAAAAAAAATTTAACAATAAATAATTTTGTGTTTCTAATGTAATCATGGCTATGGAATTGTTGAACATGTAGCAAAAGTGTTTCGGGGATTCTTTTTCAGGAACCTAAGCATTTGAGTAGCACAATGCAATCACTAAAGGTCGTGAAGTCTTTCAAGATTTGCCTTAGGAGAGTCGTTCATCCACCTCTATTAATGACAAACAAAATTAATGAAACAGTTATTCAAAAGCGTCGTGTTGCTACTTGAGAAATGGCAGATGTTTCCAACATCTCTCATGGATTGACCCAACACATTTAGGTTAAAGTTTTGGGTATGAAAGGTGTAAATGTTAGACTCGTATCAAAACACTTGACGTCGAGTAGAAGACACAAAATAGATGATTGGCAATGTAGCTGAGAACCCTATTTTCATCAAAGCACTACTGATACTGAGACGAAGGCTTATGAATTTGACTACAAAACTGCCCAATCTAGAGACTGGCACTCCAAAAATGAGCCGGAACCGAAAAACCCACGTAAAACTGTAAAAAATCAAGGTGGTGCATATTATTTTCCTAGATTACAGTTGTGTGGATCACCATTAATCTGGTACAAAAGATCAAACGATCAATAGGAAATTTTGCTCGGCCGTTTTGAGGCGGGAAATTGTACTAAGCCTTGGCATGCTTGTATCAATTTGGCTCAGAAAGCGCCTATTATATAGATTTCTATTAAAATACGTCAAAATGTAGTCAGTCCGGTTCAAATTTGAATGATATAGCGTTGCCATATTGAATCTGTTTAAAAAGATTCCAAGCTACACAGCATATTCTAACGCGTAGTCTTGTAGAAAAGCTATTTGACAACAACAACATTAACTTCTCAACGCAAAGTTAATGCCTTGCACATTTCGCGGATGCAAGTTAGTGCGCACGACTGGATGCTTGGCCACGCAATTACCAACTTATTCGTTGTCACATAGCGGTGTACAGCAATTTGTCGTTGCCGCCTGTCAGCCGCCAGCGAAAAAATAATCAAATGGGTGATGGCGCAAACACATCTGCAAACCTTCAAATTCCCAACTGGCGAATTGCAAATGTTGCGACACAATCTAACATATGCCACACACACACACACATATACACACATACGCATACATGCAGGCTCATAAGCAATTGCTCATAAGCATGCGAGTGTTGCAAGTGGCACGCCTGCTTCGTGGCACAATTGCATATTGCAACATCGCGGCAAATGAGGAAAAACAACAACACAGCAGCAAATACAAACGCCCAAAAATACAAAAACATAAACAAATTATGCGTCAACGCTTGGTTTGCATAATATGATTCCCCCAAAAACAAAACAACAGCAACCACACCAACAACAACAACAACACAAGCGCAACAATGGCGGTATCAAAAAATCAGCAAGCGCACAGCAACCGAAATCATGGGTGAAATGCACGCATGCAGTGGCGTCAAAGTCACCGTTACCGCCACCTCGCAGCGCAGGCAGATCGCCGCTGAAGATGTCGTGAATGGACGCCAAGGCGTTGCGCGCACTTTTTTCGGTCTTTTTTTGTTTAATTTCGCCTGAGCACTTTTGAATTGTCAGCCTGCCACATGCAACATGCAACTTGGCGACTCATTGTTTGCCAACGCCAGCCTAAAACAATAATAATTTTGCATAATGCCGCGGCGGTGCGCGCGCATGTGGATGGCTGCGGCGAAAACACCGTTAATAGCCGCCAGCAGCTGAGCTTTACTATGCGTGTACGTAAATACAGTTACGTATATATGTATATGTATGCATGTTGTATGCAATATGCCGAAATGTCATGCCACAAGTATGCAGCCACGTACATGCACACACATACTTGCGTCAGCCTGCAGCACCGGCAGCTTTTAGCATGGCATCTGCAAATTAGCATTCACCAAAAATATGTTTAATAATAAAAATATAAAAAAATCATAAGCAAATGTCATAAAATATGTAAACGTTATTATATTATATAATGGCGGCATAACAATAAATTTCGCATAAAACAAAACGATTTAGATAAGATTATGATCAGGAAAATTAAATAGCTGTGTTGTAGTTGCAATAACTGAATGTTATCTAATGTTAAGTAAAAATCAAAGAATCTACCGAAAGTATGCCATTTGGTAGCAACCGAAGTGGCTCTGTTCGGTAGCTAGGCTCTTGCATATTTTTCTAACAACTTGAGGTAGCATTTCTAGTACAGAAGACTGAGACAAGATTAGGCTTTCTCAACAAAAAAAACTTTGATCACATAAAAAATTTTTTTGTGTTGTCATTTAATTGAAATTCGAAATTCAACTGTATAATAAAAGAAGCTAATTTTAATGGCGATAATAAAGTTGAGTCTGGGTCTTATACAGTTTTTCGAATTTCAATTAAATGTCAACACAAAAAAATTTTTTAAGTGATCAAATTTGACCCAGACTGCAAAACAACTTTTTTATCGCCATTTAAATAACCGTCTTTTAAGCCAATCGACGATTAATAAAATTTGTCGCCTCAAGATGACCAAGTAATATTCCTTATTGACCGTTTGACTCTGTAGACCAGATTAATGATGAACCACATAACGGTAATCTAAGAAAACAATATGATTCACCTTGATTTTTCAGACCTTGACGTGATTTTTTCGATTTCGGCTCATTTGTGGAGTGCCATTCTCTAGATTGTTCGGCAGTTTCCACGCCATATTCATAAATCTACGTCTCAACACCAGTAATAATGCTTTTGATGAAAGTAGGGTTCTCAGCTACATTGCATCTATTTTGTGTCCTCTACTCGACGTCAAGTCTTTTAGTACGAGTCTAGCATTTACACCCTTCATACCCAAAACATTAAATGTGTTGGGTCAATCCATGAGAGATGTTGGGAACATCTGCCAACGTTTTAGTGGCAACACGACTATTTTAAATAACTGTTTCATTAATTTGTTTGTTATTAATAGAGGTGGTATTCTGTATGGACCAGCCCGAGTCAAGTTTGATCAAAAGATACATAACTTTAACTTTGCTATCATTGCAGCCAATCATGTCCATAAGGAGTAATCATCATTTAGGATAGCTGCGCTTGACTCGAATTTTAACAGACTCCGTGGCCTCACTATCGATACCATGGGTCTCTAGTGTATCATACCATCAATACAGGACAAGTGCACAAGAGATGCTCTGTTGTTTTCCAGGTGCGGGTGTGTGTTGCCACCAGACAGTGGCCAGTTAGTATTCCGATCATGTTTTTACAGTCTCTTCTATCGAATGCCAATAGGAATTTTGGGTACTTCCGATCCACTGTTTTGCACATCACTTTTTAAGTTTTGCAGCTAGGTAGCTCGTTCCATCGTGTTTTGATTTTCTTTATCATGCTTCCGTACAGATCGTCTTATAGACAATATATTAGTTTTCCAATGTTGATCACGTTTTCAGGTATTAGCCATACACAATACTTGGCAATCTCGTCCACTATTTCATTGCGCTCGATGCCATTCTGACCTGGCACCCAGTAGAAGTGAAGTTGCGTGCTTCTGGCAACACTTTCCATTGCTGCCTTGCTTCTCAAGACACTTCTCGCCGATATGCAGTAGGAGGTTACTACCTTGATTACTGCTTGGCTGTCTACGTAGATGTTGACTCTTGAATTGTCTGCAAGTGCATTAGAGGCCAGGTCCGCTGCTTTCGCAATAGCAAAGACCTCATCTTCAAGTCTACTGCAGCATATTTAAAAACCGCATGGAATAATTATGTTCGACAATTAACAGCGACCATTATACATCGTTATTGGAAGGTTTGGGAAAGCAGCAAAGGATGTTCTATCAAGAGCGTTCTAAAAAACATTAGCAATAACGGCATCATTGCTACGTTGGAATTGGAACTTTAATCAATTGTTTCAACATCAACTGAACCATATCTCGATCGAAAAAAATCCTCCAGAAATGGTATAGAAAAGTTGGAAGAACTTAATAAATATATATTAAAACAGAAATTTGTAAATAAGCAACTTTTCATCGTTTCTGCCTGTCTCGTAGTATGTCAAGTACGGTATGGAACTGGTTAGCAGCAAACATGTATACAATCGACATATACATACTTTTCGCTCGCCGAATTTAAAGCCGTTGGTGCTTTCTGTTAATATTATTCCATATTCAGACTTAAGGGGTTACATAGGCTTACTGGTTTCGAACTTTTAGTAATATATTCGGAGATACAGCTTAAGAACTTGTGCGCTCGAGGCTAGCAGAGCTAAGTGCGCCGCCTTTAAACGCAATTTTCTCGAAACTATGTTTTTGAAGTCAGTTGCAAGACTTCTCGAAAACTACTCAACCGATCTTCATGAAATTTTACACAGGTCTTTGAGATACAATTCTTAAGGACTTGGACGAAAGATTTTTTATTTCGATTACAACTATTTGAAAAAAATGTCGAGAAATTTTCAATGAAATTTTCATTTTTTTTTTTTGAATGAAATTTTCATTTTTTTTTTTTGAAAAAAAAATGTCGAGAAATTTTCACTGCAATTTTCATTTTTTTTTGAAGAAAAATGTCGAGAAATTTTCAATGAAATTTTCATTTTTTTTTTTTGGAAAAAATTGTCGAGAAATTTTCATTGAAATTTTCATTTTATTTTTTTGAAAAAAAAAATGTCGAGAAATGTTCACTGTAATTTTCATTTTTAATTTTTTGTAAAGAAAATGTCTGCCAAAATTCCAATTTCCAGTTTTTTTTCCTTCGACCAAGTTCTATGTTAATGTCTTAACTAAAACACGTATTTTTTTACTTTAGATGATCCTGTAAGGAGTTATCGTGGCAACGCGGGTGAATCTTTTTTCCGAGGGGTCACCGGAAATGGTGTCGCAATGGCCGAGCTTAAAATATTTTTTTCCAAAACTTTCAGAATCTCTTTGTTAATAGTGTATGTTTGTAACAATAAAAAATTCTAATAAAATATTTAATTTTTATATCAGAAAAAAATTGTCTGTTTTTTACCCGAGGGAACCCTTGTAAGCTCTTAAGGTAAAACTTGATTAGAATAAAACTGCGCGCTCAAACCGAATCGATAAATATTTCTTCCTAGATTTTTACAACCTTTTTTATGTTCATGCGAAATTTGATATTCACATGTCAATTAGTGTGTATTTGGCAGCTGTATGCTTACGACGTACTTAGCTTAGCCGAAAAGCAGCTAACACCAAATATAGTAGCAATCAGTTGACAATGTCAGCTTATAATGGATTATTATTAGGAAACTTCTCATGATAAATGTTAGTGGATAACTCAAAATATTTTCAACTTCTTACATAAATTCCTTTATTAAGTCTCTGCTTTTAGTTTGTTTTGCTGAAATTCGTATTAAAGGCTAATTAAAGCAAAGATAAATAATTTTTCGCAAAAACATTTTGCTTTTGTTATGAATAATAATGTCTTGCATAAATGTAGAACAAA
The DNA here is from genome assembly GCF_024586455.1 of Bactrocera neohumeralis. NCBI lineage: Eukaryota > Metazoa > Arthropoda > Insecta > Diptera > Tephritidae > Bactrocera > Bactrocera neohumeralis. The sequence continues at coordinate 6,251,144 of NC_065921.1, forward strand.
ATATTTGCAAACAATAGAAATGGCCAACAACAACTAACAACAGCAATGGGCGTGCAACAACTGTAAACACCAATTGGCAACGCCAACATATTTTGGCCAGCAGCAATGCGAGCGCAAAGCGCATGACACGACCAACACATACAAGCTAACAATTGTATTAATAGGTGTGTGTGTGCGTTGACACCTTGGTCCGTTCATTGGCGACATTAATAAGACTTAAAATTGCTGCCTGTGTTGACAAGGACCGAGTGCGCGGCAGAAATGGATGCCTAGAATGGTTGGCAGGAAATGCAAGACAAATATATAACATGCTTGTATGTAATTGTGTGTTTGTGAATAAAATTTAATTCAATTGCGGCGCGCTGAGGCAAGCGCTTGCGACAAGTGGGCGGAGCAGGCGACGGCGACACGAATTTCGCCATTCGCTGCTGTTAATTTCGGCGGCCGGGCTCAAATGACAAACGCAGCAATCATAACAGAAGCAACAACAATAACAACAAAAATAGTGGCAGCAACAACAACAAACACGGGGACAATTACAACAACCATATAGAGTGATATCGGCGGCAATGCGCGCGCTCGGCGTGGCACAGGCGTCGTTGGCGCACGCGCACTTGCAACGCGCAGCGGCCACTTGCCGAGCGGATGTGGGGCGTGTTGGCCGACTGTTGCAATAATGGCCTCCTAATTATTATTTATTGCCTTGCATTGACGTCAATTGTTATTGCGGTATGTTATGGTTACGATTAGTGTTTTTGCTGGTGCTGCTGTTATAGTTATTGCTGTTGTTGTTGTTGCAGCTGTAACATTCCAACGCCGCAATTGCGCCGCCAAATAGCGCAGCGTTCAGCATTACAAATGCAATTCGACTTAATGCCACTGCGCCGTGTTGTTGCTGTGGTTATTAATATTTTTATCGTTGTTCTTGTTGTTCTTGTTGTTTGTGGCGCTTTTGTATTCTTATTGGCGTACACATAATGTTTGCTGAAATTCATATTCTTATATTTCGCTTTCGCATTTGTGTTATTTGCCTTGTGCACCGGCAATTTTCTCGCATAATAACACATTTGGCCACAAAATCGATTAGCAAACGGGGCTGCGGCAACAACAATAACATTCAACAACAACAACAGTCACAGTAGCGTTGCCAACAGCGGCAACGTGCCACCGAATCAGCCAGAGCAACACCCATGATCCTGTGATTGCAGCGAGCAGCAAAGCATTGCGAAAAAATTGCAGCTAAATTAAAATTGTACAACAACAGCAACAACAAAATAATCGCTACGAAAAGCGGCAAGCGCGCTCAACACCTGTAAACCGTTGTTGGTTGTGCGCAAAGCCGCAGCGCTGCATGTGGTGGCGCACAGCGCTCAGCTGCACCGCTTGCATTTTCAATTTTCCATTATTTTTTTTCTGCTTAATTTACTATTTATTTTTATTTAAATTGCTTGCTAAAGTAGGTCTTAGTATTTGCTTTTGTTTTTGTTTTATGCTAATTCACTTTATTTTTAATTTGCAATAAAATTTTAAGCAGCAGGAAAACCGAAAATTGGCACAGAATTTCTGTTGCACGATTCGTTCGTTTTCCAAGGCGCAGCCCGGCAGCGCCGTTATGCCGCCGAAGCGTGGCCAGCGCGCAAATTTAATTGAGTGAAAATTCATTTAAAGTGTGTCAAATTTTTTAATCGAAAATAGTTTGACAGTTTAATTGGCAGCGTTGACGGGTCAATAGCAGCTAAATTGAGTTCCTTAAAAGGGGTAAATATTTATACCGACAGTTTGCGTAATGAATACTTTACAGTTGTATGAGCAACAGTAATGGATTTGGGTTAATTTTAGGTGCAACAATCTTCCTCGTTGCCACACACTATTTGTGGAGCTCCTTATTTCCATAATTTTATTCAAAAATATAAAATTTTCCTTACAAGAACTTTAATATGTCAGTAGGGCACTAAACCTCATAGTGGTTCGATAACAAATGAGCAGCTTCTTAGTCACAAAGGGTGAGAGCCTCAAAAACTGGGCTTATTATTATTTTATTGAAAAGTATAATATAATTACACCTTTAGAGTACTACAAATCAGCTTTAAGGAGTAAGGCTATTAGTTTCGTAACTCATTAACTAAAACAGGTCCTAAGTAATTGTGGCAGAGTATCTGTTGGGTCTTTTCCAATATGTGTTTGTGTATTAATCTGGTATGACAAAGTCGTCGGCGTGTAAATATAGTACATATAATACACTGTTTTCTGCCAATTTTGTTGTAAGGACGATTGGAGGACATCGATAAGGATTTGTGTTTTCATAGTGATGCGAATATCTGGCTCAGCATTCTTTTTCGGCTTCCCGATAGTATTTTTTGGCTAGATTTCTAATGTCATTTTGGTTAATGGTATTTATAAGTTTTAAGGGAGATTTAGTTGTTAGATTGACCTCGGAGTCTGCTAGAGTATACCTTTGTATACCAAATGGCTGGGCATCCATGAGAGTTTTATTTTTCCTACATTGACGGTAAGGGTATTTCTGATTTGGCAAATCGTTGGGTCAGCAAAATGAACGTTTAGGATAGCTTTCACCGATGATAAGGAGCCACTGAACATTGTATGTTTGTCTCTAATCTTTCGTGTTACTTGGCGCGTCGATTAACTTTTGTAAGGCTGTAACTTTTTTAACTTTCGCTTTCTGTTTAATCTATTTTTTTAGGACAGCTTTGATAGGTGTTCCTTCTTCGCAGGTCAGTTTAATAGTCATGCTTTTTGTGATGAAGAGTAACCTGTTTTCTAAGGTGAGTAATTCTGCATTCGCTAATATCTTTACTATGTATTGGAGTAGGCCGGAAAGCTCCAAAGGTCAGTCGGTCTGCTGGGTGGTAGACGGACGTAATTTTAGCTGATAGACTAGTTTGCATATTTACATACGGACAAACAGAGAGACATATCGGCTCAGGTCCTCATGCTGATCATACCTTGTTCAGGGTATAAAAAATATCTTATTTAAAGAAAAAATCGAGTATTCATTTAAAGATATCAAAAAAATCTTAAGTTAAGGTGAAGAGAGTTTAAAAGAAATAATGCACTCAACAAAAGTTTCCTTCTATAAATAGATTGTTTCGTTGGCTGTATGCCACGTACTACCGTCTTGTTGGACTCAGAAGTCCTCCACATCAACATCATTCAATTTAGGCACGAAAAAGTCATTAATCATGGCTCTATAGCGTTCTCAATTGACGGTAACATTATGGCCGGCTTGAAAATATATGGACCCGTGATTCCCTCTGCCCAAAAAGCACGCCTAACATTGGCTGGAAACAGCAACAATTATCGCACTATGGTGAATAGACTGCATAGCATCTTCGCCACGTGCGGTGTTTCTGAGGATGCGCGTCACCCACTAGAGTAAAGGTGGTGCGAAATCGATCCATGTTTGCTGGGAATTTCTACTCTGCTTAAAATTTTGGTCGCAGTGCGTGATACGAACCACTATTTCGGTAATAATTTGTTCTGGAGTAACTCTGACCATTATGAAATGACAAGCCAAACTGAGTATAAAACAAGTAACAGTTGTCAAAAAGACCAACTCCGAAAAATGTATTGCCGCATTGAAAACTGTAGATCAGTTTTGTTGCCTACATTTCGGAGCGCAAAACAAAAGAGTCAGCGCTATGTACAGGGACCGTTTGCATAAGTGTTAGGGCAATTATATATTTGTTGCGTCCACATAACGGTTCATAGTAAAAAGATATCCACATTTTTTGTCATATTTTTTCTAGTGGATTTATTATCTGTAAGCAAATACACAGTTGCATATGTTAAATACGCTGAAGAATTTAATCTATTATCGTATTTTAATAAAATTACTTAAAGTTGTTTCGAAAAACTGTTAAATATTTGTTAAATAATTTAATCTTCCATTATCGAGTCATATTTTACCAAAAGACATACGCAACGGGGTTGTTAAAGTGCATAGCATGGAATTATAACAATAATATTTTTCTTATTGAATATTTTACTTCAAATCCAAAATAAAATAATAAGTTACAACGATTGAATGGCAATTTTCAGCAAATCAAATATAATAACACAAAAATATCAATAGGCACAACTTACATAAAATTTGTCATTTTATTATATTTGTATTGTTGAAAATAAGTAAAAAGATCCGATATGTGTCAGATGGTCCCACGTTACCAGCACTCACCCAGCTTGTAAATGCACCCACCACTGCACCAGTATCGGCAGCATCAACACTCCGCCAGTCACATACATCAGCAGAAACTGTTTCGTTGTCGCTTTGTGATAAATTCGCATCAACTGTTAGGCTAAATGAGGACAACACGATGCCACGACACGACGACCGCAACGCTTGACGATGGACGGCAGCGCTTTGAAAAAACCAAAGCGAAATCAAATAGATGGACCATTGCCGTGTATGTGCATTGGAGCATCGGAGATGCTTTGTGGGTATCAGCGACGCAAATCATTTGCGAGCCAAAACATGCGACGCCGCTCGAACCAAAGCGATACGGATACGAGAATGGAGTGTGGACAGTGTGCGCGTACATGTAGCGCATAGACGCGCTGTTACTGTTATCTGTGAAATTTATATGCAACACGGCGTGCAACGAATTTGATTTCAAAGCAACAACAATGCGACTGAGTATGAGGCAAGAGCAAGCGGCGTTAGTAAGCGCAGCGGTCGCACATCTATCAGGCGCGCAATCGCCGCGGCTATTTTAGACATTGCGATTTGGTGTCCCTGCAACCGATCCCGCGCAGCGCGCACCACATGCATGCAGCAAACATTTGCGCGCCACATTGGCATTACAGTGCCTTGTTAGGTGTCACTTGTCCGCTGCCATGCATTCGAGCGCGTACGACGTTTGGCGGAAATGAGAACAAAGTTGCTTTGTAAAAGTTTTCGTTCTTTTGCCTTATCTCTGCCGTTTGCTGTTTGTTTCAATATTTTTGTTATTGTTTTTCCTTTTATTTATTTATTTATTTTTTTGATACCTCAGCACTTATTTGTTTGTTGTGGCATTTTCTGATATGTGCGCGTCCAGCTATCGCTGCTATGCCGCTTATCTGATCTTCGCCGCGATCGCATCGCTGATAACAGTCATGCGGCAGCAACGGCGTTAATCAGCAACAGACAAGCGCTTTGACTCTTGCGGCGGCACTCACTCTTTTTTTGGACGCGACTGTGACCTTCGGCCGACCAAAGCTTGCGCTGCAAACTGTTAGAAATCTCGCAGATCGAACAGCAGCAAATCTATATATCAACACCTCAGCCAGCTGTTGTTGCATGCAAGTATGTTCTAGCTAGTAGTATTTAAGTAGGCTAGCAAGCATTGGCATTTGCGCCTGCTCACAGGTCAGCTTGCAGATTTGTGGCCGCCACATGCAGCCATAATTCACGCCGCACAAACACCTTGCTGCGAACGCATAAATTTCACAATTGATTTGTGGCGCACACTTACTCCGGTTACTTGTTGCATTTGTTGTTGGCATTTAAATAATATTTGGTTTGTTTTTGGTTGCGCGCCACAGTTACGCTTGCAGCGCATTCAATATCGCGTTCAACGCTCAAAAGCATTCATCCACGCGTTTGCTAATAAACAATTTAATGCGCTTCCCATATCTATCATCGCCGCTGTGCAGCAGTCCTCTCCAGTCGCGTTGGTCGACCTCTTTCCACTGCGAGGCAGTTGCAACATTTTGTTGCACATATACATGGCATTAACCAAAGTACAGTTACACAGCACACCGACCAACTGAAATGCTGAGAATTGGCGTTTTCTTTCTTTTGGGGGTTTCTCTTCGCACAGTGTTTTGTTGGTGATGAAACTGGCGAAAAAAATGTAAATACCTTAAAAACTAAATTGTCGTATCTGTGGCCTACTTTTAGGCGAATATTACTAAAACAGCTTCGCAAGAAATCATTAGACAGCAGACTGAGATAGTTACTCAATATTAGCGCATTCTTCATTTTGAGATATAAGATCGTTAAATCAGGTAGTGTTTATAGCTTTAAAATTCTGAAATGTTTCAAGTTGTATTTTTTAAGGGAGAGAGGTTTGTTATAGGCGTTATTATTTATACTTGCTTGATCACTTTAATCATTTATTCACAATGTAAGATTATTTTTGGAATGACAGGTCGTTACAAGTAACAAAGTTAAGTTAAGGATTCGAGCTTAGTACTTATAACTAGGGCTTAGAATCCCAAAAAGATGATTAATTTTGACTCTAAAGTCCAAGATTGGCTAAAACTGAGCTTAAAGCTTATCCAGTTCAATTGCGAGGCACATTTGCTTTCGAACCGGTTTGTTTTTAATTTTGGATAGATTTGTTATAGGATTTGTAATATAATCTCTACTATTGAGGGTTTGGTTTAAAGCCTTCTTTGAGCATCTCACCGAGATATTTAATGCCAAACGTCTTTCTGAAGCTACAATGATGATACCCATCAATCCGGAACTTTCGATGTGAAAGATAGACCTCGCTCTGGTCGACCTATCGTTGAAAAAGTCGATGAAATTATGAAAAAGATTAATCAGGACCATCACATAAGCAGCCATGACATCGCTAAGGAACTTAGCATTCATCATCAAACGGTTTTGAAACATTTAAAAAATGCTGGCTACAAAAAGAAGCTCAATGTTTGGGTACCACATGAATTGTCTGTGAAAAATTTAATGGACCGAATTAACATCTGCGATTTTTTGCTGAAACGAAATGAAATCGAACCATTTCTGAAACAAATGGTAACATAAGACGAAAAGTGGATCAAATACGTCAATAATAAGTGAAAAAGATCATGGTCTAACCGTGGTGAAGCTCAACAAATGGTCGCAAAGCCAGAATTGACGCCTCGAAAGGTTATGCTGAGTACTTGGTGGGATTGGAAAGGAATCAACCACTATGAGCTGCTCCAGCCTGGTCAAACAATTGATTCTACATTTTGCTGTGAATAACTGATGAGATAAAAGCAAGCAATCGAAAAGAACGGCCAGAACTGATCAACAGAAAGGACTCCGTCTTCCATCAGGACAACGCTAGACCACACACATCTTTGATGACTCGGCAAAAACTGGGAGAGCTTGGCTGGAAAGTTTTGATGCATCCACCATATAGCCCTGACCATGCACCATCGGACTACCATTTCTTGGCTTCAAGATAAACCTGTGAAAATTACTTGCCGCAGTTTTTTGTCGAGAAACCAGAAAAGTTTTACACAGATGGAATAGTGTCTCTGGCGGAAAAATGGCAAAAAATGGTCGTTCATTATAAATATAAAAAAAAATAATTGAAATTTACTTAGAAATACGAAAAGCCTCTTTCGACTACCCTATAGTATTCAGAAACAGAAAATATCTTGTTGCAAACCAAAGCACGCACCAACCACCAATGAATCTCCCCCAAAGTTTTACGCACACGAAACACAGTGCTTGCAACAAAAATGCGGCGATATCTGCACGCGCAGGCAGCGGTACACATGTTTATGCGTAGAATCTTGTTGGTACACCAAAATAGCTGTACATATTTGCAATGCGACCTTATCGTGCGTCTTCGATTACGCACGCATGCTTGCGCTAATCTTGAGCGATCAATGCAGCACCGCAGGCTGTGCAACGCGCGGAGGAAACAGGCAACAGCAGCAACGTCAGCACCACAACAAAGGCTAAGGCAATGCTGAGAAAGATACAAATCGACGCATGTAAAAGCGCGGCAAGCGAGTGCGTTACAGCAACAACATGCCGCGCTAAGCAACGCAACGCACTCTTGCCACAATGTGCGAGAGCAAAGTAAACAAAGCGTTTGCATACTTCATTGAGGCAACATGCTTCGAAGAGGTCGCAAAGCGCAAAGTGTGCGTAAGTGTGTGTGCGCAATTCAGTGGTGTTGCGCACAAAAATGTTTTCCAATTATTTTGCGAAATTGCCTCATTAATCATGGAAATGATAAATCGGCAAGTGCAGCGAACGAAAAATGCAACAACAAGGCGGCCGCAAGCAACGCAAGCGCTTGTTGTTGCTCGTGGAGATGTTCGCTTTTTACTTTTGTTTTTGCTTTTAGTGGTGTGCACCATAGGCAGCTGATTGCAGACGCCAAGCGTGGACCGCCGTGTCGGCCGGCCAAGTCAAAATGTCGCATTCAAATTAGTTGCAATGTAATCAACACATATACATGCACATACATGTTCCTCTTGTTGTTGTATGTGTGTTTTTTTTTTATAAAATAAAATATGTTAAATCGTGCTAAATTTCCGCGGTGTGCGTACTCGTGTCCAACCACAGGCGTCGCGCAGTTGCATTAAGTGGACACTCAACGCAGGCACTTTTGTATGCAAATTTTACGCATTCACCGTTGGGTTGTTGTTGCTGTCGTTGTAATCGTGAAAATTGCCAATGCAAAGGCATTGTTATTGGCTTTTTGTGTTTTTTTTTGCTTTTTGGCGTTGCTTGCATATCAATCAGCGATTTTCTGCGTTTCTCTTTGCAAACTCGGCAATTGTGCTGCGGGGCGTATGAGTAACCTTATTTACATGGCATTTATTTGCATAAAATTTCTTATGAAAATTCCACCAAATACTGTTAAATGCGCACAGAAATGGCATAAAATGTGAAGATAAGATTTCTGTGCTTGTGTTGGTGAATGGTGCAGTTGAACATCAATCTGCTGATTGTTTACTCTTTATTTGCACTGAGGTGCGGTTGTGGCTTTGAGCAGATCACGCAATGGAAATTATCTAAATTAGGTTAAAAAAAAAATCTCAAATATTGGCGGCAGAATCGCTTTCCCGATTTACGTGTCTTTCAGCGAACGGATAATATTTTTGAAGGAAGTACATCTGAGTAAACAGTTGGGTTGGATTTTTTAATATTTTTTCTAACCTTGAGGTTTCTCAAATATAAATAAATGGGTTAAAAACGAATGATTTCGAAGAGGCGTTTTTTGCCTAATGTATCCTCATCTTCCAACATTATTTTAAGATCAGTTGCAACAACAACTTTCGTAAAAGAAAATAGAAAGCGACCATGTGAACAATCTCTGAAAATCGTGCATTTATACATCAACACTTTAATTGATTAAGGTTCGAAAACGAAACTGATAAAATTAACTTAACCTTGAAACTTGCGATAATTAAGTGGTGGCTGCCATCAAGCTCACAGTAGTGCTTTGAAGTGCAGTTTCTATCAGAGAAGGATGCCTTCACTCCCATAGCAGAGCTGCAATACCGACCTTGAGCTCGCTAACAGTACAGTCTAGACTTGTCAAGGAGGTTTGAACCTATTTCTCATTGAGCTACTTTGTTATCCGGCTTGTTGTGGGTTGCCGATTCAGGTCATAGCAAAATCTACAAAAAAAACTACAAAGAGCAAGGGCTGTGAGCTTGCTACAGATGTCACCCTTTCTCCAATTTCATCAGATTTCCAAGGAGATCTAGGATTATATATGTATATGCATCTTCAGTAAGCTTTGCAAGCGCTATTTAACAACCAAAACTTGTGCAACTATGAGAACTTTCTAGTCCAAATTCGAGAGCAAGAGGTCATCTGAAATACTCATTCATAGCAAAGTTTTTCTCGCCATCCTAGTAGGCGTTCTGGCTGGACACCGTGCAATAGACTTCAAGGCGGTAAGATAACACATCTTGTCGAAATGAAATTGTCAAAGTTGTATGGAAGAGGACAAGGAAAAATCATCCACGCACTTTTTAAGACTGGGATTGAAACATATTGAAAAACACACGTTCGAACTTCGTGAATTTGCTGGAGTTGATATTAGCTGTCTTAAACAATTTTCGGTGGGCTCAAAGCGCTACGTCGATCTTTAAGGGTCCGGTCATTTACATACATACTATATCTAGGAGTTTTGGGAGTCACAAAAAACCGGTAATCTTAGCTGTCCAAATGGGATTCGGCATTTACGGTATGACCTGATTACTGCCGAGGTCCTAAAGCAACTCAACGCGCCTTTTTATCTTAAATAATCAATCAAATGGCTAAAGAACTGAAAATATCCAACCGCAGCATACGACGCATATTGAAAAATGAGCTCAAGGTCAAGCCTTACAAGTTAAAAAAAGCCCATGATCTCACACCGAAGCAGCAAAGAAGACTTGAGAGAGCGAAGCAGTTGCTTCGCTTGGCCGAAAGCAGTCAAATTCTGAAAATTGCGTTTTCTGACGAAAAAAATTTTCCAATTGAGCAATTCGTAGACTCTCAACACGATAGGTTTTACTTGACCGACCGTTCATACGAGATTCTAAGTCATCGGTTGGCCACCAAGAGGCAGCACCCGTCACAAATAATGATTTGGGCCGCTGTCAAAATAAATGCGACATATTATCGGGAAAATGTTCTGGAGGCTGCTTTGGAGCTGTGGGCAAAAAACATTTTGGTCTCAAACCATGGACGTTTCAACAAAACTCAGCACCGTCTCACGAGTGAACCTAGAATGGCTGAAAAACAACGTTCCGAACTTCATTGCGACCACACAATGGCTCTCGAATTCACCAGATGCGAATCCAATGGATTATTCTCTCTGTGCCATTTTGGAGAGCAAGGTCCGAAGCGATTGTCCGTGAGTGAGCCAAAATACCGGCAAGTCACATTCGGGCAGCTTGCGATTCGTTTTTTGACCGTCTCAAGGCCATAGTTAATGCAAAAGGTGGTCATATCGAGCAAAAGTGAATTGGTCTAGAATTTATGATTATTTTCACACATTTAGTTCTTAAAAAAAAATGGTTACATTTCGAGTGCTGGATCCTGTAGTCCTTTCTTTTATCTGAACTAGTTGCAATTTATTAATAAAATAAAATAAAAATTACTTTTGGTGTAAGGTTCAACCCTCCAACTAACCTAACCTAATTTGAATTTATAGTTTGATCCAATACCACTTTAAATGTCCAGTGGCCAAAAAGGCGAAGGGTTTTACTATACCGTTCAATGTATTGGAAGAACTAGAACTTTCTAGAAAATTGGCATCAAAGACAATTCTACGAGTATTCTCCAAGTTAATTATACTCTCTGCATGGTTGTTGTTTAATAATTTTACAAAAGTGTTTCTAAAATTATTGAATTAAAGGAATTCTAACCTCCATAACTACTTAGTTTTTGACTCCTATTTGACTGTTTTAAGCATTCATTCTTCATTTAGACACCTTCAACATATTGTATTAAACACACACCACGCTACTACAACAAAAATATAGAAAATCGTTGAAAACAAAAGGATTACTTATATACACATACACACTCTCACACATATAAATAAAGCTTTCCATAATGAAAACACAGCCAAATAAGCAACAAAGTTTCCAAAGGCTACAGCAGCGTCCCGCTTATCGGACATACGCATCGCGAAAGACATTGCCGCATTAGAAATTAGCAAGTCACCAGGCCAAACAAATATTATTCTAAAGCAAGCAGCGACACTGACAAACACACACACGTGAACGTCAACTGTCACACTTTGCTAATGTATGTATGTAAGTACATATATGTGTTCATGTGGTAGTGTGTGCTCGCAACATTTCGCTGATGCTAATCGTCGGCGGCGCAGCAGCACATCCTTTCCATCATCAGTGGCACAGTTGCAAGCAGCATGCGAGTGCAGCATGCCACAAGTCACTTGAATGTTGCAACTGTGGTCAGACACTCACAGCACAGGGCGACATAGCGTGGCATACAGCATAGTGGTTGCATGAATTTGCTTGTGCAATCTAGAGGGGGCCAAGCGCACAAAGACCACAACAAGTTACAAGCGGCGAACGTCCATCAATACAGCGTTCAGTTGGGACCGAATATTCTAAACTGCGCGACGCTGGTGTCGCGGTCAAAGCTTAAGCTGCCAGATGCAAAGAGTACTGTACTGTGCTCAAATCAGCCGCGTGTGTTGCATGCAACATAAGGAAATGCTATAGCAATTGCTGCTTCGTTCATTATTTATAGGAGTTTGTGAGAAAGTCCAGACTGAAAACAAATATATATTACAACAACCACAAACAGTTTAGCCCACACCAATGACGAGGTCCGCAGACGGAGCTGCGCAGCTTTTGCTGCTCCGCTTTCTTGTCAGCTTATCAAAATGCAAAAATATATGTTGCAGATAAAATAACAACAACAATAACAGTAATCGTTTTCATCTCATGTCGTTTGTTGCACGCCTAACGGTTCTACATTAGATTAATTTCTATTCAAATTTTTATTACTCAACGACGTGCACGACAGCGACCAACGAAGACGACGACGACGTTGAAGAAGATGATGGCCGTGTTGCAAGGAGGAAAAAGAATGAAAACACCTTACGGCTGGCAGGAGTTGGAGCGCACGCTAGAGCCACTAGGCACGGCCACAGCGGATGTGCCAAATGAAATGGCTGTAATAATAAGAACAAGAACAACAACAGCGAAATAAGAGAAAATACCACAAATCACAAGTAGCGTTCATTGCTCCAATAAGTGGCCGCCGTGACACACACACACACAAAACCATTTCTGCAGCATCCAGCCAACATGTGATGTCCACGCGCGCCATCCTCTTTAAACTGACCGTCATAGCTGGCTATCGGCTTGCCTACCTGTCGGTCCGTCTGTCCGTCTGCCCGGCTGGCCGTGCATCTGTCTGTCTACCGACCTGTCCATTCATTTCTGGCTATTAAGTCGCCTACTTAAAAATTCAAAACACATCAAATAGCTGAAAGAATTGGTGCAGCATCCGCATGTGGCAAGTAAGTGCTCTCCATTCTCGTTGCACTGCCATGAAAGCCGCTTGGGTAACGGAAGGCGCGCAACGTCCGCGTCCACGTCTGCCAAGTGACATAGCAAAAGCTAATTAACAGCATCGTGCTGCAACGGTGGCAGCCAGCAAAAGCAACACCACCAACAACAACTGCAGTTCACTTCAGTTTATAGGCAACGAACGGATAACTCAAATATTGCAATATTATGGCGCTCGCGGGGTGTACGCACGAAGTGTCGCAAAGTAGAGCACTTTCTGGAGCAACTTAAGCGCTCGAAAATGGGAGCAAGCGATGTACTTGTTGTTATTGCCGTTTTAATAGGTTGCGTCGTTGAATGGTGCGTGTATCCATAAATAATCCGAGTCCACGTCACACAAACTGCAAGCTATGCTGCCGCGTAAGTTAAAGAAAAAACTGGAACTGGAGCAAAAATAACAACAAGAAGCGCTGAGATGACCACAACACTACTGAGAGCAAACCACAGAATAGGGTGCTGGTGAAGCTTTTAGTACGGAAAAACTTTATTAGCTTAGTGTAACTAAGATTATTCTGTTCAAAATGTTTGGTATATTTTCATATTCCTCGAAACAACCTAAAGCAACTTGGAAGACTCTCCAGAAATTTATTTAATTTTTAGAGAAATCTTTTTGTAAGATAAAAATTTAGCAGATTCTGCTTGGAAAGCGTAATCTCAGCAGTTAACTGACCATTGAGTAAATTTATAAAATAATATACTGAGAGGAAACGACAGAAAAGGGTGCTGGTAAGGCTTTCACTACGAAATAACTTTATTAGGTTGGTGAAACTAAGATAATTCTGATCAAAATGTTTGACATATTTTCAGATTCCTGGAAACAACCTAAAGTAACTCGAAAGACTCTCCACAAATTAATTTAATTTTTGGAGAAAACTTTTTGTAACATTAAAGTTTAGCAGATTCTGCTTGGGATGCGTAGTCTTAGCAGATACCTGACCTCAGAGTAAACTTCTAAATTAATATCTATTACAAAATTAATAAATTAATATATAATAAAATATTATCTGGAGAATGCAAGAAAAGCGACAACAAAATCAAAGACTAAATGGTAGTAAATTACGATTTAAAACTCTCTTATCAAAACATCCTAGACTTTTAGATTTTTTCCATTCTAATTTTGCGCTAATTGGTCAAAAATATATCACCCTCGACCTTCAATGCTTTAGAGTGTTTACAAAGTAGCTTACATCTTAAAACAAACGAGCACCCTGTACTTACGACCAAGTGCAGACATAAGACGCACAAACCTTTACAGCCATTTGAGCAGCCAGTGCACTCAATGAAGTTGGCAAGATTATAGAAAAATGTCCATTGAACATGAAAATTCAATAAAGCTCACAGCTTAGCGAGTGTCCGAGCCGAGAGTGCAGCCAAACAACAGTCAATGAGCGACTGCAGCTACAAACTTACATACATATGTATGTAGTATAACTGCGAAAGCGTAATGATTTCACGATTTTATGTCGTCACCGTTAAACGTTGTGGAGCTTTAAAGAGCACGAATGGTTGAAGGCGGTGACAGCTATAAAAACGAAAATGAATTGCGAATAATTAAAATGTACAATAACAACAACAACAAAATGCAAAAACCTAACAAAAAAACAAACGGAGAAACAGCAACTTGCACTTACTTCAAACAAAAACAAAGAAAAAGCACAAATAGAAACACAACAACAACAGTAACAACGAAATATATCAAGCAATTGTTGCGCATTTTCATTGAAACCATAAAGCGCAGCAATTAATTTCAGCCGCCAAATGCAACACTGCGCCGCGCAGCAGCGCTCGATCCGAAAACATGCAGCCAACTGTCTCGTGGAAGTTATCGTTCGATCGGCGGGGCGTAGGCGCGCGCTCGTATTCTGGCCATTAGCGAAGAGTGTAGTGTGACAGTTGTGTTATCACTTTGTCAGCGACAACGACATTATAACGGTAACATGTTGCATGCCACACCAAAACGCCGACTGACAGCCGAGCAACGACGACGGCGGCTACAATAAAGTACAATTAGCCGGATTGGCGGACAAGCAAATCTTTATTTTAAGAAAAACTATGGGAAACGGACGTTGTAGGTTGAATTAACTGGATCGAATATTAAGATTATAAAGTTTATTGTATTACATATGAATTTAGAAGACGAAATCTTAAGAAGCCTTACAGCACTGGCGTTTCGTGAAAGAACTTAACCTTACTTTTCAGCAGAGAGAATTGGTTAGCCAAGCGATCTTAAGCGGAATAAGAAGCCCTGAAACTTAAAGCTTAAGTCTAAACACCTCTATAAAAAATATATTCGAATATCCTCTAGTTTTTCACAATACCAAGTTACCAAAACTAATTTGTAGAATCCCAAGAAAGTAGATGATAGTATTCCGAATCTTTCGAAATGAGTGGATGATACGAAGCTCAGCGTTCTTATACGCACTGATGACAATATAGCATGGAATCGGAACAACCGTCTGGATTTCATGCCGAAAGTCACTTAAGCCTAGTTGAGACCCCAATCGTAGAATATTTTTTTATAAGAACATCGAGTACCGATGCTCGGCGTTTCGGTCTAGAAATGAAAAAATCATAACTAAAGTGAGTGCAGTGTTCGTGACCATGGACTTTGAACTAAAAAATTGTTTGTTCATCACGGGTTCTCATCAGAGGTTCATCGGAACTTCTCACGAAACCATCAGCACTCATTTTTTTCATTCCAATTTAAGGTGATAGTAAAAAATTTCGATTATGTGGAAATAAATTCTAAATATATAATACAAACTCTCCACTTACCTTTGCAAATGTCCTTCGACGCCCGGCGGCAAGCTACCATCGGATACTATATAGACCGGTTGTCCACCAGCTGTGCCAGCGCCGGCATACTGCAATCCACCTTGCACCACCACCTGCCCATCGGCAACCAGGCCACTCAAGTCACTGCCCGAATAGATTTCCAAACCCTTTTGATCGGTTGTGGTGGTGTATATAACGGTTTTATTGCCATCATTGTAGATTAAATCGATATGTTTGTCTGTCGGATACATTTCCGACTCCAGCTTCGTGGCAACAGGCAAATGTGATAGTTGCTTCCCAGTGTCCGGACCAGTTGTTGTATAGAGTATTTGCTGACCACCACCACCGCTGCCCGGCGGTTTCTTCGGATCATCATATATATCCACCTCTGCCTTAACGACATTCTCTGGCTCGTAATGCTGCAGCATTGAGGCATCCAATGGCGATGTCTGATACACACCATGATCGTTGGCCATTTTCTGTGCCTGATTGAACATTGCGGCGGCGACCGCATTATCGCTGGGCATCAGCTTGGTCGGATCGCTTACGATGCGTGTGAGTATGTGTTCGCCAGCTTCATTACGTGACAGTATGTGATGTTCACCGTTGACTATTTCACGTGAAATGATTTGTTGTTGCTCACCATTCGGGCCGACAACGCGAATTATCTGATTTTCATCGAATTCGATCTTGGCCAACGGCTGATTATCGTTGGCTGCGGCTGCAGCAGCAGCAGCCGCTGCAACAGCTGCTTGCTGTTCGTTCAATTGGGCGACCATGCGTGCATCAATCACATGCTCATCACTGGTGACTGTCGCACCGGAGCCCACTGTCGGCAAGACCACCTTGGGGCTTTCGTAAATAAAGACCGCGTCCTTGTCGTAGAGTTTCGACGAGTCTGTATGTAGATCGAGCACATTGACATTTGTCATGGTGGCCAACTCGGGCTGTGGACTGTCGGGCGAGCGATGCATTAGTGTTAAACCGTTGGCGTTGGCGGCAGCGGCTGCAGACGTTGTGGTCACAACGTTGGTCACAGTAACACCGGGTGGTAGTGAGACGCGCGTCGGAGAGCTGTGCGTTTGAAGTTGTTGTTGTTGTTGGTGTTGATGCTGCTGGTGTTGAAGCTGTTGTTGTATGGCAAGTTCGTTCGAAGTGATGACACTAGTAGTGGCAGGCGATGCGGACATCTTATGCTTCTTATACTTAAGCTCCAGCTCGAGGCACAACTCACGGTAAGTATGTATAAAAGTTAAAGCTTAGGCCAAAGCGGTGGAGTTATTAGCATGTAATTTGCAAAATTGAAGTTTTAGAAATGCTTTCGAGCTTTTGAGCTTTGCTGGAAGCTTTCAAGGTTTCAAGAGCTTTCGTGCGCTTTTCAAAGGAGCCTACAAATAGTTTGAAATAATTGCTTTAGCGCTTTCTTTTCAGCTTATATTTGCTATGGCGTTCAATACGTATGAGCTTTTCGGTAGTGCTTTTATGAAAGCTTAGTGTGCTGTTGTATATGTTTTAAACGTAAGTCCTTATATGTATGTATATCAATTTGGGTGTGCTTTAATCTTACTACTAATTTCTGCGTTAAACTTTTGGAAGCTCTGGTCTAACTATGTTAACGTTCTTAATTTTATTTTTTCTTAGAAATATATCATATGTCAATTGTTGTTTAAAACTTTTTTGTTGTTTTTTTTATATTATTCTTTTGTTGTTTAGTTTAGTTTTGTTTTATTTGTAAAAAGGCACTAAGAATCTCAGTATGATTGGACGGAATTCGTTGCGTTACGTTACGTTACTTTATATTACGAGTTGTTACGTTTTAGCTGCGTTTCTTTGTTTGTGTATGGCACTTGTTGTATTTGTATTGCGCATTTATAAATTGGCAATAATTGTTTCCTCTTTCGTAGTGTTACATAAATATTAGCTTTAAATAGCATTTGTGGCATTCAGTTGGGCTTTAAGATTTGCGGCAATTGGATGTTGAACAGGCCTGAAAAAAAGAAAACTTGTTATAAGTTTAAGGTTAAGCTAAGTTAATAAGGATATCTTATATGTTATACATATATATGTACAGTGAAATTTTTTATTCATTAAGAAAAGCAAAAATTTTCCAAAATCGCCAATGCCGTTGAGGGCTAAAACATTTCTTTTTCGAGTAAAGTTCCAGTGTGGACTAAACTTTATTATTGTAAAAAATATCTCTGTGAATTTATTCTTAGTGGAACGTTCCATAATGTCACAATAATGATAATAACTGGAAATTTTTCGAATATTTGAAGTCTTTAATGTAAGTATGTGTATATGCGCTTGTGCCTGAAGGAGCCTCAGCTGTGAAGATACTTCACTCGGTGAAAACATATACATACCCCAATTTATAAAGTTTTTCATCTCTGAGCGTGGCACAAATGTTCAAACTGAATCTCTGTCCCTAAACTTTTTTGCTTTAATCACTCATACAACTCTGTCTCAGACCTTTGACTTCGGGACTATCTTATCTTTCCTACAAACAAGAGGAAAAGAAAGACAATAAGATTGTATCAGAAGTGGTTTCGATTGAAATCAAACGTAAGTTTCGAAGGCGTTAAATTCGATAAGACTAAAAACAAAAACAAAAAACATTTATTAAACTTCTCTTCGTCCCAATTCTATATAACAGTTGTAGGATTGGCCTTACAAAAATATGAGTAAAAATTATCATTACCAAGAATACCCTTTTAAAGAGTCAAAGGCCAAGGAGATAAAGTAAAACAGGTTTGGTAATATGAGCTTTCTTTTGCAACAATTTTTCTTCTCTCTAATCTTCCTTTTTCAACGAGCGGCGCGCATCACTAAACCGAGCTCTAGCAGCTGCTTCTCTACCCTTATAGTTGGTTGAGGGGTTTACTCTCAGAAGTTCTCTATCAACTCCAACTTCAGACTTTCTGACAACAAGCTGAGGTTGCAGCCCGTAGCAGTAAATTTACTCACATAGCAGAGGCGGCGATACTAGCCTTGAACTCATTAACAGTCGATCAGGGTTGGTCAAGGAGTGCAAAACTTCGCTACTAATAGCATTGTTTGTCTTTGTAATAAGACTGGTATGGGCGTCAAGCGACAGCGGAATCGAAGGAAATTGTAAAGCTGATGAGCTAGCAAGAAATGGCACCCCAGAACAGCTACGGGTAGAGTGGGAGCGGGAGCTAGATAGCTGAGCTTCGTGGAAGCTTGGCCTTTTGGCCCAAGACCGATCGCAAGAGATCTAATGATACCTTTGCCCTTAGTAAGGTCAGCCTCTCTCAAGTTGTGGGGCTTTTAACAGGCTATTGCCCTATTGGTGTTTATGCAGTAAGGCTGGGAATCCTATCAGACGTCATCTGCAGAAGCTATATGAAAGAAGATGAGATGGAAACAATTCAACACTTTCTTCTTGACTATCCCGCTTTAGGGAAGCCAAGGCTTAAATACTTTGGAACGCATACCTTCGGACATCCCACCGAATTGGCGGGAATGGAAATTAAACGCCTGTGCAAATTTGTATTGCCTTTTAAGCGTTTTGGTAATTTATAAGTTCAAACACAGGAGTTCTTCTTTTCCCGTCTGTCTTTCCTTTGCTCACAGACCAGACGATTGAGAGAGGTATGGTATGGAACGATTCACTGGAGGAGAGGGGCGGTGATTATTCATCCTGCCAAAATCTTGCGTGGAGATTTGTTGGATGAGTTTGCTGTCGGGAACTATCCATCAAACAAAACTTTAGGCTTCCTGAGCACTGCAACGATTTTCAAGCAAAAGTAACTGTCATAAAGATGAATAGATGTACCGTTCCGAAGCGCAGCCTTTTTCAGTGCAGTGACTCTCCACTCCGATAGTTGGACAACGATATTAGCCTTGAGCCTAATGACTATACGCTGGCGACTAGTGAAGGGATATCTAGAATTCAGATCTCTAACATCGAGTTACTACTTGGTCAGGCTGCATTTTATGCCTATCTATAGGCTCGGCTAAGGCTGGTGAGCTTGCTAAGTCAGATCCTTCAGTTTCATAGCAATCGAAGCATGAGTTCCCGTCATCTTGAGAGATCAGCCAGCTAGTCTAACGTAATCTTTTATTTTTTATCACATTGCACCAAAAAGTTCTTATAGGCCACTTGAGCTAATTTCGTCATGTTTCATTTTCGTTCTTTGTTTTGGTGACCTTTGAGTTGCATGCAACGCCACCCCGCTGTTAACAATGGCGCTAAAACACGAGTCCAAAACAGCAGGAATGTGAAATAAATGAGCCACCGTCGAAAGAGGCAAGCAGCTGAACGAACCGAGTAGCGGACGCTGATGGTGGTCAAATTCCTTTGTGCCACACGAAATGAGCAAACAAACTGCAAAGAGTGGAGATAGAGCAAAGTGCATGCAACTAATAGCCACTACCTACGCAAAGCGTCACTTGTAGCGCACCTAGAGCACGATCGCTTTCGTCCATAACAGCAGCAGTAACAACAATAACAACACCAGCAACAATAGCAACAACTACAACAATGTCAACAAATGAAATGCGGCGAAGAAATATAATAATTACTCGCAGTTGAGCAACAGGGTGTGGTGCGGCGTGATGGGGTTAGGTGAGGTGGGACGGGGTGTGGTGGCAAGCGACGGCCGGGCCACAGCAGACTGTGGACTGCGCGCAAGAACACCACGAAAAGCTCGTAAATAACAAAATGCAGCGTGAAGGTGCGCGCATGGGGTGAAGTGTCCAACAACAACAACAACAACTACAAGCATTAAAATCGCTAAGGCGACAAGAACGAAATATGTGAGTGTGCAGGCAGCAACGAGAATGCTAAATAATGACTAGCAACAAATGAAAAAGTATCACTAACAATGGCAAAAATAGCAGCGGGCACAACAACAACAACAGCTACAACAAAAGCAGCAACAACATGGCGTGACTATAAGCTTAAATATGCATGCAATGCTACAGGCGACAATGAACACCAAAGCGGCATCAACAGCAACGACAACAACAACAACAACAGCAACAAAGACAATGCCAGCAGCCACTCCAGCAGCCGCCGCGAACAGTTATCGGCCAAAGCGAGCAGCTAGTTAAAGTGACCGCCGCAGCAGCAACAGTAACAATTTGCATAAAACTCATACCAGCAACAACAACAGCAGCACAGCAGCTGCAACAAAGTCTTGCATGCGCAACAAAAACAACAACAATATCGGCCACGACAATGGCATGTCGCGCTTGTCGCCTTATTTATGTGCGGCGTGTTAAATGCTGACTACCAACAACAGCAACCGCTGCTGCCCACACCTCCCATCCCCGCCACCTTCCACCTGCCTGTAAATCTTTAGCGCGCTTTTCCACTGGCGCAGTTAAGCAAAAAATAATAAATTATTTTCAGCTTCTCAACAACGCGAAAATTGCCTGCAGCGCAATTGTCATATGCGCGCGAACACACACACACACTCACAGGCGCTTACATACTAACACATACGTGAACACATAGTCACATTCGCCTCCAGTGTCGCGCGTCGCAGCTATCATGTTGTGCATGGCAAAATGCAAATGTTTTGTAGAAAACCGTTTTAGCTGCTGGTATGCTATCGCCAACAACAGCAACAACAACATCGTCAATTTATGCAACTAACAGCCAATTGCAATTTTCTTGCTTATATTTGACCAATTGAGCGGTAAAATTGCGCAGCGCACACAGCCGTGACCAAGCAAGCGTCCAAATGCTAAATTTTATTTCCTTTTAATTTTCAAAGCCATCTAACTACATACATATATTTGTTATTTCTTATATTTTTCTGCGGAATTTTTTAATTGTTTGTGGAATGGCTTGCTGATTGCTACGTCGCCTTTTATTGTAAAACCAATTATTTAATTGCATTGTAGATGATAAGTATATGCTTCAGAAGAGATAGTTTGTATGAGCGCATGTACGTTTTCTTTGCATACTTACAGGAGCAGAAGTAAAATCTTTTAAGTTTCTTAAATAAATTCGATAGTTTTTGGAGAAAAATTTATTAAATTTTCCAAAATTGAAAACTTCTCAAGAAGTGTATCGAAAACAAGTAAGGAAAAGCTAGATTAGATTAGATAGATAAATGAGGACTCCACCGTGACCTATGTTCTATTGTGTCATCTTCTAAGTCACAACAACTCAGTTAGCCACAGCAAAGTAATAAATTCTATTACTGCTAGGTACTATTGATACTTATTTGGAAACATGGATCCAAGGGCCTTTATCCTGCGTCTACAGACTGCTGTGTAGTCAATTGGTAGGTATTCTGGAGTTGCAGACTTCATTTCGCAGAACCGCCAATTCGCACAAGAAGCTAGACCCATGTTATGTAAGTGATTCTTGAACTTGCAATCGGCAGTGTAGAAGGCAACAAGTAGTCTGAGTTTAACCCTTGGGAGGTTGATTACATATTTAAACCTTTTAATGTTGTAACCACACATTAGCAACTTGGCAAGGCGCATGCCATGTAGTTGTTGCCAAAACCCCTACCCTTCCTACTCCTTCGTCAGTGGCGTAGCTAGGGGGGGACGAAGGGGGCCGTCGCCCCGGGCACAACGTCTTGGGGGCGGCAAAATGATCTTCGCTGTTTTTTAAAATTCCAATTCGGCCAAAAATTCCTGAAAATTGTGTCAAAAGTGTACAAGATATAGGGCGAAAATGGGTTTTTTTTATGGCTTTTAATAAGATGTCTTGTAAATTTACTATCAATTTCCTCAAAAACCGTAACCGCCTTTATAAATTTTATATACTTAATATCGAAGATATTTGGGTAGGTAGATAAAGGGGGGCGGCAGAACATCCTTGGCTCCGGGCCCGCCCACCCGAAGTTGTAGCTACGCCACTATCCTTCATCCTAGCGGAGCACCTCCTTTATGGTATGAGGTCCAACCGCAATGAACTGTTCGAGTCCTATCATGTTGGTGGATGCTCCAGAACGGGCGATCTCATCAGCCGGTTCATTTTCGGCTATACCTTTGTAACCGGACACTCAGATAAGATGCACCTGGTTACGATCTGTTAAGCTGCTCAGCCATTCTATACACTCCTGCACCAATAGCGATTTGATCTCGTATGCGGAGATCGCTTTTAGTGCCGCTTTACTATCGCTGAGTATAATTATACGTTCATTACTATAGTTGCGTTGAAGCTTTATCTCTACACACCGACTTAAAGCAAAGCTTGGTATATGCTCGGAATATTACTCATATGTTGGTATGGATCCTACCAATCTTACACCAATTCCCTCAGACGATTTCGAGCCTTCAGTGTACCATTTGGTTAAACTTCCCTAACCATTAGCGGATTCATTCCATTCAGCCTTACTGCTAAAAGTCTCCTTTAACTTCTTAGTGAAGTTAATACTTTTGGTAATGCTGTCCTTTGGAAGAAGAGTCAGTGGTGTTTCGACACTTAAGTGCTTCATGGGCTGGGAAGATATTACCTTACCTCCGCTAAACCCTTCTGCTGTCATTCGGAGTAGCGTGTATTTGGAAATCTGACTGATTACTAGATGATGCGGTGTGAGATTCAACATCACTCCAAGTACCGCGGACATGTGCTCATGGCACCCGACACGCAGATGCAGGCGAGTCGCCGCAGCTTCAATAGATGAAGTCTTATCGCTTTTAAATTCCAAGCCACCGCTCCATTTGTAATAATCGATCGCACGATTAGTGTGTAGAACCACCTAAAAATCTTTTACTTGCAGCCCCAGGAGTTATCAGCTAGCCGATTTCCAACACAAATGCTTTAGTAGCTTTGGGATCCAGCGTGAACCATGGTATTTGACCATATTAGTCACATCTGTGCCCAAGAGTTAGATTCCTGAGACCAAGAAAGGACCTGCGTCTCGTAAACAAGACAATGGTGATCTTCGAGGGGTTGATGTTCAGTCCAACTCCTCTGCGCCATCCCGTGGCCTAGAACCCTTTGTACAATATGGTAGAACGTATCCTCAAATTTTCCTCTAGCTATGATTTATCTTTTTTGGCAAAGTTAGAATGATCCGATTAATGTTTAATAGGCAATGTTTTCTTAATTTGAAACCCTAGTCGTTATTGGAAAAACGTGAACAATCGATCTTTGTAAACTTCTCTTGAAGCCAATTTTTCACCAGCAAAATCATTTTCTCCAGAGGGGAACAGGAAATACTCACTTGGTGCCATGCCCGAAAGCTTCGGCCGAGTTACTATTGATGCGTGTGGTTTGGCGCCGTTCTGATAGAACACATTTTCCCATTCTAATGTCCAAAGCTCTCCACTTGTGGGCGATTGCTGCCTTCTGTAAACATCTAAAGTAAGAGTTTGGCCGTACGGAAGCTTACCATGTATAGTAAATGATTCCCTGCTAATCCCACCAAAAATTTAGTAAAACTTCCTGATGGTTAATCCTGGCTCTGCAACTGTTTGCGACCGCTAATCATTATTCAACCATTAACGCTTTCACTTGATTTTTGATTTGGTATTTGAGCTTTTTGGGTTAACTCATGAGACATTCAAAAATCAAGCATTTTATGCAGCCTTATTGCAATGGTCCCAAACGGTTTTTTGTGCAATGTAGAGCTCTTGGGAAATCGAATCAATTACTTTTTCGACGTTTTTGGCAACCAACATTCCAATGCATTGTCCAACATTGACATCAAACTTACAGGCACGAAATTAACGAAACCGAAGTTGCGCAATATTTTCCGTTGCAGAATCAAAACCATAGACTATTCACGTTTTCAGTTACCTCCGGCTTCCGCTTTAGCTTTTATAGCAGAAACCCCATAAAATATCGTCTATTTTCCCTTCACAGTTGTATAATTTGACGCGTACTCAAGCAATGCTGAGTCAAGCAATCACAAAACTCTCTGAGAAAAAGTACGAAATTTTATCTTCTAACATTATACAACGCTGTTCATCTATTGGAAAAATAATGAATGTCTGAGCTAAGTTAAAACCCAAGCTTGTTTGTGGTAAACACCACTGCCCATAAACGCGAGTTTGTTTAACAAATTCTAGAGTGTAAGGAAGCTTGAAATCAACTTTAGTTGTGAAACTCTTAGAAATTCTTTGAGAAAATAATAAATACCACAAACATACATATATAAATATATTTCTTTTCCAAACAAAGCAATAAAAATAAGCCTCTAATCAATGGCACAAAACAGCCAAACTAACTTCAAATAATAATATGTTCATTAGCAAGAACCACTTTTGTAACTTCTAACAATTCTTTCGATTGCTTGCTATGTCGCTTCTCTCCAACAAAACGTTACACCAGGCATTTCCACTTTTTTTCTGCCACAAAGCTGTCACAGCTACTTTTTCTTGCCCTCACAACTTATGACGCTCCAAAACAAATCATAACCTACACCAATTTCAACAATCACATACCGAACTGACTGACGAATAGATAACAATCAAGCGACGAGTAATCCATCTCACCAAACCGGGCAACTTGTAGTGACCAAACAAACAATCAAGCTGTCAGACGTCGCGCAACCGGCTGATGGGGCCACCATACACCTGAACAAAACGCACATAAGTATGTGTGTGTGTGTGTGTATAGAACTGGCAGTAGTTGACTTGTTGTCCAAGCAGACAATGACGTCGCGCATCAGTCTGACTGCTGACAAGCCAATTCAACGGCAAAGTGGCGTGCGCGTGGCTGGTGGCAGCAAAAACATCTGATTGCTTGTATGTAAGTATTTAGGAGCTGTTGGTTTGATTGGAAAGAGGCGCAAGGAAAGCAGTAGCGCTAGTTGTAAAATGCGCACATTGTTCTTGCTGTTGTTGTAATTGTATGCCTTTGTCATTTTTCTAAATAGTTTGAGCGATTATTGTTGTTATCTGTGCGAGCATCTAAGCAGTTCGCTAACTAGAGGCCGCTGCTTGCGCTGCATGTGATTGAGCGTGTGTGCGCGCGTGCGTGTGTGTGTGACTGGCGATCGTTGCTGCCTTTTCTGGCCAAGCGCTTGCATTGTTAACTACTAGTTTTCATCATTGATTTCCAATTATTGACAACGCGATAATGGCTGTGCATTCATTTCATTGTTTTTTGCGTTTGCCACTCTGTTGCTGTTGCTTTGCTGTTGTTGTTTGCTGAAACACATCATATTCGCCGCAGCTGATTGTCGCGTAGACTTCGAGTTTTGCTGTTTTTCTGCCAAATACCAGGTTTTTGCCTCAACGCTCGTGGCCATTTGTGGCCAGAGCCCATTACAGGTATGTGAATCGAAATTGCTGTGTCCAACTCTGCGCTCCAGCAGCCACTTGAAATGCCACAACATACATATGAACTCTTTGTATGCCACAACATCTGCAAACCGTTTGCGGCCATTGAACTCCACCGCAAGTCAAACAAAGGTGGCCGCTGATACACTCCATCAACTGTGGCGCTCAAGAGCTGCCACTCAGCAATGAAATATTGAAAAAAAAAGCTGTCGCTTACAAAATTTTTTTCTCATTAGCTGCTTACGCTTACAAAAAAAGACACACAAATTACAACAAAAAAGCAAAAATTTTCTCATTAACCAGTGGGGGTGTGTACCGCTGCCGTTCAGGTCAGGCCGCACCTCTCTATGTGGTATTAAAACTGACGCCCCCTTGCTTCTACCGTTGCGGCTAACAGCTGAGCATGCTGTCAGCTCGTAGCGCCGCGCGCTTTGTTGGCGGCAAAAGTTTAATTTGTTTGTTGTAAAGCGTGAAGCGCAAACGCGCGCTCATCGAAGCTCTATTTTGGCATGTGAAATTTTCGACTACGAATAGTTTGCTGTGTGTTTGTTGTTGTATGCGCAAACGTGGCAAGCAAGCACATTGCCGTCAAACCGCTTGAACTTTGCGCGCGGCACAGTTTCATGACGCCTGCTTCAAGTCATCACAGTTGCCATTAACTCTGTTATTAGATTTGCTATTAGTTGCGGTTGTTGTTGTTGTTTTTCTGTTAAGTTATTTGAAATTAAATTTTCAACACGATTTTTTCACATGCCACCGCCATAAACATTTGTTTGACATTTCGGAAATTCAAATCCTCTTCGACCATACTTAAAGTTGCCTTCAAAATGCCCTCACGAAAATATTAAATTTTAATGCTTACGCTTTGTTTTTGTTATTTTTGTTATTGTTTACGAAGTTCAAAATGCTGTAACTGCAATAAAATATTGTAATTTGCTTGAGTAGTCGTAAAAATTGTTCATCGTAGTATGTAGGTATGTATGCATACCGATTGTTATGGAATTTGATCAAAAGACTTAAGCAACGAACTTCTGTAACTCAAGTGTATTGCACTACTGTGTATTTTATTTATTTTTTATTATTTTGAAAATTAAAACAAACATATTTATGAACGATAATATATTGACACACTTTCTATGTTGTCTGTGGGTCCACCAGTTGCAACAAATACTAACAAATTCTTTGATTTTGAGTGAGTCTTATCTTAAGCTGCCTCCAGAAGGAATGAATCAGACCGTTTGGTGCAGATAAAGGTCTGTTCAATACATAAACTGCGTAAGTAAATGAGTTTCATGTTAAAATTTCAGTGTGAAAGATTTGTTCGGTAGATGGCGCTCGAGTTATAAAACGCTCATGAACAGTATTTATCGTTTGATTTGCTTCACATTTAGAATATATTATAATTTTTTGTTAAGAAAGAAACTGTCAATAAAATTCGATATTTGTTTCTGACTCGACTCGATTTTAGTAAATAAGAAAGAATATTATTTTTGACCTCTCGAAAGAAAAATAGCAATTAATTTTTTGAGAAAATTTGGCTTAGAAAGGAGGTACTTAAAATCCAATTCACATTCTGAATGATGATTATAGTTTTGAAATATGTCATTTGAATTCGCAGATAACACGTGTTCAGCAATACCTCACATAAACCAAAAACGCAGTAACCAAAGCTAAACTCCGCTCATAATCTATTTAGAACTAACTTGCCATGTTCTACGAACTTAAAATGAAAAAACATGCATACTTCATAAAATAATTGTCAGCTCTCATAAATTAATTTAATCTATTCTCGTTCATTGCTTTCAAAAAACAAGTTTACCCCAAATTATTCAACAAAATATTGGGCAGTCGAAATAGTCTTCCTTTCGAAGGAGCCGTCAATCTTGGCAGCGCGACTATTTCTGGAACTTCACCACGCCTGGACCACTGAAAAGTGTCTCCTGTTACTATTCGCTTCAGAAATGGTTCGATTTCTAAACAAAAAAAAACAGTAAATGCAAAAAAAATTTGGAGGACTCTCAAGCCATCTCAAATCATGAAAATAAAGTTAATAACAAAGCGGTGAACTTATTAAACTTTTCTTCACATTTAAGCTGAGAGCTCCTTGAAAGTGTTCGCCGTGTTCAATTTTCTAGGTCAACAACAATTTACTCTTAATTCACTTCACACCTCAAACTTAATAAACTAATTGACACAGATATATGAACGATTAATCAGTAACCAGATATCTGCTGACAATGAACGATGATGGCTGCGCTTGCAAATTGATTAGACTTCTTTTATTTTCAAAAATTAGTGCGCCAATTTCTAAATGCCCCAAGCCACAAGCGAAAAATATGATAACTCATTGGCATATTCGTTCCAGAACATTGCTAATGCCAGCCGAGTGGTGCAGAGCGGCGAAACGTGCGTGTATCCGGTTGACTGGAATGACAAGCCGGTGGATGCTAATCGGCATACAGCACCAGCCTAATAACCAGTTACAAAACAGAAACTGACCTCACCCACTTATGGGCTTACATGCATAAGTGAGATATATAAATATGTGTGTATGTATGTATGCGTGTATATTTGCAGAATTATATTTGTGTAGAAGCGGTTGAGAACACAACAAACGCCAAGTGTGGCAGGCAAACGAGTTTCATGCCACAATAACTTCAACACAAACAATAAGTCCAATCAGACAGAAACCGGACGGACGGACGCGCAACCAAGCAACAATAGCCAGCAGCTACCAGTTCACCTCTTTATTACCTACTTGTTGCTGCTGTTGTTGTTGCTGCCGCTGATGCTATTGGCACTGAACTTTCCTACAGCCAGCCTGTATTTATAATAAGTATTTGAACGGCTCACGCACACACACACACACACCCATAAACATACGGATTCCAGTTGGAAAACGCGCAGAGGTGGAAGCGGTCAGACTGCGCCAGCGTTGAAGACATCATCAGCACGAGCGCATTGGGTCAAGGATTACTTTGCCGGTACCAGTTTTCGCACGCTCATTCACTCACCAACGCGCTGCTTCACACACACTCACTCACTCGTCCTGCTCGCTGCATGCTCGAAACATGTTTTCACACCGCTGCCGCAGCCGCTGCTGATTTTCTTGTTTTGCGCCGCCTTTAACCAGAATGCTAAATCAAAACAAATGTAACCGACCATTCTTGTTTTTATCAGCAGCAAACGAAAATAGATTAGCAGCCAGTGCGCCGCTTAGTGCGGGTGGCCGACAACAGCAGTCAACAGTCAAGAGCCGATAGCCGATAGCCAGCGAGACGAGCAGCCGGCGAAGCGACGAGGAGGCGAGGCGACCGGTCCGTTCGATTGGAGTTAATCAGGCAGCTTGACTTGGCTTAGCCCAGCAGCAGCAGCGCCGCTTCCATTTGAACCGTTTGACACTTTGTCGACCGGCGTCGCTGCGAAGGAGTCAAACTAGTTGGACTGGCACGTGTGTCCCAAACTGAGAATCCACATTCACTGTCATTTGTTTATGTGCAAGCGCACCTCTTTGCATGTACGTGTGTGTGTGTGTTTAAGTGCACGCTCGTGAGTTGTTGTGTGCTGCTGCTTGACACATGTGGCCCAGAAACCTGTTTAAATTACCTTCGCAGAATATCCTGATTTCAAAAGTTGACCCTGTGCCGATATGGGCTGGCGGTGCTGGTGTTGCGGTGCACATACATGCCCACATCTACATAAATGAGTAATGCGCATATAACCTGTGTATATTTACCAAACCTTATTTGTCTGCTGTGTATGTGTATGTGTGTCCCACATGTTTTGAATACCCGTTTAGAATGACACAGTTTTACTTTGTTCATAAACAAAAGATAAATTAAGAGTCTGCTGGGGGGAATGCTGTTTTACAAGATATGCTTAAAAAATTTGTTTTCGGCTTATGCGATATATTGAGTTTTATTTTTATAGAGGGCTTCGGTAAATACAAATAATTTTGAATTGAGTCATTACAGAATACCTTCAGAGCTTCCTTCCGAACTTTAGTTTCTTTCAGCCCTATACCCTCAGTTTTTAGGATATCGATCTGAAATTTTGTACACGTCTTTTTATCGTTGAGGAGCTACTCATTTATCGCAACCACTGATATCGGATCATTATGACATATAGCTGCCATACAAACTGTACCACCAAATTAAAGTCCTTGCATGAGAAATTTTTATATTTTACGAGATATCTTCACTAAATTTTAACCATATTATTTCTCGAAGCTATACTTCCATACCTTGAAAAACTTTTTTAGATCGGACGACTATAGCATATATCTGCCATACAAACTATACGATCAAATTAAAGTCCTTGTATGAAAAACTTTTACATTTTACGAGATATCGTCACCAAATTTTACCCATATTATTTCTCGAGGCTATACTCCCATACCTTGAACAATTTTTTTAGATCGAACGACCATACAAACTGTACGATCAGAATCAAGCTCTTCTATAAAAAACTTTTATATTTTACGAGATATCTTCACGCAATTTCAACCACATTTTTATCCAAGATAATACTCGCATACCTTTAACAAATTTTTTAAGTCGGACGACTATAGCATACAGCTGTCATACAAACTGCTTGATCAAAATCCACTTCTTGTATGGAAAACTTTTATATTTTACCAGATATCTTCACGAAATTTGAATCATATTAGTATCGAAGCAATACTTCTATACCTTTAACCAATTTTTTAGATCGGACCACTATAGCATATGGTTGCCATACAAACTGATGTGTTCAGTATGGAAATGACAAAATGACTTGATAAAGTCAAGTTCTTGTAAGGTAACTCTTTTTATTTGTAAATAAAATATGGCTGCCGTGCAACCGAATTTAACGTTTTCTCGCTTTTTTATTATTCTGACAATTTTACTTGTATCCGATGATAGAAACTCTATACTAATATAGGTGCAAAGGTTATTTTCTGTCTAACGACCATTAAGCAGTAATTTTTTCTGGCTTTGTGCAAAAGCCGTCAGAAGCAAAGGCCATTTTTTTTAACCGCTCAACGATGAAATGATCGCTATATTCATTGGAAAGATTATTAAATTTTTTTCTAAAGGTTAAACTGCACTTTCATTTAGCTAAATCTTTGTCTGCAATATTTGTTCATAGAAGTACCTTTAAATAAAATAGTCATTATGGCAAGAAATCAAAACTTCATGAGAAGATTTCCAAGCACAAAAATCGAAAAAGCCACCATTTCGCACTACGGCTTTTGGATTATTGATTTTCGCAGCACAGCTACTAGCTGGGTTGTTCTCGAACGCCGTCTTCCTTTCGAATTTTTATTGAAACAAAACTGCAGGCATTTGTGTCCATTGCCTGCTTACCTCTACCGCGCAAAGTTCCTTATAATTGTTTTCATTATGGTTCTTTCGCTTTTAGTACAACCCTTCATTACTGATTTTTACCATTCCCTTATGCTCATACACATACACCTATGTTTTATGTATGTGCTTCAGCTTGTCGCTTGCTGATCAAAGTTTCGTAAACTTCATTTTAGGCCATTTTATTGAAGTATTTTTTCGTGCTGTTGTTGCTATTTTATCTCTACAGGTATTTTACAGCACACATCAATACCCAAACAGCGGTCACAGCCAAAGAGGCAACAAACAGCCACGCTGCCTTGCAACGAAAGCGCTCGTAGTATGTGGCACGTATGCCGCGCAATGGACAACACGACGCGCGGGCGCAGCATATTAACGCAGCGCGTACAACAAATGTAAATCGCTTTTCGAAATATTGCCTTCTGGCCTTCGAACCGCGCGCTTTGTTCCTGCATGCGCGATATGTAGTGTGTAGTTATGTATGCGCGTGTTCGTTTCTTTTCAGGCACTTAAAAACATTCCCTCTCCATCCATGTATTGTATGTAGATGTGTGTGGTTTCATGGCTGGAGGACCAAAAAGCGCTGATTTCCAAAGTCACTGCTTACAGCTAACGATGACTGCTGATTTTCATTATTGTTGTTGTTATCTTATTTTTCGTGTTATTGCTTAAGACTTTTATTTATTTATTATTTCTTTTTTATACTTTTTGTTAGTGTTGTTTCTTTTTTTTTGGTTTTTGTTGTCTTGGTCTCATACTTATTTCTCATTCTCTCATTGTCTTATTGTTGCGCGCTTATAATAACACGGAGCAAATCACGTAACTAAGATAATGGCATCCATAAATATTTTGTGAATTTCTGTTGTGCTCCGCCATTACAAACCTCTTGCGGCTTCCACATGTTCACCCGCCCCAACGGTTGGCTTGCCGCTCATTCATTTAGCCATACATTTCGGCTGGTAAGCTCCGAGCCAGCGTGTATTATTTATACTTTTTATCTTGAATTTTTCTTTGTTTCTCATTTATTTTCATTTTTTATGCTTGGCAAGTCTTAAGTCTTTTCGAAAATCGCCGTCAATTGACGTCCACGCTGTGTGCCTTCGTCTTTTCAGCGCTCAAAAATGTACGAAGCAATATTATACCTGTATGTATATAGGGATGTGTGCCAAGTGCTCGTGTATTGGTTTATTGTGATCTTGCGGCATTCGCTGCTTTTGTTCGACCCTAATTTTACCTACTCGTTCGATCTCTTATAGTCATTGACGTCAAGTTACACGAATTTTTTATGGGGGAAATATAATATCGGTTGGAGGTATACTATATATGAGCAAGGGGTCTGTAGGAAAGTGGGAGTGTTGCATAGCGGAAGATTGTGATGTCAAAAGTACAGTTAAGCGATGGTGTGGATATTTTTCTTTAATTATGGAGTCACATGTCAAGCAGTTCCCTCAAATATCGCCCTCGAAGATTATTCCAATCCCTCACTAGGACTCATAGTATTGCCCGTTAGATATTTTAACCAAATGCCGAAAATTTTACAGAAATGCTATTTAAGTTTAAGTAGTAGTATTATCGCATAGTTTAAATATCTTAGACAAAAATAGCCTTTCTGTAAAATTTTCAACTTCAAAATGTGAAAAATTTATAATAAAAAGTTAATCAATTAACCGATCTTTGCCTGATTAAAGCGCAAATTTGGATCGATTTACCAGACAAAATTATTAAATCTTATTTTACTAAATTAATTTTTAATCGATTTGAAATCGAGTCGAAACTGCGAGCGTTCCGCGGGTTGTTGTCCAGGTTGTAAATCTGGTTGTGTACATTGATAATAGCAATCAGCTGATGAATATTAATCATTGGACAAATACAAAATGAAGAACACAAGCAATTTTAACAGCTGGTCGTTGATCAATTACAGAAAAAAGCTTTTCAATTATAACCTTAATACACTAAATTAAATTGGCTATGCGAAAAGATAATAGATATTGTCCATTCCGACTCTAACTCTCTCACCTTCTCCAGTTTCTTAAATAGTATATCAAAATGTTGCCAAAGTTTTAAGACACATTGATCTAAGTAAACATCAATACTTTTTCACGTCAAACAAAAAGACAAAAGTCAAAGATATGGGACAATATCCACCTGAATATCGAAAACATTAGTGGCCATCAATTCCACCAAATTCGATATTATAATAATCGAACAACCAACTATAATTAATCAATAAGTTGGCATAAACAAACTTATTTCATAGAAAGTTTAAAAGGAGCACTTCATTCTACCACCAAACTAAATTCCTACAGGGTAGCTGCGATATGTCGAAATATTTTATATTTTATACACTTGTTTATAATCACATGTACGATCACACATACACATACACACATATGTAAATATGTAAATAATGGTTAATAAAGCTCAGCAGTGTAATTTCTGGTAATTGTTAAACTGAAACGAATCTTGAAAGGGTCCAAATGTGGAAATGGAAATAAAAGGGTCAAATAATTTAATAAAATTGGAATTTACATGAGTTTGGGTAAAAGCACATATACGTATGGCTGAAAAATATAATGGGCATCTTACGATTAACCGTAAGCCATTATTCATGCTTGCTTAAGATTTTGGAATTGACACAATTCCTACCACAAGCGGAAGAAAAATAAATTTCAACATTTTTGTTTACCAATAGGCAACAAAATTTGTAGTGAAACTTCGAAAAAGGTAACAAACATTAATTTATCAAGCTTTTGTTGCTAGGAATATAGTTGGAAGACATACATAAATGTGCTTTCGAACTTATTAATAGCTTAAGTATTAACTGTAAGAATCGACCAGTTTTTGAGCTGATCAAAGAGCGACCAAAATTTTAGGTTAAAATCAACTTTTTTAAACACTCCACCATTTTGCCAATTCTTGATGTCATTTCGACCGAAGTACTTCGGGCGGACAATATCTTCTAGTGAGATTTTTTTGCTTAGATTTCATACGCTGTGAAGCCAGTATCACTGCAATAGTGGAGGACCTTCTCTAGAGCCATCGAAGATCAGGTGTAACTCCAAAAAAGTTTATTTTTTTATTCAAAAGTTTTACTGCATATTTCTTAATATGTATAAAAATACCCTCAAAACTTTTTAAAAAATAATTAGTGTTTTTTTTTAATTCGAAAAAAATCTCTTCTTTGATAAGTATAACATATAGTATATAAAACACAGAAAGCCAATATGAAAATTCCAAAAAAACTGTGAAAGCTTGAACAAAAAAAAATTTTCAAAAAGCTAAATGTGAAAGCTCTAAAAAAGTTATGAAAGCTCTAAGAAAAATCATCATTTTCAGAAAGCCAATTGTGAAATCTTTTAAATAATTATGAAAGCTCTAACAAAACCCATTTTTTTCAGAACGCTAATAGTGAAAGCTTAAAAAATTTATGTAAGCGCTGAGAAAAAACATCATTTTCAAAAAGCCAATTGTGAAAGCTCTTAAACACTTATGAAAGCTCTATCAAAGACCTTTATTTTCAAAAATTTATTTGTGAAAGTTCCAAAAAAATTATTAATGTTCTAAAAATACCCATTAATTTCCGAAATCCAATTATGAAAGCTCTTGAAAACATATGAAAGCTCTAAGAAAAACCATTATTTTCAGAAAGTCAATTGTGAAAGCTCTAAAAATTTGTGAAAGCTCCAAAAAAAAAATCTTCCAAATTTTGTTTGAAAAAATCTTCAATCTTTTTATAAACACTACCATTTTACTTTTTAGTTTGCGATATTCATTTATAAGCTAGTTAATGCAAACTCCAAAGCGCTTCACACTTCATACTCATATAAAAAAATCCGTTGCCTTCCGCAAAACTTGGCGGTAGAGAAAGTCGACGCGAAACTAACAAATCCCCACCCACACAAGCTTGTAATGAATCGCAGAGCGCCAGAAGTCTA
The DNA here is from genome assembly GCF_024586455.1 of Bactrocera neohumeralis. NCBI lineage: Eukaryota > Metazoa > Arthropoda > Insecta > Diptera > Tephritidae > Bactrocera > Bactrocera neohumeralis. Next base: position 6,286,200 of record NC_065921.1, read on the forward strand.
TTTACTTTTCCAAATAAATATTATCTCATCCGTGTACTTAACCAGACAATCCAGCCGGCAATCAATCAAAACCCGTTTCAGTCAGGCGCCACCAGCACCATATTTAATAGTAGACCTCACCGCACTTCAACGCAAGTCAAGCAAACATTCCACTCACATTTGCCATTGAACTTTACTGGATACTGGTTACTCGATTCACTTCCGATTTGCTTGTAAACAAAACAGCAACCAAAGTCGACAGTCGACAACAAAGCAGAAACAAGACTTTTGCACATAAAACAAACACAGCTGACAGCTGTCAGTAGGCAATGCTGCTCGCTGCTTGTTGCTGCCGTTGCTGTTGTGTTATGAGCAAGTTAAGTACTTGTAATGCAAACGGCAATACCAGTCGGTATGAGTCTGTATTATTACTTAGCAATGTTGTTAGTTGCTGCCGCTATTATTGCTGTTGTTGCTGGCGTTGGCGTGACGCATTAGTGCGCTTTTGCTGTTGTATAAATGTGGCATGCTGCTGCTGCTTCTTCATGCCAATGTAGTCGCACAAATGTTGACGCGCCCGCGTATGTGTATGTGTGTGTGGTGTTTTGTTGCTGGGCGGCATTGTCATTAGTGTTGGCCCTAAATCAGCCAGGCAGTCAGTTAGTCACCAGTCTGGGAAGCCGCACCAACCTGTCTGCCGGGCCCTAACTCTCACGCTCCCTCGCACGCTCACCTAACAGCGGCTTTGCTCGCGCGCTCATTTTCCTATAGTTGATGGGTGAGCATACCAACCAGCCAGCCAGCCGGTTGGCGAGCCAGTTCGTCACTCCAACAGGCCACCGCCAATTGTTAGGCAACGGCGGCTGCTATTAAGGCAGTAGTTAAGCAGTAGTAGTGGCGGTGTGTGCGGCGGCTTGTTTGTCTGCTTGCCTGCTTGCCTGCCCGGTCATACCAGTCTAACCGCCACGTGCTGCCAAGCACGCTGAACCTGAAACGGAACATCAACAATCAACAACCACTCGGACGGTGGCGGCGACGACGCTGATGACACAAACTTACATCGCTAACACTATCAACAACGTGCTATCAGCCGATCAGCTGTGCGCGCTGACGCTAATAAACAAAACAAACGCTCAACAGCTGATGCGCTCCAGCTGAGCTGGGCTGGGTTGCGCTGGGCAAAGGCAAAGGCAAAAGTACCCCTTTTAATAAGCCATGCATGCGATTGTTTACCCCACTGGGGCAGGGGAAGAGCGGCTAGCGGTCGCTAGGTAGGTACTCTGTGTAAAGTTGTCAGTCAACAATCTGTTTGGGCGGCAAAGTCGGCATCACGTCTCATCATCACCAGCACTTGTGTGTGGCGCGCATGCGTATGCAAAACTCAATCGCGTACACAAATCGCAATGAATGGGCGAGCAAAAAAGCATGCTCGCGAGTTATGAGTGTTGGCACAAAGCTATTAAAACGCGAGCGTGACGATGTGATTGCGATTATTTGCTGGCGTACATTACCTTGTAAATAATATCACGATCACGGTCTTTGCATTTTGAAGATGTTCGGAGCGTTTATTGACTAAAGACTTGGCAAGGTTGCACGAAAGGTCATGCCTGCACGCTTTGATTAACCGCAATAATCAGTTAAGACACATTTAAAAAGAGAGAAATAAAATTGAGTGATTTATTTGAAGGAAATCTTCAAAATTTAAATCATATATTTTACTTTCGAGCTTCAAAAGTCTTCGAAATCTGAACAGACACGATTAGATACTAGCAGAGAACTGCCTCTATTTGACAATATTTGTATGGGTCATAGCAACACCAACCTACGTAGTAAGGAGGCTCATCCTTCAAACTAAAGGACTATAATTCAGTCTTTCAGGCTGAAATGTTGGAACAACAGAAAGCGCCAAGTAGGCTTCTATCATAATCATTATCTTAGTGGAAAAACTAAGCGTTGTCGGTCCATAATTACAGCCTCTTTTCACGAATAGCATTGCACAAACGACACATAGCCCCCAAATGGTATTCTTTGTTGACAGTTTGGCCGTTCGGAAGGAATTCGGAGTGCCCATATTTCGATAATCGAAGAAAACTGTTAACATAACCTTGATTTTTGACCTGCTTTGACATGTTTCTTTCGGCTTCGGTTTCTTTTGCCACGATATTGGGCCGATTGATCGTCCGTTTCCGGGTCGTAAGCATAGTTCCAAGACTTGTTGCCAATAACAACACGTTTCATGACATCCGGGTAAACGGAAAGCATTGTTTCACAGACATTTACGCGAAAGAATTGAGTAACATAGGTCAAAATGATCTTTCGAAATGGTTTTCACTGATCCTTCCGATATTCCAAAGACGCCAGTAAAGATCTCTAACTATTATTCGTCGATTCTCAAGCACCAATTCCTTTACTTTATTGACGTGCTGATCATCAGTTGGTGTTGATCGTTGTTCTCGACTCTCTTTGAATAATTTGTAAAAATCAAAAACACTTGCTGGCGACAAACAATTATCACCGAAGGCCTTTTCATCATTCTTCGAATTTGCTGCCGTGATAACTCGATTGCAAATGAGTCGATCATCATGCCTTATCATATTTCTACCCCATAAGCTGCTCTAGACCATCCAGCTTCTTCAAAACTAAACTTGGTAAAGTATAAACGGCAGAATATAAAGCATGTGCGGAGGATATTGCGACGCTAGAATATTGACAGTGTGAATGCCTTCCCTTCAGTCGATTTTCACAGGATATGTTCCACGACTTCCAAAGTTCCAACTTAAAAGAACCCCAGATCCACTTACGATGCCCAGTTCTGAACTGTATTGAGAGTTGTGGTCATAATACTGCTAATTGTCCGTAGACACCTAGCCGTTATTAAGATGACAATGTCTTCCGCACATGCCGGTATCTTAGAGGCTTTGTATTCCAAGTTCCTTAGCAGTTTATTCACCACTAATATCCATAGCAGCGGACATAGCACTCCATTTTGGCGAATACCTCTACAGACTTCCTTGGTCAGGAAGTTAAGCTTATAGGCCTAACTCTTTTGAGTAGGTTGGGTTGTTTCTACCTGAGTGTGGTACATAGCTGAACTTCATGAATTCCATAAAAATCTCTTTTGCCATGGCTCGGATAGGCAGAGCGCATTCTATAGCATTGCTAGAATGATTCCGTCATTTTTGGGAGTTTTGTATGAGTCTACGTGTGTTCGAGAACGTTTACCGCACTACTCCCTTCATAGCTAGACTTACCGCGTCCTTACAGCCTGGTAAGTGCACACTGACTAGGTCTTCCAATGAGTCCTGGGAGTTGTTCGTCGAGACGGGGTTTTGGGATAATACTTTCCTAAGTCGCGCCACCTCGTTAGTCTTTTTAAATCCACTACAAAATTTTTTCCAGGATTCTCGCGTTGTTCTGCTCACCAACTTCCTGTAGTCTCTTAGAAGATCTTTATATTCATTCCAACAGCCTTTGTTTTCTGCTAGCTTGGTCTTGAAAAGGTCAGGGGTCTCGTCAAGCATCCACTCTACCCACCTTGCGTGGAAAAATTGCAACATATTCGTATACCGTTCATAGTCAAAGCTTCACATTGGCTAAGCAATATTTCGCTTGAACCTAGACATTTTTTATTATCATTTATTTTTTTTATTAAAATATGTTGTAAGTGTTTATTTCATTACAATTTTTTGTATCTTCACATATTGTAAATTATTTTAAAATTCATTGCTGCTTTAATGGTGGCATTACTTCACCGTAATAAACTTAATGATCCGTCAAACATCACTGCCAGCGCCGCTTACACACACGCCAACACACCCAAACAAAAACAAAGAATTTTAACATACACTTCAAATATTGTTGTTGTTGTTTTTTTTTATTATCTTTACAACAAATTTCCCAATTTAACAGTGACCCCCATTACAATGCCATGAAAAATGTGCTGAGCTACACGAAAAAATCATTAACAGCAGACAGAAATGGCAAAACAAAAGACTCAAAACACAAACCCCAGTGCGCAGTGTGCGGCGGCTTATTTCAGCCTAGCAAATGGCATAAACAAAAGTACAGCACAACAACAACAAGCTGCGAAAGCGCAAACTTACAAGCGTTTTCTACAATATTTTCTAAGCGCTGCACATTTTTTATGATTTTAATTACTGAATGTAAGAGTAATTTGCTGTTGTTGTTGTTGCGCCACACAAGCGCACTTACCACGCCAACAACAGCAACAACATAACAGCAATACTTGCAGGCAAATGAAAATCATCAAATAACTTAAACGATTGGCAAAAGAAGTAAAATAACAATAACAATTTACAGTTAAACTAACGAGTAAGCGCTAAAAGCATGCAAACGTGTACCGCCCGCCAGCGCCTCGCCGCGCCGCACACCAACGCTTAGCGCAAATGTGTGCGCGCGCTTTGCGGCCTGCTGGGGCGTTCGTTCCCCCGTCTGGCTGTCTGACCTTTGCGCGGAGAAAACTCACATAGTTGGCGTTTGCATTGCGCGGAGAAAAAAACCCAGCGATTGCATTGCGTTGGCGTTGCCGCGGCAGCCAGTTGTATGCGCGCCAGCTAGCGAGCGCGTCACATTGAATTCCACGCGAAAAAAACTAAATAAAATAAATGGCAAAATGACAGCGCATAACATATAGTAAATGCAATAGACACAACAACAACAGCAACAATAGCGAAAACGTTTTGCAGCCACATTGGCACAGCCTCCGTGCAATAGAAACAACAACAATAGCAAATGCGCACACCAATCTAACAGCGCAATTCGACTGTCTGCCGCAACCGCCTCACCAACGAACAGCCGACATGAATTATTAAGATGCAGCTATGCGCTTAGGCTAGCTAACAACGAACAGCAGACCCCCATGGACCAGGCGCTTGAACAATTGCCGCAAACTTACTGTATTCAAGCGTGCGCGCACACACACACAGAGTAAAGCAAGTATGTGTGCACTGCCCTGGTAGGTGCGCTTTATGTGAATGCAACGTTGAAAAGTTTTTCTTACAACAACGAGACGCCGCCTCCGCCGTCGAGGTCGCCACAATGCTAACAATCAATCGATAGCCGCCATGCTGGAATTTCTATGAATTTTTTCTTTCAATTTCTTTGTTTCTAATCCCCAAGCCACAGTCGCTAGGCGCAGCGCTTTGAAGTTTCGCAGCAAATAGCTTGAAAGCTGCATAAAAGTAACGGGTGAGCGGGCTATGCTTTGTCGATATAAAAAAGTTGTTGAGCATAGGTATATGTTAGTTCTAAGTTAGATTAGAACAAGATAGTTGCATGAAACGCAAATGTGGAGAAGCGTAAGGAGAAGTGTAAGTCATATTATAAGACGACATTAAAATTAAAAGCAAATGAAAATTGACTTTGGATTTCAGCTTCCATCGGTAGTGTGGTCATACGTAAGGTTTTATGAAACACCGAGCACCACAGAGAGTTCTACTACTAATTTTAAGTTAGTAACTTTAGGTTGGAAATATAAAAATAATTTTTTAGAAAAGTACGACAGGCACGAGAGACTATCTTAAATTTTTATAGAGTTCCCATATATTGGGTAGTCAAAAAAGTCTTTTCGTATTTCTAATCAAACTTCAACTTATTTTTTTTATATTTATAATGAACTTTAATGAACCAAAATGTAAAATTTTGGTCGATCACTTTTTTCCATTTTTTCGCTAGAGACGATATTCCTTCAGTGTAAAACTTTTCTGGTTTCTCGGCGAAAAATTGCGACAAGTAATTTTCACAGGCTTCTCTTGAAGCCAACTTTACTCCATTAAAGGAGTTCTGCATTGACTGAAACAAATGGTAGTCCGATGGTAGAAGGTCTGGGCTATATGGTGGATGCATCAAAACTTCCCAGCCAAGCTCATTCAATTTTTTCCGAGTCATCAAAGATGTGTGTGATCTAGTGATGTTCTAATGGAAGACGAAGCCCTTTCTGTTGTCAGTTCTGTCCGGTTTTTACGATTGCTTGCTTCAATCTCATCTGTTGTCGACAGTAAAATATAGAATCAATCGCTCGACCAGGCTGGAGCGACTCGTAGTGGATGATTCCTTTCCAATCAAACCAAACACTCAAAATAACTTTTCGAGGCTCAATCCTGGTTTTACGACCATTTGTTGAGCTTCACCACGCTTGGACCATGATCTTTTTCGCACATTATTGTCGCATTTGATCCACTTTTCGTCTCCTGTTACCATTCGCCACAGAAATGGTTCGATTTCATTTCGTTTCAGCAAAGAATCTCAGATATTAATTTGGTCCATTGAATTTTTCACAAACAACTCATGTGGTACCCAAACATCGAGCTTCCTTTTGCAGCCAGCATTTTTTAAATGGTTCGAAACCGTTTGATGATGAATGTTAAGTTCCTTAGCGATGTCATGGCTGCTAATACGACGGTCCTGGTCAATATTTTCCATAATTTCATCGATAGGTCGACCAGAGCGAGGTGCATCTTTAGCTTCGAAATTTCCAGAACGCGATCGAGCGAACCATTGTTGTGATACACGAACTGATACATCATCGTCTCCGTAAACTTCACAAATTTCATTGGTGGCTTGCGTGGCATTCTTCCCTTTTTATACAAAAATTCCAAAATATAGCGAATTTCTTAATTATTTTCACTCATTTTTGAACAGCTGTTACTTTTTTCAACTTCCCCGAATTTAATTTTTTTTGATTAAATGAAGCGTAATACCATGTTCAGACCGACACTTAATCTTACGATTTCGGCTGTTGAATGGATTATCCCACTAATCTTAAAAATTTATCAAGATTTCGCCATACAAACATGACAGAAATGATTTCAAACTGATCCACGCTAAATCTCTCTGTAACTGGAAATCTTTAATTATCACAGCTATCAATGAATCTAATTTCACCTGAAAATCGACAAAATGCAACCATTATTTCTATTATGTTATGGAAAATATTAAAAAAGACGCCTTTTATTTGAAAATACTATATGACTCTTTCATTTTGAAAATGATTTTCAAAATGACAATAACTGTTTTTTGATCTTTCTAACGGCAGTGAGAACACTGTTGGGTTATGAAATGCTTAAATGTAATCTAATCTTTTAAATTTTCGGTCTGAACATGGTATAAAATCTTATCTTTCGAAACCATATGATATGACACAATGTGTTTGGCAGCACTGGAGATATACGACTGCAACGACATCTATTAACAAAATACGAAAATACTTTTTCGACCACCCAATAAAAAAGTTTTCCATACAAGAATTTGAGTTTGATCGGACTGTAGTGGTCCGATATCAGCGATTCCCACAAATGAGCAGCTTCATGAAGAGAAAAGGGCATATTTCAAAACGATATCTATAAAACTGTAGGATCAGTTTACGTATATACAGGCAGACGTAGAGTTCGAATCAGCGGTCTTTTGTATATATACTTTATAAGGTCTCTGACATTTTCTTCTGTGTGATACGAACTTCGTGGCAAACTTAACGACACACTGTTCAGTGTGTAGAAAGACTATATTTAATAAAGAGAATTTATTTTTTTGCCTCATTATTTGTTACTAACCAAATAACAGTCCAAAATTTCTGAAACCGCAGTTAAGTTCGACTTGATTTCATTTTGGTGGTGTCGCAACCACTGTCGCAGAAATAGTCTCGTTGGCAACGGTAAGGAGCCCCATATGAAGACAAGAACCAACGCCAATAAGGACAGCGCCAAAGCTGAAAAGGCGCGGTTCGCGGGGTGTGTACAAAGTCATAAGACAACCAAAAGCCAACATATAACATGGAGTTGAAAAAGTATTTTCGTGTTTATCTGTTTTCGGCAGAGAGCAAAAAATCTGCAAGCACCTAACGACAATAAAGCAAACATTTTAACAGCAACAATAACAACAAAAAACGCCACAAGCATTGGTAAAAGCCAAAGAGATCTACATATGTGCGTGTGTATGTATTTAGATGTGTAGACAAGACTTTTGGTATATATGCGACGCGAACACAGCATCAGCAACACACCAAAATAACAACAACAAACAAAGTTTTGTGACCAAAGCGATTAACGAAAAAGAGCAAAACTGACAATGATGTTAAAAGGAAAGAGAATACAATGACGATTTTTTCAGCCAACTTTTCAGTTAACTTCAACCACTGGCAACAACAGCGGGCGAAGTGGTGATAATGGAGCTGGTGCTAGTGCTCGTGCAATGCTGATGCTGGCAATGGTGATGGTGGCGGAGGAGGCAATAAGAAATAACATTGCCATGTCTTGCTGATGGCAGTGCATAAAACATAAAATACAAACAACAACAAGAACAAGAAGAAGCATGCAGACAATACAACGAGCAAAGAAATACAGAAAACAAAAATTACAAAATAAAATGGAATATACAAAATAAAAGAGCAACTCAATGCCACGATGTTGAGAAACTGACAACCGATGCGATGAGAAGTGGAAAATGTAGCGAGTTGAATTGGAAATATATAGAAGATTGAGATGAAGAAATTCAAAAAAGGTGTAGACTTAAAGCCATGATAGAGCCACGAGAAGGTAATAAACAAAAACGAATGAGAGAGTACTACAAAAGAGCTAAAGACGAAGCCACAGATCAAGGGAAAATGGCCAAAGACAGTAAAAAACATCGATACAATAACAATAATGGGGCATAAACAAGCGATTCGAACAACAAAAACTAACTGAAGTCAACGAGCAAAAGCAAAAATCTCAACGAACAAACAAACGAAAGACTTAAGTCACAAACGCTGGTATAAATTACAACGAACGAGCGCTGCGCCTACAGGTACAGCGTACAAACAACAACTACACGCGCAAATACTGCACATAGATTGAGAAGAGTGAGCAAGCTGTGATCATGCATTTGCGCTAGAGAGTTGGCGAGAGGTTTCCCAACACAACTTACAGGTACACACAACATAGCATCCACAAGCGACAAAGCGGCCGACAGTGTAAGCAAGCAAGCGAAGTAACGAGTAAACACGTCGAAAGCCAACCAGCTGAGCGCGGCTGCCATAAATATTTGTCGCTTTACGGCCAAAACAACGCTTCAGCTCGAATCCCAGCAGGTAATGCCAAGAGAAAGGAGAAGAAGAAAGAGCGCTCGCACAAAATTTTACCAAAGCAAATAGAGAGAGGTACAGCGCATGCGATGACGTAGCACAAATATAACACGCAAACGCCTGCTAATGTAGTTTGCAGCCAGCCAAAGCAACCAAGGCTCTGTGGCAACACCGACTGGCACGCAATGCTGCCACAAATACAAAGATCAGCACACCGCTGCCACCAAATCAGTCTATAGACTGACTCAAGGCAATTTTTCCGCAGAATAAATACTAACCACTAACCACCTAGCCACCACAATCATAGCACTGTCACAGCGACCTCGCCAGCAGTGGCTGCCAGCATAGCTGTGCAAACTTTGACTTGGCATGCGGACGTCGTGCGCTCCACGCGAATGCAGCGAGTGCGCATTGCCACTTACACACAACACCACACACTAAAGGGGTCGACCCAGGCAACGATCGCGCGGCGCAGACAATCAGCCATGCAACCAATCTGCGCTTGGCCTCTTGCCGTATGACCGAGAGTCTGCACATTCGCAACAAGACAGTTGCCTTCGGCTTTCTTTGCATGGAGTTAGAGGAAAAGTGCTGTGGATAGATGACCAGGCAGGGAGGGAGGTGTAGGAGCAGCTTTGCTACTTGATGTAATGGTTTTCGTGAAATTGAAGCTGCAGCCAGTTGGCTACATGCGAGTGCTATTTGCTGGCGCGTGGGCATCATGCATAAATAGCAATTGTTGGCTGACACAAATGTTTTGAGAGAAATTTGTAGCTTTAACTTGCGAAGTATGTAAGATTTTAATTTATACCACTTTTCCTTTATTTCCAATTTAAGTGAAGAAAACATATTCCATAAGAATCGAGATATAGAAATTTAGCTCTTGGTATGTAAGTTTATATATTCACTGAGTTCGGGTATCTCCTTAACTCTCTGCAAAATTTCATGATGATATCTCGTCAAAAGAAAAACGGTTTTCCATTAAGGTCCTGATTTTTATCGATCAGTTTTTATGACAGCTATACCCTATAAAGTTCCGATATCGGCACCTCCCACATCTGAGTAGGCTTTTGAGGAGAAAATGGCGTGTCACAGACGTCTCCTTGTGGGTGTTACAAACCTTGTACATCCTCTTCAGGTATAAAAAGTCTTGACAATGAGTCGCGGAGAGCTCGACTTTTACTCGTCACTCAATCTGTAAATATATAAGAACAAAACTGTTATAATTTGAGTTCTCAAAAGGGAGCGGATCTTTGCCAGTGGATACAATAAACAGGAATATTTTCGTGGGTTTTTAACAGCAAGTGGTAGGTTAGATTCATCTGGTAGGCTAATAAGCCACGCAAAGACCAGTTTTGGTCGTTTGGTCTAAGAAAACTAGTTCTCCTTTATGATGCCTGCGCTTGACAGACATTTTATCAGACTCTGCGTCCTCACTATCGGTACCTCCTCAAGTGTATCATACGTTGGGGACCGTAGATGCTCTCAGCGTAGTCTTGCCAAAGCGGGATAAGTGCACAAGAAATGCATTGTTTCCCTGGTACCCTGATCCATACATTTCTTACAGTCTTCCACCAGACTATGACCAGTTAGTATTCCCATCATGTTCCTACAGTCTTTTCTATCGAGTACCAATAAGAATTTCGTGTACTTCCGATCTACCATTTTACACATGTCCTTTGGAATTTTGCACCATAGTAGCTCATTCCATCGGGTTTTGATTTTGTTTGCTATACTTTTGTTGAGATCGCCGTATAGACAATGCATGGACTTCCCAATGTTGATCACGTTTTCGGTTGTTAGCCGTACACCATTCTTGGCAATCTCGTCCACTATTTCATTGCCCTCGATGCCTTTGTGGCCTAGCACCCAGGGAAAGTAAAGTTGCCTCTTTCTGGCAACACTTCCTACTATAGCTGTTCTTCCCAGGCACTTCTGGCCGATATACGGTTACGAGGTTACTGCCTTGATTGCTGCTCTGGAATTACCTGCATATGCATTAAAGGCCAGCTCCGCGGCTTTCGCAACAGCAAAGACCTCAGCTTGAAATATCTAACTCTGAAATATCCTAACTCTTTTCAGAATAAGTTAAGACTCTGACCCACCGAAACGCATTGATCAATTTAGTAAACCGAACTGAGATTTATAAAATTTCGATTGCATAAAAATAGCCACACCGAACTAGTTAGTTGGGTATTCAAATTAGCCAAGGAAAATAAGTAAACAATTTTGGATTTCAATTTCGAAAATTGTACCGCTGATTATGACACAAATTAAAATAAGTAAAGATAAACGAAGCGAAAAGCGATAAAAACACGCACAACAAGTGAACAGTAAACCAAAAAAAGGAAAAAGACAAAAAACAATGACAACACACAGAGCACATGATAAACTGGCTCAGAGCAGACTGAAATGTTTGGATTACCACGTTGGCTACTTAGTAGATGGTTGAAATGCAACCTGGGCTTGGCACGAGAGAGGCGCGCCGAAGGAAACGCACCAATCAAGAAACAAGTGGACCCGGTTCAAACTGCCAGAGAATGTTTATCACAGCGACCGGCTTAAGCTGCTGGGCCGTCGTGGTTCACAGCGCGGAGAGCAGGGTAGCCGCAGCTAATCACGAAACTGGTCACCAATACAGCGACAGCAAGGCGTACAGGTAAAAGGCACCAGGCGGTGGGTTGATAAGAAACCAGTAATATCGTTGGCGAGACACTTACCGAGTTCATAAGGCGCAAGTGTTTTGTAGCGTTGGAGCAGGGAGTGGGGAGCGTGGTGCGTCCGTTGGTAAACAAGCATGTAGCGTGCGCGGAACACGCATGCAAAAGTTATTGCCGCTGATTACCGCGCACTATTGTGGTTGGCTTTGTTGTTGCTGGCCGGTGAAGATGTTTGTTATTATTTCTTGGCGTTGTTGGATTGCCGCGTCTGCGTTCGTTTTGTTTTGATTTGCTTTGCATTGCATCGCTTGCGGATTTGTTATGTGAATGACAGTTTTCGCGATTAATCGGTGGCACTGACTTGCGCCATACCATTGCAATGGTGCAAAGATGGTGTTGCATGTGTATATTGCAAGGACAAAAATCAGCGCAGCGCATCGAAGTGTAATGTTGAGCGATGGCATTGTTGTGCAGTAATGGCGCCTGAAGGATTAAGTGAAGCAGCAACGCATGCGCGACTGAACTGTGGGAACGTAGCTTTGGTGGCTGGATTGCGCCTAAGCGTGTGAACGGTAAAAGTATTTTATTGTAAGAAATATTTTTGTGACCAGTAAAGGCGAAATCGTTTATTTTTTAAATTTTTGGCGTAATACCCGATTAGCTTAGAAGGTTGCCACAGTTTGAAAAATTTTAAGCCAAAAATGCAAAATTAAAAATTTATTAATGTAAAACTAACAAAGTGGAGAGGTTTAAAAAGCTACAGCTGAAAATATTTTTTTAAGAGTTGCCATATGGTTCAAAATATTTTCGAAAAGTGTTGCCACCCCAAAATTTGTTAAAAATATTTTTTTAATAGTTGCCATATGGTTCAAATCATTTTCGAAAAGTGTTGCCACCCCAAAATTTGTAAAAAAATAATTTTTAAAGAGTTGCCATATGGAGCAAAATATTTTCTAAAAGTGTTGCCACTCCAAAATTTGTTATAAATAATTTTTTACGGGTTGCCATATGATTCAAAATATTTTCGAAAAGTGTGCCATCCCAAATTTTTTTGTATTTTCTTTATATCTAAAGCAATATTTAATTCCGAGCTACTTTCGATAGAGTTTCCATATATTGATCCATAGTTTAGAAAGACGCAAAATTCTTATTTAAAACGAATACTCATTAACAGTTATTTAACACAGTATTCTCCATAATTGGCCTCCAGCAACCAGAGGTTTGTCAAAAAATATATATTTGAAAATAATACAGGCTTTTCCCTCTCTTTATAGAATTTAACACTTATGACATATATTTTATAAGGAAGTTTCACTTCATTGCGTATAATGTGGGTTGAATACATTATCGAAATAATACAATTAGTATGCCCTGAACCATGTATATTAACTTGGTACACAAATGATCACCATAGCGAGCTGAGTCGACTTAGCCATGTCCGTCTGTCTCCCATCTGTATAAACGCAAACTGTATACTCGTATACCCAAACTGTTCCCTCAGCTTTTGAGATATCGTTTTGATAATTTGTACGCGGCATTTTCTCCTCAAAACGTTACTCATATGTCAGAGCCACTGTTATCAGACACTATAGGGTATAGCTGCCATACAAACTGACCGATAAAAATCAGCACCTTCATGGAAAACCCGTTTTATTTGACGAGATATCTTCACGAAATTTTGCAAGGATTATTGCTCAAAGCAGTGCTTTAATTTTTCAACATATTATTCAGATTGGATAACTATAACATATAGCCCCCATACAAACTGACCGATCAAAATCAAGTCCTTGTATCGAAAATTTTTCTGGTTGCCAAGATATCTTCCCAAAATTTGGTATAGCTTATCGGTCAGGGCAATGCAACAATCTCCAAAAATATTGTTCAGATCGGACTACTATAGCATATAGCTGCCATACAAACTGACCCATCATAAACGAGATAAAGATCGTTTTATATCCTTTAATGCTATAAGAAGCGCACCTGTGAGGGCTGTTATAGCTTCGGTGCAACCGAAGTTGACGGTTTTTTTCTTATTTAAGAATATTTCATGAACTTTTTAGTTTAACGGGTTTCTTTACCAAAGTACCAAAAGTCAATTTTTTTGCCATTTTGCCCAAATCATGTGATGATATTTAGAACAAGACGATATCAGTTCTCATTAATATCGATATAAATCTATATTTTTCAAAGCTTTTAATTGTTGATATTTATAATTATATTATTTCTTGATTTTCCTGCTAATCAATATAGACTCTTACACGTTAAATATCTCTTTTTTCGCTTTACTTACATAATACGCATTTGATTGTAGTTAGCTTGTGAATGTTGTTGTTGTTGTAGGCATTAATATGGTTGACATCGATTTTGTTGCTATTTGTAGTTGTGGCTGCAATTGCTGTATGGTCTTGTTATTGTTGCTATTGTTGCTTTGTGTCAGCAGCTGGCCGGACAGCCACCAATAATTACATTTCTTTGCGTCTATTTGGCACTCAGTTGGCTGGCTATCTCAGCATTTCGGTTCACTAATAGTCGTCTGTGGTGACTGTTGTTGCTGTGTTGTTGTTCGACTGATTGCTTGGTTGTCTAGTTGTCTGGCTGCTTGCCTGTTTATGTGACAGTTTCTGGATTATATTGACTCATAACAAAAACATAAGGAAATCATAACTTTTTCAAAGCACTACCACTTCATTTCATTGCAAGTCTTGCTATGCTTGCATATGTATTTGTGTATGTGTTTGGAATTTTCTTTTATTTTTTATTATATACTAAATAAATTGCTTTTTGTGTATGTATTGGTGTGAGTATTGGCACATAAATTCACTGATTTAATTTCTATTCGTTTCCGGTTAATTTAATAATTTCATTTTTTTTCGCTGCGACTGCAACAAACCGTTGTTGTTATTGTATTTATATATATTTTTACTATTTTTGGTCACTTTCCGCACACTTGTGTAACACTTTCCGTATATTTTTTCAATATTTGCAATTGTTTGCTTTGCCTGCACTTTGTTGTTGTAGAAATTTTATGAATTTTTTAAATTTGTTTTTATTGTTGTTATGCGCGCTGCTGCATTGCAATTGCACTGTAATAAATATAAAACATTTTTTTTATTTCAATTTTATTGCTTTACAGCGCTAATGTCTGCGTATGTGTGCATAAGTGTGTATGTGTGTTTTTCTTTCTTTCAGCTGACAGGAGCGCTGCGACTTTAAGGCCACATTTATTGCAACGAGATTGAAGTAATTTAGTCGTTAAAAATTAATAACATGATGGTTTATATGAAACTGCGAAATTTATTTCGCTTTATAATTCTTCAAAGACGCGGCAAACCCCTGCCTACAAATAGTTAAATGTGCTTACCCACAACCAGCGCCATGCATAGCTACGCCACCCCTCAACGCCACAGCGTTAGCTCAGCTTGCTGCAGACATAAACGCGCAGGCGCATGCGCACTGGCAATCAACAAGCGGCTATGGCCGCGCAAAGCGCACAGGCGGAAGGGTCTGAAACCAATTGCTTTGGCTTGATAGTGTGTTGCACAACACCGCAACAACTACAGGCAAGTAAAAGTCAGCAAAAACAACAACAACAAGCCACACTTCAATCGCCGTTAAATCTTTTGACTCTTTTATTTCTGATTTTATTGTTACCACAATTTTATATGCGTGTTGTTAGTGTTGTTGTAGCGATGTGGTAAGTGTTTGTTATTATGCCTTTTCCTTCACTTCGTTTTTATATTATTACAATTAATTTTATTATTTTTCTCATTTGATTACATTCCGTGTGCTTTTCCATTTAATGATTATTTATTTCGCTTTGCCTTTTTTACCTTGCCACATTTCTGTGAGCCATTTGCATTGCTTTTTACCACATTTTGTTGTAAAGGGTACCTTCACCTTTACTTTACATACCGAAATGGGGAGATATGTAAGTATTTGAAGAGTTCAACGGTGACTTGAACTTTTTCCAACCCTCAAAATATGTAAACAACAAATCAAACACGAAATCAAATAAGAAAATATAAACGGATGGCTAAAATCACCTGAACAATGACTGGTTTGGTGGCAATGACGCAGTGACGCTGACAATGAAGGGCAAAATGTTGATGAGAAAAAAGTACTGTTGCATTACAAAAGAAATGTGGAAGATGAGGGTGATAAGTGGGAGCAATGAAATGAAATGCTAAAGAAGTACTTAAATGATTACATACTAAACAACATATATATACATATATTTATTTATGTACTTAAAAAACACTTCAGAGGTCAAAGTCGTTGAGGAAAAAATATTTAGAAGGAAGTTTTAAAGTCGTGAGAAGCAATAATTCTCGAATTTACACAGAAACAAGTGAGTAATTGAATGTAAAGTAATGTAATTCAATGTAGTCTAAGTTAATATAACCAGTTATTTCTAATGTAACTTATTTAAAAATATATCTCAACTTTTAAAATAATGTAATTATAAGTAATGCAGTTAGTAGTAATGTAAGGGCTGCACAAATAAATGGAATATCGAGCCAAATATCTTAAATAAGCAAAAAAATTGAATTCTGTTAAGGTATTGAAGAGTAATTTTAAGTAATCTAATGTAATGAAAACATTTTTAAACTTTTTAGACAGTTTCGAGCCAAATATGTTACAAAAATTAACAATTTTAGCTTAGAGATTTTCGTTTACAATACTTGAAGTAATCAAAAAATTAAAAGTTTCCTTTTGATAATGAGAAGTAAGGTTACGTAATGTAATATAATCAAAATATTTTTAATATCAATTCGAGCTTAATATTTTAATCATTCATGAAAAATTAAAATTCATTTTGGTAATCAAAAGTAATGCTAATTAATGTGGTGTAATACATATTAAACAATTTCAGCTTAGATATTTTCGTGTCAAATATTTGAAATAATCAAGAAAAATTAGAATTTTCCTTTTATTAATGAGAAGTAATGGTAAGTAATGTAATGTAATCAAGACATTTTTAAATTTTTTTAGACAATTTCAAACCAAATATTTCAACCACTCAAAAAAAATTTAATTAAGTTTTGGTAATCCAGTAATGTCATGTAATCAAACAATTTATATATTTTTTTAGATAATTTCAAGCCAAATATTTAAAGTTTTTAAGACTTTTTCAAATTCAAAAGTTTAAATTAGTCAGTAATCCAGTCAGCAATGTAATGTAATCAAATAATTTTTTAAAATTATTAGACATCTTCGAGTCAAATATTTGAATCAATCCAGAAAAATTAAAATTAATTTTGGTAATCAAAAGTAATGCTAAGTAATGTAGTGTAATTAAAGCATTTTTACAACTTTTTATACAATTTCGAGCTGAATATTTGAACTATTCAAGAAAAATTTTAATTACTTTCAGTAATCCAAAGTAATGTAATGCATTAAAAATATTTTTTTTAAGTCAAATATTTGGGGTTAACAAGAAAAATTGAATTCCGGTTTTGAAATCAACCGTAACGCTAAAATATGTAATGTAATGCTATGTAAGTAATTTAAAATTAGATTAAATTAGTGATATTTAAGATGCAATAATTAGTTAAATACTTAAAGTAGTGCAAGAGTAATACAATCTGCTTATATAAAATACACACACACATATATTATTCTACTACGCATACTTGAAGCGTTTATAATTTAACTAGGGATATTTTTAGTTTTCTTTTTTAAATAGCCTTATTCCAAGTAGCCACTTTCTTTAGTACAGACGACTTCCGCTTTTATTTAATGAAAATTCGAGTAATTTAAAGTCAATTCGCATGACGCTGTCCCACATACTATCTACCTCATATATTCTTCTTCAGTCTGCAATCATTACAATCTAAATACTAAATACAAATATATGTATGTATTACTCGTATTCCCATCATTGTTTATTTCATGTTTTTTGTTTGGTTTCTTGTGCGGCTGATTTTTGCTGTTTCTTCATTCTCTTGTAGTGGTTTTTCTGGTTGCTAACTGATGAACTACACGACTGTGTTAGCTCATCGGGCTTGCTATGTGTTTGTTGTTGTTTTACTTGTTTTCGTTATTATTAATTTTGTTATTGTCATATCAGCTGTTTTCATCGCTTAAAATGCGCCAAAAATGCTAGTTTTGTGGGATTTCCGCGCTAATTTTTAAACATTAGTAATTTTTGTATTTCCGTTATATCTAGTTGCGGCATTTTTTGAGACAAGTGCAAGTCGAGTGTAAATGTACAGAAATATGGTTTATGACGTAAGTGAAATAGTTTTTTATATATATTTTATTTCAAAAGTCTTCGACATAATTTTTTATTTTGATTTATGGTCTTAATCATCAGTATTTTTATCTAAATAAGTGTATATATGTATGTGGCGTTTGAGACTTTGCAACTGAAAATCATTCGAAATTCGTAGAATTCCAGCTTAGAAAATATAAGAAATAGACCACAATTGACGGTGACGGAACGCCTAGTAATTTACTTTTATAATGTTATTATTCATATTCTAAATTGAGATCATGAGCGAAAATCGATAAAATTTGCTTTCACTTTTATGAGACATGAATAAGACTTTAAAGTGGTGACTTGTTGAAGAGCACAACTTAAACGGGTGATAAAATTGTGTTCTTATTGTTCTCTACAAAACTTGTTTGGTGGATTAGTTGATTTGCATATGTATAATATATGTTTGTCCCACTGATATACATATATTTCTTACAGGTCTTGACATATTAATGAATCGTTGTTTATTGAGAAACTTTTGCAGAATCCATCAGTAAGATCTTATGATATTTTGAGTAAGTACTGTTCAGTCCAAACTAACTCTTTTTGCACTTTCCTTATTATACCCTGAACGAAATTTGTAGAATCGCGTACGTCGAAGACCCCATAAAGTATATAAGTATTTAGATACACATATTGGGTAGTCGAAAAAGTCATTTCGTATTTTGTCAATAGATGTCGTTGCAGTCGTAATCTCCAGTGCTAACAATCATATTCTGTCATATAGTGATGGAAAGGTGATGTTTTAAGCTTCATTTAACAAAAAAATAATCAAATTCGGGGAAGTTGAAAAAAGGTTACAGCTGTTCAAATATGAAGAAATTCGCAATATTTTGAAATTTTTGTATAAAAAAGCGAAGAATGCCACGCAAGCCACCAATGAAATTTGTGAAGTTTATGGAGACGATGCTGTATCAGTTTGTGTAGCACAACAATGGTTCGCTCACTTCCGTTCTGAAAATTTCGAAGTGAAAGATGCACCTTGCTCTGGTCACCCTATCGTTGAAAAGTCGATAAATTATGGAAAACATTCTTCAGGTCCGTCAAATAAGCAGCCATGACATCGCTAAGGAACTTAGCATTCATTATCAAACGGTTTTGAACAATTTAAAAACGGCTGACAACAAAAAGAAGCTCGATGTTTGAGTACCATTTGAATTGTCTATAGAAAAATTCAATGGGCCAAATTAATATCTGAGGTTCTTTGCTGAAACGAAATGATATCGAACCATTTCTGTGGCGAATGGTAATAGGAGACGAAAAGTGGATCAAATGCGACAATATTGTACGAAAAAGATTATGGTCCAGGCGTGATGAGGCTCAACAAATGCTCGCAAAGCCAGAATTGACGCCTCGAAAGGTTATGCTGAGTGTTTGGTGGGATTGGAAAGGCAGCTCCATATGAGCTGCTCCAGCTTGGTCGAACGATTGATTCTACATTTTACCTTAAAAAACTGATGAGATTGAAGCAAGAAATCGAAAAGGAAAACGGCCTGAACTGATCAACAGAAAGGGCTACGTCTTCCACCAGGACAACGCTAGACCACACACACCTCTAATGACTCGACAAAAACTGGGAGAGCTTGGCTGGGAAGTTTTGATGCATCATATTTGGTTCATTAAAGTTCATTATAAATATAAAAAAAAAATAAGTTGAAGTTTGATCAGAAATACGAAAAGACTTTTTCGACTACCCAATAAATATTATTAAAATAGTTATTCTATAATAATAAAATAAAGTATGATCAATTTCTTAGAAATTCTATACACATAAAATATATGCAATATAAATCTGGCAACACTATTTAGCTACAAGCATAAAAAGTTATAATTTTCAAAATTGTTTAAATTTTGTTGGAAAGTAAACAAGTAAGAGTGTCTTATTGCGAATAAGCATGATAAAATGAAGAGGGTAAGCGCTATTAATATATTTTTTGTAATTCGCAACGCTTTTGGCTAAGCAAATATTTATTTATAGATGCGAATAAGAATATGAGTTCAACGCTTAGCCAGAAGCGCCCAATAATTTCACCAATTTCTTTGCACAAATTTTTGCCTTTTTGTTTTTGCAAATATTTTTTAATATTGATTTTACTTTTACAGAGAGCCTTTCGCCCGCTGGTGTTGACTTTTTATTCTGTTTTCATTTCCAATTTATTGTTTGTGATCTGACTAAGAAAAAAGCGCGTCTTTGCTAATTAACACTTTTTTGAACACAGCGCTCCCGCACGCATACACACGCACGCAGACGCATACACAGACAGGCGCGTTTAATCAACTCCAATGGGTTTTACGTTACAAACACTAGCGTATACCTATACACACGCCTCACGTTATTAGTACGTAGCTATATATTGCTGTTTGTGTGTGTGTGTGTGTATGTGTATACTGGTTGGCAATATCGACTCACATCACTGCACCAACACAACGACACGTGAATGGGAAGACACGAGAAGCGCGCGCCGCGCGTCTTTTACACAAAACACTGTTGGCATTCTGTTGTTGGCGAATTTGCACTGCGGCACAACAATAATAACAACAACTTTGACGTTAAACGCGCTGTACACGGATACATTACAGTGTATATATTATTCTTTTCTTTACTTTTTTTAATTGATTATTTTATATTTTCCACTCGAATGTGTGGCAGCCACGCGCGCCTTCAGCAAACGCCAACAAAACAAAGTTTGATTTAATTTTGGTAAAATTTTTGTATTTAATGAAAATCACAAACTCCAGTTGGCTACACGCGTTTGAAAAGGCACAATTAAATCACTTTTGAAGCACAATAATAATTTTCGAAAATTTTTCACACAAATCAACACAAATAATTTATGCTCGTTTTTCGCCTTCGCTTTGCGCTTGTTGTAATTTTTAATGATTTGCAGCTAAATCACTCACTGGCTCACTGCCGCAACGTTGCGTGGCATATTTCATGTAGAAATATTTGATTTCTTGTATATTTTATTTGAGGAAAAATTCTTGTGAATTTGTTTGCTCGATCGAAAACAAAAAATATCACGTCTCGAACTCGACTATTATTTTGTGTGTGCTGTGATGTGGAGTGTGTTGGAGTGGAGTGGTGCGGTTGGTGCCCAAAAGGTGTACAAACCACATAAACGAGCGAATGAGGCAACAAACGAGTGAACGAGCGAATCTACAAAGCGGACACTAAGGCAGTCAGTCAGCCAACCAGCGACCTAGCGAATTAGCCACCGAAAACCAGCGATAGAGTGCGAGCGCACAGTCCACACAGATGCAGGCGCTGTGGCGTGTAATCTCAGCTCACGCGTGTGCCTCTCTTGCTCAACAACAACTACGACAAACACAGCAATACTTATGAGTTAGTTGCGAGAACCGACTACCTGTGCCGCGCTGTTACCTGTCTGCCCGCCGACGCCTACAAGTGCAGTGTACGTGTACCGAAAGCGGAGCGTATGCACGAGAGCGCGCACTCACACAAGCACGCTGTACGCTCTGAAACACCTGTAGCGCAAGCGTTTGCACCGATGTGTGTGTGAGAGCGCGCGCTTTGTGGAAAGTGTCTGAAAAGGTAATTTGCTTTTTATGGTTTCATCTCTGTAACGCACACAAGCGCGCGCGTTACACATACACGCGCAAGCGCGCATTAACGCTACCCTCCTGTGGTGTTGCTCATTTCGTTCATTAATGTATCTGTGTGTAATAAAATCATCGATTGTTTTATTATGTTTGTGTGTGCGCAGGTACTTTTTTCACATGCATGCAACGTGGGAGCGGTGCGCGCGGTGTTGGCGGCAGTGTCTGGCGAGCGCGCAACCGTCGGCGGTTTCAGCGCACTAAACCAAAGATTCAAGTCACAAACTTAACGCTGCGCACACGTTTTTACCCTCACTAGCTTGATTGCTTCGCTTGTTCGGGTGCTGTGCTATTGAGGTTTTGTAGCTACAGTGGGACGTGGTTGAGATTTAATATGCAATTAGAGTGTTTAAATATTTTTTTGAAATAAATGCAAAAACAATTTTTTTTTTCAAAAAATTATAAATATTTTTGCTATAATTTATTAAAATTTTGCTCAAGTAGTGTTTTCATGTTTTTTATTGGGTAGTCGAAAAAGACTTTCCGTCTTTCCAATCAAACTTCAATTTATTTTTGTATCTGTCATAATTATTGACATAACAGCAATATTGGTTCGCATTAAAGATATGTGTTATTTCTTATAAACCTGATGAGAATTATAAAAGTGGGCTTAATGAAAAAAACCGTTTTTTTATTACTTCAATAAAAAAATTTCCAGTGGTTGGTGAAGTGCATCAATGAAGAAATACTCTACAAAATTAGTCACTATTTTTATTATAATTTTCCTTTCGTTTGAAATTTCAAAAATTTTATTTATTTAATTTAATTTTCGGCGTAATCAACACACTGTGCTTAACAATTACCCACAGCACTCCCTCTAACTGAATACCGCTTGAAACCACCAAAAGTACCGACATTCAATTTCAAATTCGATTCATATCGGGACGGTGGTTGGTGATGGCGCAGCAGCAGCAGCAGTGATGGCGACGACTCACACTCCCACCGTCACCAAAGGAGCGTAGCGCTCAGCCGCAACCAGCCGCGCCAACAAATCCACTAGTAGCAACAACAAATGTTGGTGCGTCGCTATGATGCCATGCTGAATACACGCGCACACATATACACATACATAGAGGCACACAAACATACTATACGGGCAGCATACATACATATGTAGGCGCATAAAAATGAGCGCCTAATAAATAGCGTGCGTAAGTCCCGCGCTAGAAACGACTATTGGAATGTGTGTGTATATATTGGTGGCGTTGGGAGTGTGTGTGTGTGTAGATATATGCTCGTTGGTTAGGGATAGTACGCTTAAGTGCTGAAATCAAAAAGCCAAACTCTGCAATTGTTGTTGTTCAGAATAATAATGACCACAGTGGCGGTTCAAGCGAAATTTGCGCAAAGGAAGGCAGGCGCTTCAGTTATGGATCGGGGAAATTAAATATTAAATAATTGGATAAATTTTATAAAATCCAGTCAGATCCGAGATCATAAAAACAGTGCTTTAGGCGCCAAATATTTCATATAAATAAAGTCTTACACTTTCACAGTCTTCTGCTACTTCTTATGTAGGTTTGGGTGCTGCCATCAATAATTGTTACCCCTTTTACCAAAAACATTTAAGCTATCGATCATCTCGCTAAGCATGACGTGGACATACCATATATTCTATGGCTAATTACACACGCAATTATTGTTCACGGCGGGAATCCGCCACTGTGTTGAGAAATTATACACGCCGAAGGGATTAATTTCTTGGCAACATCAAAGCAATAGCCGAATACGTCGGTATATACATATATCTTGCTCATAAATATGTTTTATAGCTTTTAGCAAGCTTATGAAGCTTTTGGCTGAAGTCCGTTAAAAGTTTATGATTTTCTTAAGAAGAGAGAATTTCTCTAAAAAGCCTTTTGACCTTCAATTTTGATTTAAATTATCAGTTTCCTTGGTAACTAACTCGGTTACGGAGTGCTATTCAAGACCTCCTGGCACAGAGTTTTTTATTTTTTGAACCATCTTTGGACTCTCAATGAGTTTTCGTCTTCCGCGAGTGAAATACCTATGAAGCCATACGTAGTGTTCGGTGATCAATGAGGCTTCATAAAATTCAACACGGGACCTATTTTTCGCCACGCATAGACCAGCTTTGATCCTTTGCGATATCTTATAGAGTTCGCTTGACACGAATTTTAACAGACTCTGCGGCCTCACTGTCGATACCTCCATCTGGGTGTCATACCGTGGGAACCCCAGATGCTTACAGCGTAGCCTTACCAATGTGGGACAAGTACACAAGAGATGCTCCATAGTTTCCCTGATGCCCTGCTCTAGACATTTCCCGCAGTCTTCTCGATCTGTCAATCTCATCCTGCGAGGTGTATCGCTACTAGACAGGGACCTGTTAGTATTCCCGTCACATTTATGTATTCTATTCTATCGAACTTTTTTTTAACTTAAGTAAGATCCGACATTGTGGGCGCCGGTCACATTATTATTATTATCGGTAAATTTTGTTTGGACCAAACATTTTTCTTCTGTTAAATGTAGCGTGACCGTTCATTAAGGCAATAAAAATTGTGCAAGGAAATTCCAGAGTTGCAGAGCCCACTCACTGCTTTCATGCTCCATTGGTTTTCTAATTTTCAGTTTGGGCTTGCGTGCGCCGCCACTGCTGTGAACGGCTAGTGGGTAGAAAGGCAGAGCAGAGAGATAGTCAGACTTTACTAGACGAAAAGAGCTCCAGCTGAGAGCTGCTGCCGCGTTTGTTGCCAAGATGCTGCTGCCTGCAACAAGGTATGCTCAGGAGTATTTGCTGCAAGTAGCTGCATTTTTAAGAAAATAAGTATGTATATACAAGTATCGACTTAGTTGAGTCTCTGGCTTGAAACACTTGCTGCTATGCCAAAAAATGGGGAATTAAAAACAAATCACAAGTATACATATAGACTTACGAGTGCAACAAGTGGCGTTCCGTTAGAAGACAAATAAAAAGTAAATTAAAAATTAGTGGAAACTCAGAGCCACCGCATGCTTGCTTATGATCGACTGCATTTGGTATTATAATGAGCATTTTATCAAGCCATTTCATTAGACAATAAATAAAAGAAAAACTACGAGACATGAAAGAGAACTCAAAACAAAACACCGTTTCTTTCAATTGTCATTTCTTTTGTGTGTGGAATTCTGCTGTCAAGTCAGTCAATTTTTAATTCGATAGTTGTACACTTCATTGTTTCTAGTTGGAGTAAACGAATATATTAACTGAAGCAAAAATGTGTGTGAGTGTGTATGTGTGTGCTTATGCACTCTGCTCTCCTTATAAGTTGCCATCTCCGCTTATTCGTTATGCGTTTGCAGCAGCTCAACAATCCGTCGCGGCAGCGGCGATTCGCTGCTCGCTGGCGTATACTCGTTGTTTACCGCTCGCTGATCGTTTTGCTTCATTCGTTGGCTGCTTGCGTTTTTTGCACGAGTGCATAGAGGCGATTGATTTACTCGCTGAATTGCTCAACTCGTTGCCTTTTCAGCCAATTCTTTCAGTTTATCTGCACCAATGAATTTTTTGGCTAGCTGCTGTGCTAGTTGTTGTTGCTTCTTATTCAATTTCTTTTCTTATTTTGGGTTTTGACCTTTTTAGTATATCATTTCTTTATGCATCTTTTTTGTTGTTGCCGTTCATTGTGGCAATCTTATCGCTTTGTTTGTCTTTCGACTTGGACGTCGTCTTTTACTTCATTTCCTACAGATGATGGAGTATCTGCATCTAATTCTCGAGCGTGGTGTACACCGTGAGAATTTCTTGTATGTTATGCTTTGATTTCTTTCTTGCTTGAAAAGTATATTGGAGTTTGGCTGAGAGTCACAGGTTCCTCAAAGTCTAGTTTTTGTTTTTCTGTTTCTTTTTAAAGCAGATCCTATATTCTTCTATAGCTATTTCTACTAGCGGGCGACAGAAGTTGCCATAACATCAAGACGCGGTCCCCGAAGGGAAGAAAACTCGGCTAAGCATTTGACGATCTTTCTCAATATAAACAGCTTTTGAATGTTACATTATATGAAGTGTTACTGATTAGGTTAGGTAGACTGTAGAAACATGATGGGAATACTAACTGGTCAATGTCTGGTGGCGACACACACCCGCAGGATGGGGCTGACAGAAAGAGAAGACTGCAGGAAATGTCTAGACCAGGGCACCAGGGAAGCAATGGAGCATATCTTGTGCACTTGTCCCGCATTGCCAGGAATACGCTGTTAGCATCTGGGGTCTCCACGGTATAATACACTGGAGGAGGTATCGATAGTGTGGCCGCAGAGTCTATCAAAATTTGCGTCAAGTCCATGCATGTAAAAGGATTACTACTCTTCAAACCTAATAATTAAACTCCATCTGGTATCGCAAAGGATTAAACTGGTCTATGCGTGGCTCATTGGACTATCCTAACCGAACCTACTTCTACTTGAATTTCCAAACAAAGATCTGTTTTATAAGAAGAGCTTTCTGAGAACAACTGAGCGGCATTTTATAGTCCAAGGACAAACTTAAGACTTATAAAATACAGTTTTTTAAACAGAGCTTTCTGAGAATGAGAAAAGGTATGCTTTTATCATCAACTTAGAACGTTACAATAAAGTTTTCTTTAAACAAATTTAGAACGACAATAATGTTTTCTTTAAACCAAAGCCCACGCTGAACCTAGTCCACGCTAACGTCTTTTAAAAAGCTCAGTTGCTCTCAAACTTTAAACCTTGGAAGCAAGGAAGTCTAACATTGTCAACATTGACTGAATTATTAACCACATTACATTTCTGTCAGTGTAATCAGCCTCCATTCGTGTTGCAGTGTTGCTTGAACGTCGCGGCTACTGCTGTCTCTAATCTTCCATCTCTAAAGTTCTCAAGTTCTGTTGCTCTGTGCAATGCTGCGCGCCACACCAATCTAGTTACACCAACAACACTTACACACAAATACATGCACCAACTTACACACACACGCACACACATACTCAACGGGTGAAATACGTATGAAGGCGATTGCATTCCAGCGCAAGCAAGCAAACAACCTTTCGCTCGTCTAAATTTAATGCAAATAAATTAAACATCGCCAAGTGAATGTTTCTACTTCGTCTCCGCGTCACCGCAATACCCCTGCACCGGCTAAGCTCCACCATCAGCAGCAAGCGCACCTTTGGCTCTTGCCTTCATCTACGGTCATTTTTTCACGAAGCTTCTCTTCTTGTTTATTCTTGCATGTTGTTGCAGTTAGTGGTATTGTTGTTGTTGTTATTGTTATTGCAATGGAGTATCGGTGGCATTTCGTGTGCACTGTGCCACATTATGTTGCACGCGCTGTTGCTGTGGAGTGATGCTGGCGTGTGGAGTGTGTGTAGGCAGTAAAGTGTTGCATGGATGCTACGTCGGGGCAGCCGGGGGCAGGTCAAGCACCTTAGTCAATTTTTTTAGGCTCTTTTCTTTTGTTGCAGATGTTCGAGTGGGCTTTTCGTTTTATTTACATGCTTGTATGAATGTTTGATTATTTATAAATATATTTACTTATAAGTCTACAATATGTACATACATACATATGTCCTTAAAATATAATTTTCTAATATCAGGAGCAGTTTTGTTTTTAAAATCCCGTTTACTTATTTTTAACCTTCATTCCATTGAGCAAGCCCTACCTTGACTTCACTTTGAGGTCAACTGGCTTCCAGTTAGGGGTCAAGCGAAACTAAATCGGGTTGGTACCACCCCCTTATGAGACGCATATAAGCCACGACAGCTCTTTCTCTTTACACAAGCTAAAGTAAACATCAAGAAATATATAACAGAGTGAAACTAACCACAAATCGTTCCTCTAACTCTTATCTAAAATTCGTCTAAATCTGTTTATACTTTTCCAAGATCCAAACATGCGAAAGTGCTTTGATTAACTTCATTATTTCATATGGACTGGTCTAATGAAAACGAAAAACACAAAATTCTCTGACGACACTAAAGCCATCCCAGCCGAAGCTTAGAAAAAATGTAAGGAAAATTGGAATAAGTGTTAGCATACTTGTACTGGCTAAGGTGCCTATTTTAAAGATAATAAGGATTTGTGTATTTTAGTAAATCCGGTTCAAATTTGATCAGGTGGTATTGGAAATTATGTATATGAACGTATTTTCTTGTTAATAAGTTTAGTGCCAAAAATTAGTGAAACTGGAATTATCTCAGCTACTTCATACAAAATATATGTAATTATCTTCGTTATTCTACATAGATGACTATGTCGATCAAGACGAAATATCTCCTGCCATCAAAAAACAGACGCCGCATTCGCGACTTGGCTCTCACACCATATACATGGGTTTATTAATTTGACATCAAAAATCAGGGTTATACTCATTGTTTTTTTTAATATTCGTCGCTTGGTGTATCATGACTTTATTCCAGAGAAACAGACAGTCAATAAGGATTTCTATTTGGTCGAAATTGTGGAAGGACAATTCATGGATTTTACACGATGATAATTTTAAACCAAAACACAATGAATACTAGCGATCAAGCACCGTATTCACCAGATTTTTTTTTTGTTCCTAAACTGAAATTGTACGCAGTACCCGCTGGGGAAAGCAGAGGAAAAGGAAGACCACCACTCCGTTAGAAAGACCAGATGGAGAAATACATAGCTGCACTTGAAATCACCAATAGGCGTCAAACAGCGGAAAGGAAGAACGATTGGCGCGCTGTTGTATACTAGGCTATAACCGCGTAAGCAGTGTCTACGCCAATAAAGAAGAAGAAGATGTCGGTCAATAAAGCGTGAGTTATCTTATCAGAATGGAGTATTAATATTTTGTCGAGCATATTTTTTTTTGTAATGTCAAAAGTAAATAAAACCAGTTCGGCCAGTTTTTGCCTTAGAATTGGGGCTTAATATAGCCAATATATTGAAGATCATCTTCAGCTGGTCGCCTATGGCCAAAATCATAATTTGGACGAGTCTAAAGGAAGCCTTCACCCAGAGGAATTGTGTTTCATCAGGACAACGCCAGGTCACACAAAACAATAATAACTCGCCAGAGACTCCGAAAACTTGCTCTGAAGTATCCATCTTATAATCGTGGCATCTTAAAACGTGACCAAAAATTATTACTATTTTTTTATTTCTATATATACATACACATATCCTATATATGCCGAATGATTTCGTTAGTGAAAAATTCGCCTCAAGAGAAATCATTCCGTTTCCGTTATGAAAATCAACAAAGTTACAAAATAATGTGGAAGGTGAAGTTGTTTGAGATAGCAGGCACTCTAGAAATATCAACTGAACGTGTACATCATATCATTGACGAACATTTGGCTATAAGAAGGACGAGTTGATGATTCGGAGCAGTGTTGGAGATATTCAAGCGAATAATAAACCCGAGTTTTTGCGTCGATATGTGACAATGGACAAGTCAGTATATAGAATGGCGAAAATCCATGAATTGGGCTTCGGATTGCTTTCGCATCCACCGTATTCTCCAGATCCGGCCCCCCGCAACTATTTCCTGTTCTTAGGTCTTAAATGATTGCTCGAATGAAAAACTGTGACCGAAAAATGTGTTTTACTATGGTGGGTTTACGGAGATTTTTCCATTGACATGTTAATTTAAATTGTGGCATTTAATAGAAAAAATTTCGCTGGATTTGCAATTACAAAGTGATGCATTAATTGCTATAATAATTAAATGGCAACCTCTATAATTGGTTTGCCCATAACCGACATTAAGGGACACCTAGTGTGACAGCCCAAAAAGGAAATTTTTGGGTATTTAAACAAATTTCATTTGTGTACTATTGGGGACAAAAAATTTTAAGAAGCCCCGTTCGGTTGGTATAACTGCCAGTGACATCTGTGCTAAATGTCACATCAAAATAATGATTAGTGTTCAGTATACGCTTGTCTTTCTGAAGTACATAAAGTGCATTTGGCGATTTTTACGATGAAATTACTTAGCCAAGAAGTTACAATAAATTTTGTGTGCGAATAAAATTTCCTGTGCCCAAACGTGCAGAATGTTGGAAAAGGCCTTTGCTGATATCTATCTGTTTGTCGCGAGCAGGTGTTTTTATTGGTACTAATTATTCAAAAAGGGTCGAGCACGCGTTGACGACGAACCACGTACAGGACGGACATGAACATCAACTGAAGACGAATACGTCAATAAAATAAAGAATTGAATCTACGATTAACACACAGAAATCTTACTGGCATTGTTGGAATATCGGATTGATCAGTGAGAACCATTTTGAAAGATGCTTACGATCCAAAATCCATTAATAAAGGTAGAAAATCAAGGTTAAGTTGACAGTTTTCTTCAATTATCGATGTCTGGTGCACTCCGAATTCCTTCTGACGGGTCAAACTGTCAACAAGGAATACTATTTGAGTGTTTGCGCGACGCTATTCGTAAAAAGAAACTGGAATTATGAGCCGACAACTCTTGGTTTTGGTACAACGTAATGCACCGTCTCATACCGCATTGATTCTTCTTGAGATTTTCGCCAAATTTTCTACCAATATCGTTCCGCAACTCAATGGATCGCTCCGGGAGTCAATTGTAGACATTAAACGTGAATCGCTATGCGCATTTAAGGCTATTCCGGAAATTGACTTTAAAAACTGTTTCGAGGATTGGAAAAAAGGAAAAATGTATTTGGGCCAAAGGGGTTACTTCGAGTAGTACGACATATATTTTGCAGAATAGATTAAGAAATTTAAAATTTTTAGCAAAATCTTACCATTTTTAAATAGCAGAATTCATAAATATTTTAAGAATTTTTGAAAAAAAAAACGGCGCTAAAAAGCTCATTTCCTACTGTAGTCATTCAGTCTTCTCCGTGTATGAAGCCTAAAAAGCAAATACTATATTTTCTATAGACGATTTACTCAAAATATTAGTATTTTTTTGGCCTGCCAAAATCGGACTATTGATCAAAATATTTTTAACTTATCTGAGAGATTTCAAATTTTAGTATTTTATTTTCAAAGGTATAACCTATCGAAACATATTTTAATTCCACAATTTCATAAATTTGACTTTCAAAAATTAAAAAATAATTAAAATTGTTAAAGAGATGTTTAAAAAATTAAACATTAGCAAACATATTTTTTATTTGGATGTGTTTAGCTACAACTTCATTCACATATTTGATTCCTATTAATTTTGAATAAAAGCTCTAAGAACGCCTATCAGGGGTTGTAACAGTTTTGCGTTGAATTAAAATAACTGTAACAACAACAACAGTGCTACGCACAGTGCCATTTTGAATATGGACAGAAATATTGCTAAGTGATAATGTATAGGTATGTACCAATGTATATACATACATACATATATATGTGATCTATCGTTTCCTGCCACATGCGTGCCACCCCTTTTGTGATGGGTGCAGCAATTCTTTTATATGAAACTAATACGAAATAGGTTTTAAAATTATTTCTGTGCAAGCACATAAATATATGCATACATATGTACGTATTATACTTGTACATACACATACATATGTAACAAAATCTCAAAAATGACCCAGCCGCAATTGGAAAATTCCACAGCACAATGTAAATTGAATTAATGCGAATCTCCAAGCTATAAATTGTTGAACTGTTGTTGTACTTGTTGCTGTAGTAAATATCGGGCAGGATGTTTGCACGCCATACGCACAGTTGCTCATTAATTATGCGCAGGCGCGTCGAAGGATCGCATGTCCGAACGCTTGTGATGGACAATGGTCATCGAGGTGGTTAAACCGGAATTTCTAGCTTTCATTTTCCCGTTAAAAAAGCAAAAAAGTAAACAACAAATGTCCCTTTTAACGTGCAACAGATATAGGAAGGATAACGACGCCGGAAGGATACCTTTTTGCAGCCCAGCAAGGATGTCCATTGCTATTTAAATTATGCCTACCTAAGAACCGAAGGCTTTGTAGCAATTTACGCGCTTAGGTTGCTGTACCTCAAGGAATGTGAGAAGTTGCATGAACGTGAGAAAGCTTTCAATTTGGCGCGGCAGCTTACAACACTCGGACAGCCGCGCGTGCAGCTGGTCACCCATACCACGAAACACATGCTAACGGCCCTTTAAACCAGCACTCGACCTCGAATACAAGCGCCCACCTCCTTGCACACTCCTCTCTAGCTTGCAATCCGCCAAATACTTTCAGGCAGTCAACGTTCTGGCATGTCCGTTCCATACGCGATCAGTCAATCTCGCGCCGGATTAGTGTGCCTCGAATGGGCTGTCAGTAGCGCTACTGGCCACAGCTATAGCAAATAATAGGCGCTCACTACAAGCGCGCTATGTTGGCGGTAATCAAGCTCATAGTTGCGCACCGCCTCGCCACCGGCCGCTGCCACAAGTACACACATGTGTGTGTGTGTTTATGCACTTGGAAATGCTAAAGCTCAGCCGACATTCTGACATTTGGCGAGCGCAATGATGCAATCAGCGGCAAATGGCTGGCTGGCGGTGGTGGGCGTTCGGCCGCTAAGTGCAGCTGCTGCCGCTGCGCAGTTATTTATTATGATATGCATGCATCGCCACACATACATGCATACATATACGCGCACATAGCGCTATGAGTAACGGCAGTCATAAGCGTATTTATGTGCCCGCATGTGGGTTGCGCGCCACAGACACACATACAAAACGCAAATCCACTCGCTCATTCATTCGTTCAAGTGCCCGCTGGAGGTCAACTGCGAATTGCATTCATAGCCTTTGGTTTATTGCCCCCTCAGCGCGCATAGCACACGAAAGCTTAGCTTTGTTTTTGGGCTGATGAAGTTTGGTATTTCTGTGCGTGTGTGCGTATGTGTGTTTGTCTTTCAGTTTATGTGTAATTAAAATTGTTATAAAAGCACTAAAAATTAAGAAAATGTGTGACGGCCATAGGCTACTTCGCCACTTAAACGCATTCACACACACCTGTGAACATATGTAAGCGCATAGCGACATATGTACATGTGAACATATTTCTGAAAATTTGATTTGAGGTCTAATGCAAATTTTTCGCTTTTTTTCTGTTTCTGTTTCTGCTTTTGATTTTGTGATTATGAGTTTTGGCTTTGAATCGGTCATAAACTTATTTCAAATTTAATTACATTACTTAGCTGAGGTTAATTGAAGTTTAATTCGTATAAAGCCAACAAAAACAACTTCATGGTATTTGTTGTTTACGGCTGTAAATATGATCATCGCTGATGCCCAAATGTGAAGATGGTTGTTGTAATAGAACACAAAAAAAATAATAATTAAAATTTGCCAATCAAAATTTAAATTTGAATTTTCAAATAAAAGCCGTTATTAGTAACTGTTAAAGTGCTATACATTTTTTTTCGGTGAACTCATGTCACCTCGACAGAAACGAGGTCTCTTTTCGGTACCTGAATGAAATTTTAATATTTTTTATGAATGGTTATAAAAGAAATAAATAATAATATAACTGCAAATCTTAAGCATTTGCAACTTCCATTGCAGAGAAGCTTACAGCAGCTATATGCTATAGCGGTCCGATCTAAAATTCTTTCAAAAACTGCCTTCGAAAAAAATCCGCGTCAAACTTGGCGAGAATATCTTCTCAAATAAAAAAGTTTTCCATACAAGGACTTGAATTTGATTGATAAGTTTGTACGCCAGTTATATGTCACAGCGGTCCGATAACGGTGGTTCCGACAAATGAATAGCTTTTTAAGCAGAAAAGAACGAGTGCAAAATTTCAAGTTGGTATCTCAAAAGCTGAGGAACTAGTTGCTGCATATACAAACAGACAGGACAAACGGACAGGGATAAATCGAGTCAGCTCGTCACACTGATCATTTATACATATTTATACATATAACGGGTGATCCAAGTAGAAGTACTTTTTTCAATAGCCTTTTTTCACTGTTTATTGTTTGGCATTTCATCATGGAAAGTCTTGCGCCTGAACAACGTTTACAAATCGTTCAACTTTATTACAAAAATTTACGTTCTGTAAAGAATGTGTGTCGGGGGCTTCGGTCAATTTATGGTCAACGTAATCGGCCTAGTAAGTGTACCATTCGCACCACAATCACCTATCTTGAGACCCAGCATTCATTACTAGATAACATTAGACCAAATAGACCACGTCCAGCACGCCGTGAAGAAAATATAGCACCCGTAGCTGAGTGTCGATTCTCGTAGAGAGTCGATTCTTCGCCGTTTGCAGCAACTCGGACTAGCATATGGAACGACTTGGCACATTTTACGTCGAGATCTGAAAAGCGTACAAAATAAAGCTTGTGCAAGAACTGAAGCCGCTCGAACATCCCAAGCGACATCTCTTCGATCTATGGGCTCTTGAAAAATCCCAAGAGGATTTGAGGTTTTCAAACAAAATTTTGTGCAGCGATGGAGCCCATTTCTGGCTCAAATTGCCGTATTTGGGACGAAGAGCAACCTGAGGAGATTCAAGAGCTCTCATTTCATACGGAAAAACCAACAGTTTCGAGTGGTATGTGGGCCGGGAGAATCATTGGCCACCAAGATCGTGTGATATCATACCGTTAAAATTTTTTTTGGGGATATGTCTAATAAAGTCTAAGGTCTATGCAGATAATCCCGCTTCTCTATTAAATTTAAAGTTTCTGTGTTATTTCTTTAAAAAAGGAGAGAACCTCGAAATGGATCACTATTTATTTATTATATTTTATGGAAATTGAGATTTCAAAGGAATCTGACTCATTGCCTTTCTTTGATGGAGTAAAAAACCTTGTTCGCGAATATTAGACAAATTAGAAGAGAACGGTGATTTTATTCTTGATCTAAAACTGGGCAGTAAAATCAAAGACCACTTGCATACCTCTTCTGTTTTAATATCGTCAGTTAACCAGTTTCAATGGGATCGCCGTCGGCTTACGCCCAGATGCTCTGAAAATGGCTGCCATGGAGCATCACGGGACATAAGTTCTCATATCATCAGTAATCATCTCATTGTAAGCAGATTGCATTGCCGAAAATCTAGATCATTGCATCGCGGAACCTTCTCTTGGCAGATTTGTAGACGGGGCCAAGCCTTTGAAGAAGAGGAGCAGTGAGTTTTTCACAAGATGTATCGAAGATAAGAGGGAAAAGGAATCTTCTTTAAAAAACTCTCCATCAACTCTACCTTCAGGCTACCAGACCACTGTGGCGTCTTTCCAGCCGAGATGGCTGCCATCAAAATAGCGGTAGATGTATTGCTTCGAAGCTACCAGCATCCTTCAGAGAGATGTAGCTGCACTGGCTTTGAGCTTGCTGACTGTGCGCTTAAAACTAGTCGAGGAGTGCATGACCTCATAAGCAATAGCGACAAGTTTCTTCCGTGCTTGATCACAGACAAGTCGTCGGAAACTGCAAAGCCATTGTGTTTGCTAAGAAGTAGACCCTTACCACAATTTCATACGATTAAAAGCAGTCAGTACTCCGATGTAGCTAGAGATTTCCCTTTAGCTCGGCAAACTCTGGTCAACAACCAGAACTTGTGCGACGGCGAAATCCTTCTGGTCCAAAGTGAACCTTTGCTCTTAGCAAGGTCAACCTCGCCGTTATTATTGCTGTTCTTAGTGGACACTGTCAAATAGATTCACACGCTATGCGGCTAAAATTTCGTAGAGCGTTCCTTGCCAAAACTGTGTGGAGAGAGGCGAGATAGAATCTTTTGAACCTTTTTCCTCTATTGCATGGCTTTTTTAAGGCGGAGACTCAGTAGACACACCTGCAGCAGACCCAGCAAAGAAACTATTCGACGATCTATGAGGATTTGGCGATACTGAGTTTTTGGATAACACATAAGCCCAACACTCACAGTTATTCAAGTTAAATTCATCTATTAGGATCAACCTTATCCTGTGCTATATCCAGCGATCACATTTTTTCGTTTTTTATTGGATTTTTTTTATTGCCAAGTACTTATCAGACGGTACTCGTGCACTTTTGTTTCTTCTCTGAAAAATTACCATAATAAAAAATACTGAAATATTCCCTATATTATTAAAATTGTAACTACTATATAGAGATCTTATATCGTAATGGTTCTGGCTCCATCTCACAAACGACTTATTCGCCTTGAAGAACTGAATTTACAAAAAAAAAAGGATTAACGGCAACTTGAGGTGGCTGATTATACTGAAATATCATCCAAGTGTACATCTTCAAGTCAAAATTTCTTTCCTTAAAGTGATGTAACTCTAAACTACACAACGTAATTACAAAGAAATATATATTTTATCTACATATATACATATGTACGTATAAAGGAATATGTAAATAGGAAATATTCCACCATAATTGCAAATGAGAAATCGATTGGTGTCCGCATTAACCCCGAAGCCACACTGATTAAAATAAATATTGTGTATATGAATTATGCTCGAGACCCACCCTAAAGCTCACCACACCTACTCGACCACACCACTTAGTGCTTACTAAATCACAAGAGTTGCTGCAAAATAATAAGTACTTGCACGATTCATATTTCTAAGTAATTCCATTTTATTTTATCACCTGCAAATCTCATATTTATGCCATTCCAGCGGAGTGGCGGCGGCGACGCATCTAATGGCGGGAATTTAGTGTCACATTAGCACCAGTGACGGGCGCCACCCAACGCCAAGCAGCCACACAGCCACACAGCCAAGTGACCAGTCAGCCATACCGCTACATTAAAAATGGCCATTAGAGAAGTGTTCGTGAATACTGTTACATAAACACGAGTGTACATACGTGACAGTCCCGGCTTGCCGTTGGTGCGCTCGACTGAGGTTGGCTGGGGCTATGCGCTGTTGTCGTCGTGCTGCCGCAAGCGATTAGTCAATAAGTTTGGCGGTAGGGGTGACGTGGGTAGGAGGCACTGATCCCGCCACGGCACACATTGGATGACAGCTGCGACGGAATTTAATTGCTCGTGCAAAACTATTTATGTACTTGTATATAGCATTTGTGTAAAAACGCTGCAAATTGAAATGGCATTTTTTCTCAAGCGAATTGTTTGTTTTCGTGCACTTGAAGTGCACTTTTTGCTCACGCATCAGCCGATTTGATTATTTATTTTTTATTATGTATAGCACACTTTTTCATTTGCTCGCACTTTTTCAAGCGCTTGGGTCGGACAACTGCCAATCGGCGTTGAGCAACGGATGTGCTGCTGTTTTCAGACTATTTGCTTAGTTTCATTAACGCCGATTTGTTGAAAGCTTATTTAACTAAACTTTTTAAAAGTAGCTATACTTGTAAGTGTATATGCTAACAATTGATCAACTTGTTCGTACTTTTGCTAAAGATGCTCCTTGGGATGAACTTAACTTATGCAGTGAATTTTGAAAAAAAAATGCAGTTTAGTCCAAATATACCAAATATCCCATAATAATTGGGTATAACAAAAAAAGTTTGTAGCCCTCGCTAATCTATAATATTGAAACGAGAGACCAAAGCTTATCGACTCACACTGAATACTTCTACAAAGTCCATGAGTTCAACAAAACACGACATTTCATGTATTTCTTAGCAGGAATTCGGCTGCCATTTGAATCTGCTTTCTGCTCATCGGATATCTCAAGATAACATTGCTAGACGGAGGAGAATATATGAAATTAATGTTTCGAAATTGAAGAATTTTAATGCATCTGCTGGGTTAGTGAGTGAAGTGAAAAGATTTTTTAATTAATAAACATGTTCGTTTATTTTTAAATCGCTACTTATGCAGGCGTGTAGAGAAGGATAAATATTCAAGCGAAGTCTAACCAAGTGAACCTCTTCTGAATACCCGGTCACAAAGGTATAGCCGGGAATGAACTGGCTGAAAAGCTCGCTCGCTTCGCAGCATCCACTAATATAATAGGACCTAAACCCTTCATCGCGGTAGGTCCTCATACCATAAAGGACCTGCTTCACAAGGAAGAAGTAGTAGGCAGAGAGAGGTATTGGCAACAACTCCAAGGCATGCGCCCTGCCAAGTACAAACTTAAGTTACACTGGCCACTGTAAGCTGAAGAATCAAATAGGCCTAGTTTCTTGTGCAAATTTCCGGTTCTGTGAAAGCGAGCCTGAAACTTCAAAATACCTGCATCTACAGACGTAAAATAAAAGCCCTTGTATCTATGTTTCTATATAGGGATCACATCCTAGCACCTAGCAGTATATTGGAATTTATCAAAATGCTGCGGCTAGAGGGGTCGTTCTGACTTAGGAGAGGGTACAATAAACCTAAGGTCGCTGTGTAATCCCCATCTATTTATCTTATCGCATATTTTCATACAAATCTTTATTATTGCCTTCTGGATAAGCTCCTGAACCAATACAAGCATGATAACGCTTAATCCAATTTTCCATACTCTTTTATATGCCTCGGATGATTTCATCGAATTAATGCCTTCAGACAAAGTTCCGCAAAGCGAATCTTTCTGTTTCGAATAAAGAAAGAATACGATGGCTGAAGGATATCCGTCACAATCATATTAGAATGATACTACGCATTATCATGGCGAAAAATCCATAAATTTTCTTATTGACCATTTGACCCTGTGAAATGAATTCACGTTGAACCACACTGCGGTAAACGAAGAAAGCGATGATCATTATTTTTGACCGACTTCGACGCAGTCTTTTCGGCAAAGCCTTGGCTTGATGACGAGTTTCTTGACTGTGCCCCTAGAAAATCAACCATGCAGGATTGATATGCATAGTTTAGACGTGGTGAAATTAGCACCGAAGACGGTGAAGGCACTGCCGCCTAAAAGAGGTTGTTAGCAACGGAAATATCAAAAGGGTCCGCGAAATAATTTTGGATGAGCGTAAATTGAAATTGTTCGAGATAGTAGGCACTCTAAAGATGTTAACTGAACGTGTACATCATATCATTCACGAATATTTGGGGTTGAGAAAGCTCTGTGCGAAGTGGGTGGGTGTCAATATGTAACAATGGATGAAAACATGACTTCATCATATCGCTCCGAAGTCTAATCGACATACATATTAGCGACCACGAATAATTTTTATTGACTACCTTGGAAAAGGAAGAACCGTCAACTACAACAAATTACATTAATACAAAAAAAAAACACAAAATGGCTATGTTAAGCCAGGACTTTTCAATTGACCTACTATTCATAAACCCAAGTCTACTCACCAGTAATTAATATTTTGATGAGTGTAGGGATTTCAGCTACGTTCTCAAGCATCTCTTTTGAGACCTCTACTCAACGTCATTTTTCAAAGATTCAAGTCCTTTAGTTCGAGTCTAGCATTACCACACTTCATAAGCAAAACGGTAGCCAAAATGTGTTGAGTCGATCCTTAAAATTAAGAGATAATTGAGAACCTCTGCTAAAATAGTTGGATAGACGACTTTCATGAAGCAAGTTTTCGATGACTTCATGACCTTCACTGAATGTTTTTTGAGACTTAAATATACTTGTTATCTGGGCAAAATATTTCTGCAATATTTTCGACGATTCCGTAGTCGCAATTTTATTGATACATGATAAAATCGCCAGATACCCGTTTGAAGAACAATAATGCGGCGGGGGCCGAAGGATTGCCGGCCGAGCTATTCAAATACGGCGGCGAAGAACTCATAAAGAGCATCCACAAAAACCACCCTACAATCTGCGCTAACTACCGAGGGATAAGCCTCCTCAACATCGCAGGTTCTATTGATCGTATTGTGTGAAAGGTTAAAGCCCACCGACAACAAGCTGATTGGACCTTGGCTTGAGGCCTGGAAAATCAGCAACTAACGAAATATTCACCACGCGCAAAATCTTGGAAAAGACCCGTGAAAAAAGGATCGACACACATCACCTCTTCGTTGATTTAAAACTGCTTTTGTCAGCTTGAACCAAAAAACTCCGTCAGGATGGGGAAGGGCCTCACCGAGCCTTTCGATACCATATGAGGTTTCAGACAAGGC
Organism: Bactrocera neohumeralis; assembly: GCF_024586455.1. Lineage (NCBI taxonomy): Eukaryota > Metazoa > Arthropoda > Insecta > Diptera > Tephritidae > Bactrocera > Bactrocera neohumeralis. The sequence goes on from NC_065921.1 coordinate 6,325,681, forward strand.
GACTACCTATCGTGCGACTTCTTTAATCTACTGCTGAAGATAAAAATTCGAGCTGCAGATCTAAATAGAGAAGGCACAATCTTTTATAAGAGTGTACAGCTGCTGGCGTACGCTGATATTGCTATTATTGGTCTCAACAACCTCGCCGTTAGTTCTGCTTTTTCCAGACTAGATCAGGAAGCGAAGCAAATGGGTCTGGTAATGAACGAGAGCGAAACACTCACGACAGTCATAACTTCGAAGTCGTAGATAATTTCGTCTATATTGGAACCAGCTTTAACAGCAACAACAACGTCAGCCTCGAAATCGGCGCTCTTGCCAACAGGTACAACTTCGAACTGAGTAAGCAATTGAGAAGTAAAGACCTCTCTCGACGAACAAAAGCCAAACTCTACAAGTCACACATCATCCCCGTCCTGCCACATATATGGTACCGAGACATCGTCGATGATAACATCTGATGAGTCAGTGTTACGAATTTTCGAAGATTTATGTTCCTTTGCACATTGGCAACGGCGAATACCTCAGTCGATGGAACGACATTGACATACTTAGTTCAAAAATTAAGAGACAGCGGCTACACTGGCAAGGTCATGTCGGTTGAATGGAAGAAAACACTCCAACTCTGAGAGTATTCGACGCAGTACCCGCCGGGTACATCAAATCTTCAAGTATTTGGCTCACAAATCTTTGACTCCTGCCTTTCTTGAATGCCAAATGAAAAAATATTGGCTTTTCAAAAAAAAAGTCTTATTGCTTCCATATACCATATAATGTAAGACTAATTGTTATTGAAAGTAGTTAATTTCATAGAAAAAAAATATTGCTATTTTTTAGCCCAGAAACGAAGTAAATGAAGCATTATAATTTCTGGTATAAATCTTGGCACAAACTATACCACCACCAGGTCCAGGGTGTTATTTCCTTGATATCTCCAGTAATTCGAAATGAGTTTCTTCATTTGAGTAGACTTAACAACTGTTGCTCTTTATCGTGGTTATTTGGTTAAAATTGCGTGTCTACGAGTAAATCGAATGTGGCGTAGGTTTCAACTACAACCATGCGTCTATATAAGTATAGCAGGAGCCGCACAAGCAAAGCGCTGAAGCCACGCAGCTTATGCACATGTGTCTGTCAGTGGCTTTTCCTTGGCGTCTTTCGCTCCAATTTCCGCACTTCAAGCGTTCGGTGCATTTGATTGCGGCAGCAAGCAGTTTGGCATATCGAAATTGTAGCAATTTGTTCGAACGCGCAGCAGGGCGCATGCGTTGCAGGAACTTGTAGGTACAGCAACTGCGCTTGCAAATATGTAACTACGCACGGTATCACCAACCAAGCAACCGACCGTCCGTCCGACCGCGCAACCACTATCGACCATGTCAATCTGGTTATGGGTACATGGCCACGCAGCGGGCCACCCCAGCCGGAGTCCAATTGATCGGCGGTGTCGCGCAAGTGGCAGTCAGGCGGTCAGCTACCGTTGCAGCGCATGGATGTTGCCGCCGATAATTCGGGCACGAAATGGAAATACCAAAACCCAAGGCAATTGCATAATCCACAGTGCGCGCGCGCGTTGCATGTTGAGTGCGTTAAGGATGCGCTATGCGTCCGCGAGCAGTGCAAGGCAAGCGCGCTGTGGGGCAGTTGGAAAAGGCGAGTAGAGCAAACAAAGTTGTGGCGTGTCGTATGCAGTAGCCGCTTACAAGCGCCGTTTTTCATGCACAGTTCATTTTATTGTTGTTCAATTTTTTTGATTATCTGCCCCTTGTCGTTTTTATTGTAGTAATTTCTTTCGCACAATGCGCGCAATCGGTCGCGACCAACACAGTTGCAGCGACATGAATAACAATGGCAACAACACAATTTCATGTAAGTACAACCAACGCAACATCACTTGCGCGCTGTTGCAACGCGGCATGTTGCAAGCAATCCCTGTGTGCGCGCGTGTGTGTTTCTGTGTGTGATTGACTTTCCTACGAAAAGTTTTGTGAGGAAAATGGCTGAGCCGACGCGGCGCAGAGTCGCTGGCAATTGTACGCAATAATTTTCGTGTATTATTTCGTTGCGCGGCAATTAATCAAAATGGACACTTGCGAATTGCGTGCCACCGTTCAATTAATATCATTTTTGGACTGCGCACCTCAGTGTGTCTTGTAGCTGTGCGCGGAATTTTCGTTTCTCTATGAACGTGTCTTTGCTGAGCTTTTGTATTTGCATTGTTCGATTTCGTTGTAGTACAATTGCTGTTCGTGTCCTTTGCCGTAGAAATCACGCAGCTCAACTATTCTCAATGAACTAAGCTAAGCGAACATAGCCTAAGATAATAAATAAATCATTTTTACTCTTAAACTATGGACTTTGCAGTACATTTTGTCGTAACTCCACGTGAATCAGAACAATTCTTTTTAATTGGCAAATCTGCTTCCGGTATCCAATTGAGACTCATCTGAGTCATACCAAACTTAGGGAAACTAATTAATAAGTTCTAGATTTGTACTGGGGACTATATAAGACTTGTGCTCCCTCCTTGGCTATATGGATTTCACTCTTTCTTCTAGTGAACGCCAAAGAGAAGGAGGTACTTTATACTTGTATCTAGGTGAGTGGGTAGGCTTCTTTGAACCTTTTCATGTTATAACGTACCTCCTCACTAATTAGTAAGTCTTTTAACTCTGGACACTAGTTTTTAGTCATTGTCTGTCTCTTTCTCCCCTGTTTTTCACGCAGAACTCTTTCTTTATGGTATGGCGAACCAATTGTATCTTTGAACAAACGACTGTTGAAGGAACTATAATCTCTATCATGCTACTAGGCTCTTTGGAACATGTATTGCATTTGCAGATGGATCTTCTTGTACTTGTTAAGTTAGATTAAGTAAGATGGCTGATCCCTCAACATGGCGGGGGAATCACAATTAGACTGTTACGTACAGTCCTTTCTGAAGCCAAACTAAAAAACCTGTAGTTAGATCCACTTATCTACAGAAATGATCTGATCCTAACACAAATCTGCTTAGCTTTTTCATTTGTATTTTCAATATTTCACCTACATGTCTAAAAGTATGAGATCCGGGTGTTTTAGCCTTGATCTGGGAAAAGCGGGACATTCGAGGAGGAAATGTTGAGTTGATTCTTTGTCGTCTTCTTCTATACAACTTATGCAGCTGGCATCCGCATATTCAATCTTACTGTATGAATCCCGATCGGATAGTGTCCAGTTAGAGATCATACAATCATAGAAAGATGGCCATTTACCCTGGGCCAGAAGGAGTTTTCGACTGCACAGCTGCAGGTAGTGGACCAACGTTTGCTGAGCTGGTCTGAGCCCACACAGTCCAGTGGTGAAGCATAAAAAACGGAGCTCCTACCCATTCCCACTCCGCAATTATTGATACTGAAGTACCTGTCCCAGCAAGCTCAGCAAACTTACAGTTTCCTGCAATACCGCTGTGACCAGGCACCCAAACCAAGCTAACCATAAAATTATTCGACGCTAGAGAAAATGGTTTTAGACATTCTTTCACAAGTCTTGTGCGCACAGTTAATAAAAGCCACGCTGAAGGAGACTGCGTTACAGAGCATTTACGGCAACCTCCTCTGCTTAGTAGATGCTGCAGTCAGGAACCCTAACACTGGAACGGATGGAAAGTTCCCGACAGTGTACTCCTTCACCACCCCTCCCCGCAAGCTTTGATCCATTCGTACGAAAAACTCACCGCCCCTCTCCTCTAGCGAGTTATTCCTTCTCATTCCTCCGTCGAAGATATGTGAGCAGAGAAGCGACAGCCATTAGAAATGAAGTCTTTCCAAAAGATATAGAATAATTATGCAGAGAGACTGAAACAAAAATCCCAAAAACGCATTGAGTGGACAGATTAGTAATTTTAAGTTTTGGAGTTGAAATCGAAAATATTTGCCAATACATTTTTTCTGTAGTCATTTGTCACTGCTTGTCTCCATTTATAGTGGATATCGGGCTGAACCTTATGTTGTATTAAGAAAATGATTCCTAGAAACTGTAAAGCTTCAGTATTCCACAGAAGGACATTTATGAATCAGTTAAAGTTGGAATAAGAGTCATACTTTTAAGGAGCGACTCTAATTCTTATAATTTTGTAGCCCCAATCAAGGAGAAGAAATCTGATTTCCAATGGAACTTTTCGCCAACAACTAGTACCCAACATTTAAGCGCGAGCTCTAGCAGATCTTGCAACGATCTAACGAAAATTTGCCTATCGCATGCAACACACGAACGCCTAAGGGCCAACAACTTGCCTAACGAACATTGATTTGCTGCAGTCAAATCGCGCCATTTCAAGAGGTTAATGTGTGCAACAAAGATGCAGACAACAAAAAATCGACGAAAAATTTCGCCGATACGGCCCAAAGTGAACAACAACAACAACACAATATAGTGACAATAGCTTAAATAACAACAAAAAATTTTATACACCGAACCGCGGGGTTCATGCTTCCGCATTGTGGATGTCCAAAGCGGCACTAAACGACCCAAACGAATACATTCATGCGCACAGGCGGCCAGGCGCAAATTATTGAATGCGCGCGCGCAGATGCGCACCACACCACACCATTGTCCGCTGGATGCGGCGCACTGCGCACAGCGTCTGTTGCCAAATACGGCGCAACGAAACGATGCAGCAACGCGACGCAATGCGCAATTCGCAATCTTGATGAATTTCACTGTGATGACCAACGCCATTTATCACTGCCTTAATTGTGCACGCCAACAACAACAACAGCGGCAGCAGCAACAAATCGACGCACGGCCAGCGGTGTGGTGCGCGGACTCAGGAGTGTTCTGCAATGAGTTGAGGGGTCAGTGAGGCTGCTTGATGGAGGCGCTGAGGATGAGTGAACGCGTCATACTTACATAAATGACAGCACTTCAGCGAGGTAATTGAAAATGCAATTAGCCAACAACGCGCATCGGCGATATGTGCCAGCGGGGCGAAAGAGCAGCGGCGCACAGGTGAAGACCAATAAGCTGGGATTGGTGTATTTTATGGTTGATGTTATGTGCAAATGGCATGGCGCAACCGATCACCAGAGTGAAGACGCGACGAATCTTGGGTTTAATGTTCGGCGGAACAACTCAACGGGGAAAATTCTAAATTTGCTGTTCGTTGATTAACGTGTGCAAAACAAATAGATACGCTAAGAATGTGTGAGTGGCAAATAGAAGAAGAAGAGTCCACAATAGCTTTCGGAGATTAGGCACCTAATTTTCAGTCATTTACATGCGCTAAGATGGAGGGTAGAATGGCGCGATTTTTGCATGGCGAAGGAAGTAGAGGTGTGAAAAGAATTTGAATAATTTTTATTTTGTGAAGGATTGAAATGGAAAGATTCTAATATGAAACTATTAAAAAGTTATGCGTAATAAAACAAATGTTTGCTTTCGAAGGATTAAATTTTTTTCCATGAATTTAAAATTGTAGAAATCAATTTTAGCTCAATTGTTTTTAGAAATTCAACAATGAGTTTTCCTTATAACCTTTTGTAAGACGACAATACTTTAATCCTCGACTCGATTTTTTGATGCCTGTAATTGAAGCTCATGATATCCGCGACATTTGGTTTCAACAAGACGGCGCCATTTTCGGCACATTGTATCAACCTATGTACTAATTGAGAAAACACTTCGGTGAGCAGATAATTTCATATTTTGGACTAGTCGATTGGCCACCAAGATCATGAGATATCACATCGTAAGACCTTTTCCTGTGAGTACTCGTATATGCAAAGCCTAAAATCTATGCGGACAATACCGCTTTGATTCAGGGATTCATCACGCGTGTGATTCGCCAGTTATCAGAAGAAATGCTCAAACTAGTCATCGAAAAGTGGACTCAACGGATGAACCATCTGAGACGTAGTCGCGGCCAACATTTGAAAGAGATAATCTTCAAAAGGCAAATCCCATAGAATGTTCATTCGAATGATAATAAAGATTCCCCACTTAGCTTGAAGTTTCTGTGTTGTTTTTTAAGTAGGAAACCCTGAAATGGATCACTTTTTATTTCAATCAAAGCCAGAATTTTTATTTTAAACGAAAGGTTTCGCTTGCAGCAAGAGATCTCAAAAAGCTTCTATCTTATTTCCGACGGAATTACTGGATCAAATTTACTCCTTAACGGAGTTAACGGAGAGGCCTTTAGGAAGGAACTGAGAAAGATTGGAAGTTCTTCTTATACGATTGTCAGACTTTTATAAAGCACCATTCATACTAAGTCTGTTTGAGGTATTTAGAAATGAACTGAGGGAGAATTGAAGGATGGAAGTTCTTCTTAACGAATTCTCAAACTTTTATTAGGCTCCGTTGACACTAAGTCTACTTTAGGTCTTTAGGAATAATGAAAATTCCATGGATGAGAGTTCTTCTTATAAATCTTCAACTGTTATAAGGTTTCGTTCACATTAAATTTGCTTGAAGTCTTTAGGAATGTATTGAGAAGGAATGGAAGTCCTTCTTTTACGGTTATCAGACTTTTACTTAACTAAATGGGTCTTTAGATCTTTGGAAACGAACAAAGACAGAAGTTCGCTTTCTTACGGTCCTTATGAGAGATCTGCAAGCGTCAACCACCAGAAATTTTGCGGCCGTGTTATATTTCTAATCGACTTCAGTGTAAATCTTGAAATATAAACTTCTGTTCGGGAATCATTCACATCGTCCTTCTCTTCCGTCGGAAAATCAGCGATATGTTGAAGAACTTCGCTTTAATGAGGATTGTGGCTGGACGTTCATCCACTGAGGTGAATGCCATGACTCGGCGAAAGATTCTTTCTCCCACCATACCGAATTTTCGCTCCTTTATATGGCCACTGTAGTAAATGCCACAAGGACCTGCTCATCTCAGTCTTTGTCCCGTCCGTTGCACTTCTTGGACGGCGGTGATGTTATCTTTCACTCTTACAAGGACATCAACCAGCTGGCCAGCAGCACCTTCCCAATTAAAGGACTAAACATTCCAAGTGCATGCCCTTAAAACGTTCCTTAATACGTTTGCAGTGGTCGCTTCTTGGTCTAAGCCGAAAGTCGTCAGCTGCTTGAGCCATATGTAAAAGAATAGTTTCTCGCCACTCCCAAGGGAAAGGCGCTCAGAGAACTTTGCTCACTTGCTTGAACACATGGCCCAAACTCGAAATTGTATTAGGTACTTCAAATAAAACTAATGGGGAACAGTACTAAAAACACATATCGTGTCTAATAGTTACATATATAATTACTGATTTCTTTGCAATTCTACAAAACAGGACACAATCAAGTATAATACAAAAGTTTAACTTAAAAGCTTCATTTTCTTCAAAACTGTAGTTATTCTTTAATGGAATTATAATTCTCCTTTTACAAAAAAACATTGCAGTTAAGTCGAATCTGAGTGTAACATCAATATTGAAATGAAATACAAAATTTTAGTTTATGGCTACTTGAAGACGAGTAAAAAGTTTTACTATTCACAGAAAATACGCTCACTCGTTTAAGTTCATCTTGCAGTCGACCATTCACTGCTAACAAATGTTGACAACAGTCCATTTGTGCAACGCCATTGAACCCATAATTATTCAACAAAGCAAAGCAAGTAAATATTGGTTGCGCCATCGAAGGCAAAACTCGGTGCCATTCATCAGCGAAGTGAACAAATTCACCAGAGGCATACTTGCGGAGTATCCGCGAAATGCTCGCTTCCCTTAAATAGAATTATAATGATGGCCAATTAATCATTGTAATTAGCGCTTGGCAACTGCAGCGTTCAACGGCGTCAACAGCGTTGAGCAAAGACTCCTCTTACCACGACAACGATGATGACAATGGGGAGATGGATACATCGTTTCAAGAAATGCAAAGTGACATGGTTGATTTTTGTACAGCGAGGCAAGAAAACTGAGACTCTCAAATAACATAAAAACTTTACGGAAAATTACATAACGGTAGCAGATTTGAAGACTGGTATTGCAGAAAAAATTTTCTTAGTTTTTCTGCTAAGATATAAATTCTAAATCTCTAGGATGTTATATGCGAAATGGCTAATAACAATATAAAGAAGATTTTTTAAAGGCGTTGGCAATGATAAGACAAAAGTTTGTAACTGCTTTATAAGGAAGTTTTTGCTTTTGGGTCCATGTTCAAATTTTGGTTTTGGCAGTTCTGCTCGTTTTTAGAGCGCCATTCGCTGGATTGTTGGGCAGTATCCACGTTATACTCATAAAACCACGTCTGGTCACAGTTGATGATGCGTTTGATGAATGTACGGTTCTTAAATATGGTCGAAGCCGTTCGACCTTTCCAAGCGACAACACTTCGCTCTATGTGCTTTTGAGGTCCATTTCTAGCTCAATGGGTATGTAAATAAGCAAAATTGCCGTATTTGGGACGAAGAACAACCTGAAGAGATTCAATAGCTGCCAATTCATGCAGGAAATCCATCGGTCCATATTTCTTCAAAAGTGATGCCGATGAGAACGTAACCGTCAATGGCGACCATTATCAAGCCATGATAACCAACTAGTTGATGCCTGAAATTGAAGCTCGTGATCTCTCCGACATTTGGTTTCAACAAGACGGCGCCTCTTCACACACATCGCATCATTCAATTCATTTATTGAGAGAACACTTTTCTGAGGCTAACACCGCGTTTTTGAAGCACTTTTTCTCGATTTTCATCGATTTGATGTCCGTACGGTTTTGAAATGGACCAGTCCGGGTCAAATTTGATCATATGGTACAAAAAAGGGGGTGTTCAAGAGCTTTTAAAATGTTTTTAGACAAACAAATAATTTACTTTACACGTAGTGCAAGCTCTTTAAAACATTTTAATTATAAACCACGTGCTCCAAATTAAGAAAATTCGCTTGGCTATTGAAGTAACAGGAATAATGCAAGACTGAAACTGCCTCAATACCCAGGACCGAAGGGATAAATACCGATAAAGCAGGATAAAACAGAGTCCCTAGACTACCAATGGTATAATATCTAGTCCAGCTATACTATGGACCATATAGATAGTAAATATTAGTAGACAAAGTTTTTTATTGAATGAATGATTGCGAGAGAGGCTATGGTATCGTTTAATAAAGAGATATGCATCGGCTACACAGAAATTGGTTAGATAAAAGCCCATGGATCGGATTGAAGAAAAATACTTTGTGATGTAGAACTGTACTTGGTATAAAAAACTAGAAGTTCCTATTAAATTTAAACTTTTACAATAACTAATTAACGAAATTGCGACAAATTTATAATAAAAAGTTCAGAAAGTTTAAAAATCTCTTAAGAAAAAAATATACACACATAGTCTTCCCTCTAGAAATTTAAATGAGCGAAACGCTTGATGCGACTATTTTCATTGATTAAAATGCGACAAAGTAAAAAAAAAAGATTACCGAGCTCAATTAACGGCATAATTTATGTAAAGGAATCTCTAATTTGAAGTATCCCACCACAAGTCTTATGCTTAATTCATCAAGCGATTATAATAATAGAAGCGGCTCCAAAGTCAAATCAGCCACGTTTGGGTAGCTCACTGCAACACCCACCGCGTACATGGGCCAACCGGGCACCGATCAGCAATTGCCTTAACGGCACAATCATTGTGCACGCACGCTCACTCACTGTGCGCCGACAACTCGCCGACTAGCCGACTGCTGCTGTCCCATTGTCCGACTGCCAGAGATCATTAGAAAGCGCCAGACAGCAGGAGCAGTGCATATGACATGACATTTGCGCTGCTGCGCGCTCCACGGCGGTACAACGGGCGGGTGGACAAGCGTGAGCCTGCAGGCGCGCTGGTGGATGCGCTACCGGAAATATGCGGACACTTGGACATGCTGACCGCCAGAGTCGCAACCGCATTACGCTAATGAGGCCTTGTACGCGCGCGCTTCAGAATAAAGTCACCGGCGGCGGCAGCGGTGGCAGCACAGATTTTCCACCAATTCAAAACGCGCGACCAAGTGAGTGCCGGGGCGGCGCGTTGGCACGACAGACGTCAGGCAACGAGAACGACGACAACTGAATTTACAATTCAATTGCCAACGACGAATCGCATTACAAACGAATTGTGGTGAATATTTAAATTTCGAGTGAAACAAAGTAGAGCAGTGGCGCTGGCGACCCAACCGCTGCAGCGGTAGAGATCAGCGCTGTGAGTGCAGTGTGGCGGCGTGGTGGTTACATTCTTATGCAATTCACTTAACAAGCAATTGCAACTCACGGCATAAAAGCAACAACAATCAGCAGCAGCACCGCCAGTGTTGCTGTCTTTCGGTCGCTTGTCTGATTTCCAGCAGCAATGCTTTTGTTACCGTTTATTAAGCATTGTTCTCATTATACTTCTGAGTTGTTCTTGTTGTTGCTGTTGCTGTAGCATTTGTTCTTTGCGCTGCGACACACACACACCGCCACCAGTACTCGTACATCTGTCATTATGTCAATTTAGGAAAAATGTTTGCAACAACAAAACGCGCACACAAACCGTGCTCTCAACCTGCCGCCGCCGCCGTTGCCGTCGCGGCAGGAGCCATTGCGGTGCAGCACTGGGAGGCAATTATGTCATTCCAATGCGACCACTGCCGCATTGACAGGCAACAACGAACAACAACAACATCAGCAATAGTAATTGTGAGCGCTGTGATAAAAAGCCAAAAATGCTTATAATAATAGCTCCGCGTCTGGCGCGCTGCAATAACTGCGAAAAGCATTGTCTTCAGCTGTCTCCGCGTTGTCGCCGCATTCCAGCGCTCCACCGCTTGCGCGCGAGCCGAAATAATAATTTTCAATTCTTTAACATTGCTCCAGTTTCACTTGCGACTTGAAGAGCTCTTTTAACAGCGCTCGGCCCAGCCCAGTACGGCGCTCAGCTAACTGTGTATGTACTATATATTTACAGTAACCAAATTGTTGACAAAAATGGTGATCAGCGTAAGTTTAAGCTAGTCTCTATGGGCGCAGTGCCAAGTTTTTGGGCGCTCCAATCAAGCGATACTTGACACTGACGTCATTTACTGTGAATTTACTACGAATGTCGATTTGAATGAAAAATTTTAATTGAATAAATTAATTTGAGCTGCTTAATATACTGCTCTGCCCAATCCACAGAAAGGGACACCCCACAATCTGCGCCAACTGCCGTGGGAGAAGAAATTTTCTCAACATCGCATATAAGGTTATATCGAGTGTATTGTGTGAAAGATTAAAGCTCACCATCAACAAACTGATTGGATTTTACCAGTGAGGCTTTAGGCCTGGAAATTAACAACTGACCAAATATTCATCATGCGCCAAATCTTGGAAAAGGCCTGTGAAAAGAGAGTCGACACGCACCACCTCTTCGTCGATGGTGATTTTGACAGCACGAAAAGAAGCTGCCTTTATGCCGCGATGTCTGAATTTGGTATCCCCGCAAAACTAATACCTAAAACTGACGTTGAGCAATACCAAAAGCTCCGTCAGGATCGGAAAGAACCTCTCCGAGTCGTTTGATACCAAACGAAGTTTCAGGCAAGAAGACTCCCTATGGAGCGGCTTCTTCAATCTACTCCTGGAGAAAATAATTCGAGCTGCAGAGCTGAATAGATAAGGTATACCACCGATAATAATGATTTCATTGGCCTCAACAACCTCGCCGTTAGTTCTGCTTTCTCCAGTTTAGACAAAGAAGCGAAGCAAATGCGTCTGATAGTGATCCCCAGCTTAATTGGTCGACATAAAGAACCAATGACTCAATGCTATTTATAATTGCACTAGTGATGCGAATATTGGAGGATTCGCAAAATAGTGGGGAACTTGAAATACCAGAACAATGTTGCGGACTGAAACTCATATTCAAAAGTATAAGTCTCTTGTCTTATCAAATTGAGATAGACGCGGAACCATTATATATACTTCATCAACATAAATTCGGTCAGCGAAGAAAATTAGCTGATGCGCTTTCCTTCTATCGTATGACTGTTGGATGATGGTCAGAGATGATTTTTAAGATAATTCGAACAACATAATCGCAACCACAGTGTCATCGAAATTTTACAACTCATAAAGAGCGCAATGTGAAAGCGCGTTCGAGGGACGACGTTAATTAAAGAGTTATTACTTCTAACGATCTGGCGGCAATAAAAACTAATGTCAAATCTATTCGAGCAAAAACTAAAGTTACGAGCATACCTGGCTCTGCAAAACCGGGATGTATCAATTAATGAGCTTTAAGGTTTCAAAGTGTTTCACTCGGTTTATTGCTCATTTACTGGCGATTAAATGAGCGCACTCATTCATCTGACAAAGCATATTTGCCGCTATAAATTCCCTACACTTAGCCGAAGTGATTAAATAACGAGGACAGGAAGCGGCAAGCGGAGAGTCAGAGCGGCGGCGGCGGTAAGTGCAGAGAGTAAGGGACATAACAGGAACTGATGGAAAACCACTTAATTATCTACTTGATGAGGGTTTCATACAAAAGCATTGCCGCTATCGAACTGATGAGGATGTTGTTGTTGTTCATATACGCAGATGCGTCGTCTTTGCAATTGTGCGTAAATGTCGTAAATGACGTCTTCTCATGCCGCTGGTGCTGCCAAAGGAAATGCGCGGCGCAGTGCGATTGCTTAGTGTAACGATAGAATTAAGTTGTCAAAGTGTCACAGCAGTAAGACTGTGCGCGATGTAAGGCGACAACGAACGACAATGGTCAAGCACATCAACAAACGCGACGAACGAGAAAGGGAAGCAAGAGCGGCCACAGCAGCGACAGTAATGTAGTTGCTTTTAATGTGTCAGCCGCGCCGTAGGAGCGGTGAGCGGGCTGCAACGCGGCGGATTAACTAAGCGCAGGAGCGATAAATACTCAAATAGCGACGCGGCGCGGCCAAGCTAAAAGCCACTGCTGACGCGTTGATGTTATGGAATTTTTGCATTACGCGCAATTCAGATGCTGACTAAATTCCGCGCGCAAATACGTCACTAAAAGCAGGACGCATTTTAGTTGGACATTGAAGGGACGAGCGCGGCGTGCGCGTTGAAGCAAATGTATAACACTCAAATTCAATTGACAAGACAAACAGTGTGCCTCTGTGAATGTTGCAATGAAGCGCATTAAGCGCTGCAATAAAAATGAAGCGAAAGCAAATAAGTGAATATAAAAAGGGAGGCGCTGTGCTACTTTTATATTTCCAGCGTTAATTTATTCCCAAGTGAGCGCGCGCGCTTGCGTGCGCGGATTGAAGAGCGACTGCCGCGTTGCACCTATGACTACGCTGAGATGCTGAAGCTGCACACAATCAAAGAACCAACTAACCGAAGCTTCAACTGTCCCAGCCGCCACACATATATCCGCAAGCAATCCGTTGCTGCAGTCAAGCCAATCAACGGTGCACATATTTCGCAAAAGTCAGCGCATCAGCCTTGCGTCAGTCAATCCATTTTACCACCCTGCGTAAGCTGCGGCGCGCTCGTCCCAACATTCAACGTTTGAAAGCGCACGCAATTGCGCACAATGCTGGACTCTTTAGTGGTCTGGCGCATTAGTTGACACCGCCGCCACAGCCACAGCCGTCGCTGTCGCTGTTGCTTTTGCTGATTGCTGCCAATGCAGTTATAAAAAACTGGCATAATCTTTGGCGCATTTTATATTTCCGGCTTTATGGTCACAATTGCTTTATCGCGGCAGCAATGCGCATTGAATGGTTCATTAAAAAGCGTTTGCCACAAAACAAAAAGTTTTTTTTCGCTACTCCTAGCTAGCATCGCGGAATTGCGGCGGTCATTAAAAATTGATACTCAATCAAAATGGAAAAATGTCCAGCGTTGCGGCGTTATTAAGCGAAAATGTGCACGTGATTGCGTCGACGTGCAACGAGTGATGATGATGATGACTTTTCATCGGCGCACATTCGAAGGAGTCATAAAGATTTTAACGGTGCGCAAGGAAAATTAAAATTTATCATTTCTGCCGAAAATCACTTCCCTTGATCGATGGATAAGAGGAAAATGCACCTTCGAGATGCCTACAAAGTAATTGAAGTGGCTTTAATCCGTGCGCTTTTACTGTTTTCAGATGCGCTCAGTTATAATTGAGCCACGCACATCTCTGATATCACCCGAAATATCGCCTACCACTTGATTTCATGGCTACTTGCGAGTGTGAGTGCTTACCTATAAACCACCAGAATTGGACTTTGCGGGGAAGTGAGAAGCGATAAGTCGGCTTCAAAATAAATATGTTAATGGTAGTTGTTGTTATAAGTTCAATATGCGAAAAGACTAGAATATGGGAGCGGTCCGAAAAGTACTTAGCCTCACTGCAGAATGGTGCCACTATCACGAAGATAATTTTTTATAGTGTTAAAAAGAGCAATTGGGGTCAGTGATTCGATTTTTGTTCTTGTAAAGGAAAGCGGGCAGTAAAGTGTGCTTGGATCCTGTATACAGTGACTATTTGCCATCTGTGGCGACTGACAGCCCGTGTTTTAACATGATTTCTGGTCGGTGTTCAATGAGCAACGCCCCGATGTCGCGAAAATTGCTAACACAATCGTTTGAAGGTACATGAGACAGCTGAGACAATGGGTCATACTCCGATGAAACATGGATACACTGGTACACACCAGAGAACAAACTTCACCCGACATACTGCCTCAGAAGACTCCAGTAGACGTACTTTTTGGTCGGGTCAAAGTGGTTGCAGCCTCGGTGAGTCAAGTATATCAAGTGAAAGAGACCATTTTCTCAGAGTTTCGTTTTTCTCGAGCTCGAGACACAAAATATTCACCATTTGACTCGTTTACAGCAAATTAGTATGTTTCATACCAAAGTTTGTCGGACATAACTATTACCCAATCGCGAAGTTTTAGTCAGTTCCCGGTGTTTTGGTTGTTTTTGTTGTTGTAGCGAGTACCCAAGTTCTGTTTGGAGGAAAGTCCAAAATCAACTGCCATGGAAATCACTTAGGGTTAGGTCCAAGAAACGGCCTGTTTGAGGGGGAAACGATCAAAGAGAGAGGGGTTTTAAGTGAATGAGTTTAGCAGGGCATACAAAAAGGTGGGTAGTGTCAAGCGAGGACTCTTTGCTCGCAGATCATTTATTTAGTATGTCAGGATCTTTTTCGGATAGAGGAGTTTAAGCTGCTACAGTATTCAGAATGAAATTGCGCTGGGCTTACTCTGATTTTACGTAGCAGCTCGAGCTCACGGTCTGCGATGGGTGGTATTTTGACTCCAAGGAAGTTGGGTCGGTATGTTTTTGATGTTCGTTGACGTTTTATACGAACGTCGTTCCCAGGGGGTGGTTCGACTTCAAGCAAAAGACTGCAAGGTCATGTTGTTGTTATATTGAAAGGAGACTATGTAATTAACCATTCCTAAAATTTTCGTTTTTTTCGAGCTCGAGACACAAAGTAATCATCAGCAAAATTAGTAGTATGTTTCATACCAAAGGTTGTCGGACATGACCATTACCCAATCGCAAAGTTTTAGTCAATTCCGTATGTGCCGTTTGTTTTTGTTGTTGTAGCGAGTACCTAAGCTCTGTTTGGGGGAAAGCTCAAAATCAACTGTCATGGAAAGACTTAACGGTAGATCCAAGAAACGTGCTGTTTCGACGGGGTCGGACCAAAGGGAGAAGGGTGTCAGATGAGTTGGGTTAGCCGGGCATGCAAAGAGGTGGCCAGTGGCATGCGGGGACTCATTGCATGCTGGACATATATTGGATATATCGGGTTCTATTCTAGGTAAATATGAGTTTAACCTGCTACAGTATTCAGAACGAAGCTGCGCAAAGGTAAATCCCGTTTCTCGCTGCAACTCGAGCTCTTCGTCTGCAATAGGTGATGGTTTGACTCCAAATACACCATTCATTGAGAGGGAATCGATGAAAACCACTGTGAATGGCGATCAGTGCTTGTCGGAAGTTAGTTCCGTCCGAAATCTGGTTGGCGTATTGTTGAGGACTGACCTCTAGACGCTCAAGGAGGTGACTGCAGGCATGATTTCTGGGAAAGCACCCCAGCAGGAATTGCTTGGAGAGGAGTTCAGTCTCCTTAACTAGGAGCATACGGGCCTCCCTATGCAGGTGTTCGATAGGAGACATCAAGTGGCATTCTGTCGTAGTTTGGAGTGCAGTGTTCTGAGAAGTTTGGAACTTCCTCGTTTGCGTTTCACTACATCCAGGGGACACTGCAGGGTCAGTTAGGGTTTCTGGTTGAAGAGGAGCGCATTATGTGCCTCAACCAGAAGCATGCACTCCACACTATATAGTGGTTCAACGGAAGACATTAAGATAAACCCTATAATAGTCTGGAGGCCTTAAGGCATATTTTTAAAAAAGTTAATTTCTAATAGGGATTTTCTCCGAACCCACCAAATGTAAGAGGTTATGTTGAAAAGGAGTTTGTGGCAGGATAGTGACAATGATTTTGTGATCGAATCACAATCTGTAAAAGACACTTGAAACTTATCAAAAGTAGAAATCTAGGTAGACCCCGGTCCACTAATATTTCATTTGGACTTGCTTACAGGGCGCAGATCTGCCATAACAGACTAGCAGGACAGAGATCGCCTCCGCCCGTGAATACTTAATAAAAAGCTCGCTTGTAAGGCACAGCGACATTTTACCAGACGGCATAATCTATTGACGCGGAAGGCGGCGCTGGCATGTCGCTGCTGAAACCGCACGAAAATTAGATAGAAAGGTATTAGTATTAACGCCGCAATATATCTTTGGAAAATCAGCGAGCTAACGACATTCGGGGATTTATTGTGCGTGCGATAAGAAACTACATCGTTCAAATGTGCGATTACACATACACGTGTACGCACAGAAAGACATGTTGCTGCAGTGTGTCTGCTTGTAAAAAAAGTGCACACGAGCTTGTAAACATCTCCGCGCAGACGCATTTGTACATAAATTACAGGAATACATTTTCACGCACACACACACATGTACATAAAAGAACATGAATATGTATGAGCATGTACATATGTGTGTGAAGCAGGCGCGCCAGCTAGTCAGCACCCGCATGCGCCGTAGTCCACAAGCTGCCACCTGCAAGCCAACGAGGACACAAACTAAGCAACAACAACAACTAAACGCCGCCAATGACATGCAGCAAGTGTGCGGCGGACAGTTACACTTTAAAAATGCGTAGACTTGGAAACATTTACTAAATCGTAAATTTCGGCTCGAACAAATTCGCATAGCGCAACAAGATTTACGAGCCAAATTGCAATGCAATTATAGAAAAAGTAAAAAAAAAAAAATACTTAAATCAATTAATAAAAATATTGACATTTTCTCACCAAAAATGGTTAGTTGCAGCAATGTGCTTATACACACATATACACGCGCTGAATTAAAAAAAAAAAATTAGTGAGCGCATGCGCATTGGCCACTTTTAGGATTGCATTTTAAAATGCAAATTTCTCAATTAATGCAAAGCAACTTTGATTGATGGAAAATATTGCTGATAAGTACTGAATTATTTACTTAAATTACGCAGGCGATAATAAGCGATTAAGTACAACAAACTTCGTCAAGGCTTAAAACCGCTTTGAACTTCGATTGCGCCGGAGTTATGCAATGTGAAATGCCACTGTTCAACGTTGGCAAATAAAATCTATGCTAAACATAATAATAAAATGTCTAAGTTGAAACCGAAATACATACATACATATATTATGGTAAAAATTACACATACTTTTACAGTAATTGGCTAATGACAATAACTTAACTATAAATCTTGCCACACATTGAAGCGGATCGCACGCATAAATCCAAAGTCCAAAGTTCGGTAAGGAAGCTTTAGACAACTTGCAATTGCAATGTACGCTCCTCCGTTAGCGACGACGCGGTGTTATCGTAACGCACGAATTTGTTTACTTGGAATGCTTCATCTTCGTGGTAATCTGTGTCGACGACAAATACGTCAACCACCTTTTCGATGATATACTGCTCCTGCTGCAGTACATTAGTTAGTAGTAACGGACTGATTTTGATTAGGCCTAGACGCGCTGGACAAACTGTGAGCGGAAATTCGCGTTGTTCGCCTGGCGCCAATTTACCAATGCCAAATTCAGCTGCACCCGTATAATCGCAACCAAACTCCAGCGGTGCTTCTAGTTTCGCCAGCAAATCCATTATGCGTTCCGCGGTATTTGTAACGCGACATACAAACGTGAAAGGTTCGCCTATTTTAACAATATTCTGCGCATCGATTACTTCCAGGCGCACATCTTTGTATTCAAATGGCTGTAGGAAGTTGTGATTAACTAAATGTAAATGCTTTAAATATTTGCATAAAATACCAAACGTTGCAGTTGACTGGTTTGCAAACGCCCCTTTTCGCCGAGATTCGAACGCCACACGATGTCTAATTTTCCCACATTGTTTGCTTGTCGTAAAGCTTTTATGTCTTTCGCGATTTCGGCTTTGGGCTAAAGAAAGTTGTTTATAATAATTATGATTAATAAATGTGTGGAGCTTATAATACCTTTATGCAATATAAAAACTGGCAGCTATTATTTGGTTGTAACATATTTTTAGAAGAGAACACTGACTCGCCATTCGATAAGGTGTTCAGCGGTGTGACGGTGTAGTGTTCCGAACTGTCCAACTCGACCTTCTCCAGGCAAAATGGTCCGGTGGTAATATTTTGTATCTGCGCTTCCAAATAAATTTCATCCATTTCAGCATTGTAAAACTTAGTTTTCACATCAAGTGGTTTGAGTACTTGAAATTTGAAGAATTTACGAAAAGATTGTGGAAATCCAGCAGGAGTGGTATAATTCACTTCACACACCAAACTGAAAAGATTTAACACGTCAATAGGCTTACAGGATTCTTTAGCACATTGTTTACTTACATATGTGTGCCAATTTCTTTGACTTCGTAACGTATGACATCGTCAAGCGTTTGTTCAGGTGATAGCGTAGTGCTCGTTTGCTTTTCATTCATGGGTAAATTAATACGCGTGGTGTTGGACTGTAGGTCAGCTTTCACTGTAACGCCTTCCACAGAGTAAGTAGTACAATTGTGGACGCAAATGTAGCTGGCGAATGTTTCACCTGTTGACAAAAGTAGTATGAAAACAGACTTTTAAAGATCAATAAATATATTACCTAAATATATAGAACCGAACGACTGTGGCAGTAGCATAAATTGTCCTGCGGCTAATGTTTCCGCACCCGCTACTGTAGTACTTTCGTGCTCAACCATACGACGACGAAATGTTTGCTGTGGCAAATCTCGATTTTCGCAGGAAATCACTTGTGGACCAATGAGGGTAGGCCTTGTCAGCCTCATCACTTAAAGCAACGGCAGTAAGTAAAGATATTATACATTTATTATTTTACTTACCCTTCAAGGCCAACAAATGCTCACCCTGCTCCAGACTCATTGTAATCTCAATGTTTATTTTTGCACATCACAGGTAAAAATAAAATAAATTTTATCTTTTAGACAATTTGCTAACAAAAACACCAATGTGAAACGTCAACGCAACAATAGTAAATGCCATATCATCTCATATTTTGATCAAACAATGTTAGTTATAGTTATATCACTTATAATTATTCAAATTTTATATGCAAGCTCCCAATAAAACAAAAATTATGAGTTTTAAAAGTGTAAAACTTTAAATATGTAATAAAGAGAAAATATATTCACAAATCATGTTGAAAAAATTATACGCTTATTGCGTGACAGAACACTGGCAACTCGATCAATATACAAGAACAAAATACCAAACAGCTGACCAAGCCCGGCAAATTATTTTTGACATTTCTACTCATGTTCAAGTCAAGTAAACAAATGATTTGTTGTACATTTCAAAAATAAATATACAATCTAGAAGCACTTGCATAAAAACAGCAATGGAGGGTAATACCGAGGAAGAGGTTAGCAATCAAGATCCTTTACCACTTGAACGATCAGGAGTCGTCAGGGAAATCGGCAATCAAGCTGTATGGAGTTTGTCATCCTGCAAACCAGGTGAATACGATTATAAATACAGCTTATGATCAAGCGCTGAGAAGGATTTTTTGCAGGGTTTGGCGTTGAACGTCTGCGAGATAATATAATTGACACCTATTGGCAGTCAGATGGTCAACTTCCACATCTTGTCAATGTACAGTTTCATAGGAAAACTCGTATTAGTGCTGTTTATTTGTATGCTGACTACAAATTAGATGAAAGCTACACGCCATCACGTATTTCGCTGCGGACTGGCTCCAATTTCAATGACTTACAAGAGTTGCAAAATCAAGAACTTTTCGAACCAACAGGTGAGTACGGACACTTAACAATTGCGGTGATATATATAAAGCCTAATTTCAGGATGGACTGCTATACATGTGGAAAATGGCAAATCTCGTCCTGTACGTATATATATGTTACAAATTGCGATAGTGGCAAATCATCAGAATGGCAGAGACACTCACTTGCGACAAATACGCATACACGCACCAGTCGAAAATTCGAAAGAGAAATTTACTTCGATCACTTTCAAGAAATACGATAATATAAGATAAGGAATTTTGGCTAATAAGTAAGAATATAATTGTTTAAATTACTATATAAACTTACCCCTTAGTTGTAATAATAAATATTTTGTCAATAAAAACATGGTTGTTGTATAAATTGCAAACACTTGTGACTGTTCTCTAGCACTAAGTTCCGTCAAGGAGTACGTTGGTAATATGCGCACATCTACCCACAGTACTATTCTAACAATATATATTTTTAAATTTTAATTTCACATCTTGTATTTTTTTAGATTAGCTAAAACTTTGAATTGAACCAACACTATTTACCGTCAGCATTTGGTATATTTACGAAGGACTTCCATCCGCGCTATTCAAATTAGACACAGGGTGGTGCAGTTTGATTGAAAATGCGCGATTATAAAATGTCATATTTGACAATCATATGTTTGTCAAATGCACACCGGCAATAAGATTTTTGTTTAGCCCAGTTGAAATAGTAAATATTGTATAATCACGTAAACAATAAGACATTTCTTAAATTAATTGTGCTATAATTTTTAATAATGTGGCCTATTCTAATGGCAATATTAAGACGAAATGCGGTCTACATAACACTCCCTATTGCTGGAGTTGTGGGATTCATTGGGTACAACCTGGAAAGTATACTGTCTGATAAATACACGCCATATAACAGTAAGTGTATTCAGAATAATTAATGCCATTTCACATATCTGATAAATATTTAATTACAACAGAATCCATACTTGAAAATCGAGCTGAACGATTAGCGGAGGAAGAGTTGGCTGATCCAACACGTGTGGAGAAGTTGCGGCTAAATGTGAATGTTCTAGAAAGAAATTTGTCTCCTTCCTTGCAACCAAAGTAATTATTATAAGACTATGGTACTTTAGGATTGAAATACTCGTATTTGCTTCTAAAATTTTTTGTATTTTGTTTCATTAAAATGATGTTTTCATCTAAAATCTTTTTCACATCTTATGTAAGAAAAAATAGTAAATATTATATGGTTTATGGATGTTATGAAATCGCAATATAAAATAATGTAATTGTATAAGAAAAATATGCCTACATTTTATTTCAATTCACAACTACAAAGCATCCAGTTTGTTTGACTGAAATCGTTTTCAATAGTTCTATTGTACGTATAAATGCAGGTGAGAAAATTGCAGTTAGTAGATAGTGCAAAAAAGAAGTAACACATACTCTGACTTTGATATGGTCAGTTGTAACTTTGTCCACAAGGACATCCCTTGCGGGGATCGAACCCGCGACCTTTGGATTAGAAGTCCAACGCGCTATCCTCTGCGCCAAAGGGACGAACGGAGGAGCGCCGCCCATGTGCTCTCACAGATATATAGCAAGGTTAATCCTTTAGAACAGAATATATTGTGGCACACTCATCATTTCGTTAACTAAAATTTATTCAAATGCTATCTTACTTCTAAAGGCGAAAAGTTGCTAAGCAGTATAACTGTTAATTTTGTAAAATGATTGATTACTGAGTGTGCAAAAAAATCACCATTATTTACTAATGACATCCCTTGCGGGGATCGAACCCGCGACCTTTGGATTAGAAGTCCAACGCGCTATCCTCTGCGCCAAAGGGACAAGTGGTCGGTGCTTGCAAAATGACAAATACAAAACTGCTGACAAGCTACCACAGAGTGCTCCACGTCAGCACTTTTCAAAGTAGGGTGTGTTTACAGAGCAAATAACAAGGAAATCTCAAATAATGAAGAGATTTTGTTCTAAAAATAAATAATTCATATTCACAGAGTATATCAATAGCCTATTATTTCCCCAGTACGAAATTATAAACAAATATAATTTATATAACAATTTACAAGCAATCGAATTTAAATAAAAAGAGAAATTAGAAATTCGTAAATAATAAATATCTGCGAATAATATTTATAATATACCTTACGAACTACATACATATCCGGTGAACATGTTCTGGTAATATCTGGTAAAGGACATACTGTTGTAATCGTATCTTATTCATCGAATACCTTTCCCCACATCTTATGGTATATACGGTAGTCAAGTAAAATCGTAATTTCCATGTCACACTTATCCTACTAAACCTGAGCTTATTTTCACTGCGCCAAAATGTGCGCAACTTATGTTATGTTAATCTTTGACATGGCAGAATATCTGCGCTATAATTTATGGATGAGTGGTGCTCAATTAGCGCTGGATGTGCGATTTTAATGCACTACCGCCGGACCTCTATAAAATTGCTATCTCGTATCATCTTTGCACTCAAACCATATTATGCCTTCGATGAAACTATTTATGTCCAATATGATTTTTGTGGACAGCCATTCAGGTTGATATCTGATGTGTTCCAAATGTTATGTGTCTGATTTATGCTAGAGTTGGACATTCACAAAGAAAGTAGAAGCCTCTTTCCTTATTCCCTTCTAGTTGTCGCGAGCCTTAAAATACTATTCCTGGATCTACGGAGTAAGTCTTTTGTTCTAGTCTTATCATATTTGGACCATTTTGACTTCGTTATCTTGCAGTTGGTTATTGATTTCCATCTGCATTGTGATATTTTTTTATAGTTAGCCCTCTTTTGATCGTTCCCAGCGGACATGGTATTAACTCCGCTTCGAATTCATCTAAAGAGGCTTCTGATTTGGCCAAATCGTCAGCTTTTCCATTACCGAGAATGTTTCTGTGGACGGGAACCCAAATAAAGGAGAGGTGGGGTTTACTCGCTACTGAGCTTAAAGCCTTTTTGCAATTGTTAACTATGCTGGAGTTAATTAGTAGCGCCGATAATGCCAGCAGTGCTGCTTTATGAAGTGAACCTAATGGACAAAATTTACGAATTTCATGTATAAAGAATGCGAAAATTAAAAATTTTATACCTTGCGGGGTTTCGCAATACAAATCGCGAATGTTACAGACGACAATTCTGTATTTTATATTCTAAATAGGCTTCTTTTTCTGTAAATTATTACATTTGTCTTAAATATCGTTTCAGGAGTTCGTTTATATTTTGTGGAATATCAGTGCAGTGATTTTTTTTTTATTTTTGTTCTGGAACATTTCATTTATATGCGCCTTTCGGTTCATTGTTAAATACAGCCTCGGTGGCGCAGTAGGCAGCGCGTAAGTCTCATAATCTTAAGGTCGTGAGTTCGAGCCTCACCCGGGGCATAAATTTTTTACTTCGCTGACTTCTTTACTTACAATACGAATGCAAATAAGTTTACGTTAACAAAAGAACTTCTAAGGAATATTTGCACACTCTGTCTTTGTTGCTGATTTTGTATGCACTCAACTTAGTGGCATATGTTCATATTTGCTCCATTTTAATATCCTTTGGGTCGCTTAGTTCTCTTTGTTCTCAAATGCAGTTTATTACAGATTTTCTCTTATACATTTTCACCATTCTCCTAAACTTACATACCAAACAAATGTTGCAACTTAAATCTATTGAGAAAATATTAGCTCACTTAATTAACATCAATTACCAGTTGTTTTCTTAAAATTTAGAAAATCTATTTTCAGTTCCATTATAACTGCTGATGCTCTATTCAGCTTTGGCATGGTTGCTCACTTGCCCATGCGTTGTATGGACCACTCTTGTTGGCAGAGCGGACAGCGGTTATTTTGTTTCACCCAGAGCGACATGCAACAATGATGGAATGAGTGATTACATTCTCCCCAAACTACTACGCAGTCCTGGCGTCCAAGTACCTCACGTTTATTCTCCGCCTGACAACGTAGACAAGCGTCTGGAAGAAAGCAGACGAGAAAGATGAGCAAAGTTGAGAAAATACTAAGATGATAAATTACTTATGTAAAGGTTTTATTTGCGATTTCTACAAATTTACATTTTAGATAAAAATAAAAATACTTTTCAACACACTTACAGAGTAGACAATCAACTAAGCGTGTATCTATGTATGCATGTGCATACAAACTATTTTATATACATACATAATACATAATATTTGCGCTGAATTCTAATTGCCTCACAATACAATATCAACCGACAAATGTAAACACTTGAGGAAATTAGGGGACATATTGTGCCATCCAAACCGTGTGTCCACCCACCTGCATATACATATACATATGTACATATGTGAGGGTGTGAGCGCATGTGTTCGCAAGCCCTCAATAAAGCGTTTGCTGGAGGTAACAAATGCGCCACTGACGACATTGAACTTCAATTAGTAATGATTTGCATGCTCGCAATTCCTGTAAATTTACTGGCGCACGCACATGAATATAAACAATGGCAATAATGTGCTCACTCCTCCACTTCCTTCGCTGCGGTCTATTATCATCATTGGTCGATTTCATCATTTCAACGTTTGTTGAGCATTGGAGAGCGCCATCAATAGCAATAATTGAAACAACATCATTTTTCTCGCGCCTGTTTATCCAATAACAACAATAAATATAGTTAAAACTAGAAAATTGGAAAGCGAAATAGTTCTACCCGCCGTGCCTACATTTTGGGTCACCTATGACGCAAATGCGAATTTTTTCAGCAATTTGTTGTGTTGAATGGAAAGTATGTATGTTTTATAAACACATTTTGCAAAATTTATACTTACATATATACAAAATATAAAAATAAAAAATATTAAAAATGCCAGAGTGTAGAATGTAGTACACATATGTATGTACATACGTGCATGTTGGTAAAACATTTTTGATCATGCATGTTCTATATTTGAAATAGGAATTTTTTAAGAAAATTCTTCAATGAATACATAATATAAAAAGCTTTAGTAAAGCAAGTGGCATCTTACCGGGAGGTTATTCAGGAGTTTCGTGTTTAATATAATTAGCTAAAGAATTTTTACCAACAAAACAAATTCAACCTGGACTAGTCCACTCAAACTACTTACGTGCTCAAACCAAAAATGTTTTCCTAAATTGATACTACCTTCTTAACGTTCGTGTGAAGGTTTGATCTCAATATGTCAATTGGAGTGTGTTTGACAGTTGGCGATTTTGATCATGAAAAAAATGGAGCACTAAGTTCGCTAAGTTGAAAGGTTGTGTTTTCAATAGAATGAGGGCTATGGAATCGATGGAAATGTTGCATAAATATTTTCCGAACTTTACCTGATCACGAACACAAGGTGAAGATCTTGAAAAACTTGGCTCATGCGAGTCATCCATTCACCTCAGTTAATGGTCATACAACAAAAAATGTAGAGAAAGAAGGCTTGAAAATCGTCGTGTAGGCATCAAAGATAGCAGAGGAGTTTAGCTCTTACAAAAGACCTCAATCTTTTGCAAAAACTACGCCGAGTGGAGGTCGCAAAACAGATGCTGTCAAAGTAGCTGAGGATCTGCATTCATCAAATGCAGCATTACTAGTGACGAGACTTGCCTTTATGAGTATGATGCCGAAACTGTTCAACCATCTCGCGAATATGTGCAAAGCAAATTTCCAAAAATGAGCTGAAACCGAAAAAAACCCAGCCGAGGCTTATAACAGGTGTATGAAAAATTGGATTACGCATGGGCATGCTTATATGGGCTCAACAGTTGAATAGAATAATGAATGATTTAAAATGAATTAGAAAACTTATTCCGGACTTTTTTTAACATTCACAACCTTTATGTGGTATAAAGCGCACAAAGAGGAAAAAACTGATGTAAACAAATGTTTGAAATAAATTGTATTTTGGCTAATTTCCATACATAGTTTTCAAAATAGGCTCTGATTTAAAAAAATAATAAACAAAATATATTCGAATTATTATTGTACAAAAATATTATTAGCCATGCGTAATCCACCAAAGGATTATATACATACATACATGCTCATAGTCATGCCTTTTAATGTATGTATGTATGCATATAAATAAAAATGTATGTTGATTTTTACGCTTCAAGTAAACAAGTGCTTATGGTGTTTTTAAACAAGCAAGATAAACATTTTTGTAAAAATAGTGATTACTTGTTAATTTAAAATAGGCCCATTCGGTTCATACACCTATTGGCAAAAGCTATATATGTACATATGTATATGTATAAACGTTAAGGTAAAAATAGAAATAAATATTTTTAGCAAAGTTAAAGGATTACATACTTATGTATATCTAAAAAATAAAAAATCGGGAAAAAATATACCCTACACGGCATAGGAACAATTTGGATTTTTACCAGCGGGGAAATTGCATGTTTATGATAGGAAAAGTTCAGGCAGTAAAATTTTGCAATTAAAAGAAACAGCTTCCTGTGACGCATGGTTGCATGATTCAGCAAAACTAGGGTTGTTTGTTTCCAAGAATAAGCAACTGTGCATCATTGCTAAGATTTTTTTTACAATTTTCTATTGGTGTAAAGCTTTGTAGAATTCGTTTTAGAAGCACGTAATCTGCTCTCTTTTCGCAAGTAGTCGCAAATGCTCCGATCAAGCACAGCTAGTTCCAACCAAATTTCATTAAAAACAAGAAACAACTTCGGTTGCTACGTACAACAACTTGATTTTGGTCGGTCGGATTGACAGCTTGACTATATTGGTTCGATCTGAACAATAAATACGGAGATTGTAGCGTTGCTTTGGATAATAATTCATTTTGCGGAGATATCTCGTCAACTATAAAAAGTTTTCTATACAAGGACATCATTTTGATCGATAAGTTTGAAGAACAGTTATATGTTATAGTGGTAGTTGTCCAATATCGACGGGTCCGACAAATGAGCAGCTTTTTTCAAAATTTTGATATCTCCAAAACTGAGGAACTAGTCGCGTATATGCAGACAGACCAACTTGGCTAAATCGACTCAGCTCATCATATATGTAAATATGTACATATCTCAAAGGGTTTCCACCGTTTTCTTCTGGAGGTTTAATTTCGTGACAAACTTAATATACCCCATACAGCGTAGACAAACATATTATTTAAACGACAAAACTTGGTTATGACGATAAATTCCATACATATGTATGTATGTATGTGTGTATATATGCAAAAAAAAATTGTCTTTTAGTGAACTGCATTCTAACTGGTATTTAATGGAGACACACATGAAGCATCGAGTGAATTTAATAGAATGCGAACACGTTTCTCTTAGGAACATTATATTTCATTAACTAACGACCAATCATTAAAAAAACACAAAAATTTAAATAATCTGAATGTGCCGTTTTAAGTATTACGGTTTTAACATTTCATTTGCGGAATCAAGTTTGTACGCTCAAATGGCATTTTCGGTTAAATATTTTTTATACATACTCTATAGAATATATGGACTATACATACATATATGCTTACATACAAATTAATTTTTTAAGGCGAAATTCCATTTTGTTTGATGAGTTCCCCAAAAAAAAAAAAATACCGTTCAATATATTAATGGCACATCTTTTTTTGCGGCCCAATTGTCTAAATTGTTTTTATCACAATAACGCTGTACCCAGCAGAAAATGTCATTTTGGTTTTTTGGCATTTTTTCTGTTTCGTTCCGTTTTAAGTATGACGCAAGCCCGCCGAGCACTGCCCACTTTGTTTCTATAGTTTTAATTGGCAAGTGTTCAAATCACATGATTCTCAGATGATGATGGTATTGTTCTTCTCGGGTACACACCTCCTTTTGACGTTGTGTATTTTCAGCGAATTTCGCGAACCTGCGACTGTGTGGGCTGTCAGGCATAACACAATATTTGGCAAATTTAAAAAAAAAAAATCCTCGAGAATAAAACAAAAAGTGTAGGCGGTCAGCGCGAGCGGTGGGGGGGGGTCAACGTTAAACAACATTTGGCTTTCAAGGCAACGGACGATTTATTTGCACAGCAAATCTTGATTAAGTTGGCAAAACTAAAAAAAAAAAACGAAAAGTACATAATATAATATGTATTTATGGAAGAATCCCGCCATTATCCGCTAATTCAACCAAGTGGCTTGTGGCACGTTTCCGCTCATCTACACATACATATATACCTATTTATATACATATATGTATGTATGCTTAATGGAATACTATATGGATCGTAAATATATTATAAAATATTTTCGCATTTCTATCAACGACAAGACGAGGAGATACAGGAGTACATAGAATAGCGAGAATGTGGAATTACAGGCAAATCAGCACGTAACATCGCAATGCTGCATTTGATTGTTCTGTTGGACTTGTCAGGGCTTGAAGGTGTTTAATTGAACGCTTAAAAGATTTGAAATAATTAAGACTTGAAATGTTTTTCGTGAGCCTTTAAGGTTTCTCAAAAATTGTTTTGGTCTTAAAGAGTTAATATCCTAAAAACTCAAAACTAGAGAGAAATATCGAATAGTTTTATTATGATCCAAAAATTTTTCAAAGAAGCTTTAAAGCTTTAAGAAAAGAAATTTCTGGCAATAAATATCTATAAAAGTCAGCTTTAAACACTTCAAATGTAGTAGAGCTTTATCGAATGTCGAAATTTTCTGAAGTTTTACACATTTCATAATTCAACAATTCGAGGTAAAGTTAAAATAAAACAAGTAAAGAAGAGCTACATAAGTTTGGGTACAAGATAACTGAACATTCCATACTATTGCAACTTGCAAGGATTAAAGCCAACGGAGTACCGTCATGTACTCGTTAGTTAAATGATCTAGGGCGAGCTTTTACTCGATTTTATTCATTCTAAGCACAATAGCCGATATAAGTGATATAAAGTAACCCGGAAGTTCGAAAATCTTTCTATTAGATATATGGGGGCTAAGGGAATTAACAACCCAATTCAACTTTTGTAAAACTTAGATATACTACTATTAGGAAAGGATTTTCTCTGTATTGCAATTATAAATCTGACACTTTGACCAATATTTTTATTTTCGCTAAAAAGTCAACTATAAGCATGGACCACATATTCATTGCCTGGGCCTTGAGCGGTTTTTGGGTCGATTCAGGCAATTTTTAGTCATAAGGGGGCGCACCTCAAACGCACTATTCGTGCAAAGTTTTATCCTGATATAGTAATTAATTCTTGTGTTGTATACTGGAAAGTGAAAGTTTAGGAGGGAAGTAGGAGGTCAAATATTTTTTGCGTATTTAGTGATTTGTCGCCCTTTAAGTAGTTTTTAACAGCACCGTTATATGCAGCATTTTCACACTGCCGATAGAAGTTCTTTGCGCTAGGGTGTTGTAGCTTAAGTGGTCAAAAGATTTGTACAATGAACTTATTAGAGGGCGGGGCTCCACCTATTTCTTCAAAAGTTTTTGCCCACAGGTGCCCCTTACCACTGCTATCCTCTGTGCCAATATCATAACTTAGTGCTTAGTTATGGCATTTTATAGGATCTGTGGGCGTGGCAGTGATCCAATTGCGCTCATCTACGAATTCGTATTTTTTTGACAAGGAACGCGCATACCAAGTTTCATCAAGATATCTCAAATTTTATTCAAGTTGAAGCTTGCGTGGACGGTCGGACGAACAGACAGACAGTCAATCATTCGGATTTCAACTCTTATCATCATCGTGATCATTTATACATATGTATATAACGCTTAGTTTTAGATGCTACGTACAACCGTTAGGTGAACAAAACTATAATACTCCGTAGCAACATGTTGCAAGAGTATAAAAAAATTACTTTTTTTCAAATTTCAACGAAAATATTTAGCAAGAAACTAAAAATAAATTCAACAAATTAATGAACGATGAATGGAAAACCTGAAAGTCGAGAATTAAAGGCAAACTCAACGCCGTGTAGCGAGTATCCATTCATTGAACGGTAAAATGCCGTTAAGGCAAAATGTTTCATAAGTTCAGTGACTTCCGAAGGATCGAATGCCTGAGAACTTATTTTATTTTTTAATGTTATTTCGTTCGTTGTAGTAACATATTAAGTATTTTGTTTACGTTTTAATTAAACACGAATTCCGGGAATTCGGAATTGCAATTACAACATTTTTTTACAAATGAATATGAGAATCCAAATCACAACAACATAATTGAATAAAAACAAGAAATGAAAATTAATATAAATTTAAATGTAACTACATATATGTATATGTAATTTCATGTGACTGACTGCATAACTGCTTGCTAGGCTCGACTACACTTGGGTCGCGGGCAGTGAAACCCGAGCCAACCGCCTCGCATAACGGACATGCCAGATGACACGTCGAAATACAGACATTTTATTGTCATTTTTAACAACTACGTTCTTAAGACCACGTACGTCTTGACAAAATTTCTGCAAAACTCAACAATAAGTCACCAGAATTATAAAAACAAATCGTCAAGTCCATGAAAAATTGTGGGAACTTAACTTGGAATACCCCCTGGTCCGTTGAAAGCGTCGATGTTTAACAAATAGTCGATGTAAATAATGAAATCGAGTCATCAGTCGATGCCTACTCAGCAAATTCGTACATTGACCCAAGGTGCGTCACCGCGTGCCGCACACTAAACAAATACACATACCGATATATCATATATTTGTTAATAATATTAATAACGCTGACTTTAGAATTTGCTCTAGAATTTGGGTTGGGAAACTACGACTTAAATTTTGTCATTTCGTCAAGTAAGAATGTGCTGTATGAGGGACCCTGTGCGAAGTGTCACGCTGAGTGTTTGTGTCACATATAGAAGATGTCGCCTTCAAACTAATTTCTACTGGTTGCTTTGGAATATCTATTGCGTCCGTGAGCATAGAACTTTATGGCTCAAACTCACAGACACACGTGCATCATATATGTAAATGTGTGTATCTACGTAGACCAAATCAAATAAAAACCTATATGATTCGCATTACGGTTTGCCATTTAAAAGCAATCAAGTCAATAAATTTCTTGCAAACGCAATAGCTCAAACAAAAAATGCACAAAACGAGACATTGAAAGTCAATGGTGTTGCGTCAGTCGAAAATGTTCGTTATGTAAGTTCCATTAGAGCAGCCACTGACCACAACGAAACGAGCAGTTATTAATTAAAGCACAAATATGTATGTATATTCCATACAAACAAATAAAAGATCTTCACCAGAAATAAATAGGTAATAAAAAATAACTTGTTTTCAAGGAAGAAATAGTCGCAACTGACAGTTAAAGGGGTGTGGCCTCCAAACAGCAATGGAAATTTTCTGGGACAAAGGCAGAAAGAATGGGAAATGTTTAGAAACAAGTAGAAAAAAACGTCAGAAATCGCATGGCTTTTATTGACTCGCTCAAAGTGCAAACAACATTTGGCTGTATTTTTTGTCAATTAAAACTCTGGCGTGTGCGGTGATCTTTAAATTTCTTAATTAAGCGAATGTTCGTTTTTTCAACAATTAACGAAAAAATTTGGATACACGCATTTTAAGGAAATTTCAAATGCAAACAACTCAAATATGCTCAAAAACTGATAACACAAAATCACGTCATAGCAGAGGTGTTGATTTTCTGCAAGTTTTCCAAAAGCATTTGCTTTAAAAGCTTTTATTTTGAATGTTTTCCCAAATAAAATAGAAATTTGCGCTTGAGCTGTCTTTTGCTGGAGCTGCGCTGTCATGATGGGTCGGTTTAAATTGTTTGGAAAGAGACTTCAAATCAATCTCCAAAACCAAAGAATAGTTTTTAGTAGAATGAGAATATATCCCTTTTAATTTGATTTGAGGCGTCGTTTTAGCAAATATTTTCGGAGGCACGTGTGTCTTTGAAAGAACTTTTTAACTTTGTGAAATCGGTTCGCAAAACTTTAAAGCGAAAAATTTCTCTGATCAGACGACATTCACAGAAATATTTGCCAGTAAATTATCGAAATGTGATTTTTGTTAATAATTTCGATTATTGCTAACGTAATGTACATTTTTTCATTGAAAGCAATAATTTTGAGATAATTTTAAGCAGAAAAAATCTCCCTCAGTGCCAAATATCTTTTTTCGGAAAAAAGCGATCTGTCAACCAGTTAGTTTATAGTAGCTGTCTCAAATTTTGTATGTTAGAAAATGCTTACGGTAATTCAGATTTATCAAAAAAAGAATCCTACGAGTGGCACAACCACACCGTCTTCAAAGACGGACCTCTTCAACTGATGAAAAGAAAAACGATATTGTTCGAATGATTTTGGGTATGAAACGCCTTTTTTCGCGACTCATCCCGATATAGCTGACTTTTTTTCAAAAATAATACCGTAAACAGGTCTCTTTGGACAAGCTTCATCGCGTGAATTCCGATCCCACATTCATGGAGAGCATTATAACTGCCGATCAGACTTGGGTTTATATGTTTGACATGCAAACAAGTCAACAATCATCGGAATGGAGGGGGAAAAGGAGCCGAAACAAAATAAATATAAAAAAAAACACGCCAAAGCCGCTAAAAATTAAGGTGATGCTCATTGTCACAGACACAGACGGTCAATTAGAAGTTCTATTTGGCTGAATTGAGGTGTTTGCGTGAGAACCTCCGTCGAAAACCGCCGGAATTGTGAAAGAACAATTCATGGATTTTACACGATAATAACGGAGCATCGCATCGAGCCACGATTGTGACCGAATTTGAAGTCAAAAACGCAATGTAACCATCAACCATTGTATTCATAGGATATGGCTCCGTGTGATTTTTTATTGTTCCCCAAAACTGAAACTGCCGCTCCGTGGAACCCGTTTTCAATTGATTGAAGAGATAAAGCAAAATTCACAGAAGAAGCTGAAGCCCATCCCAAAAGTGCTTGTGAAAAATGGCTCGAGGACTAGAAAAATCGATGGCATAAGTGGGGATTACTTCAAAGGCGACAAAATAAATATTGATGAATAATTAAATATTTTGCGTTTTATTTACAATTTCCGGCTACTTTTTTGTCACAATGTATAATAAGATATTTTTTGCAAAAAGCATTGCTAATTATTCCCTGAACAGGGTATATTAAGTTTGTGACGATGTTTGTAGCACCCAGAAAGAAGCGTCGGAGACCCTATAAAGTATATATATAAATGATCAGTATGTTGAGCTGAGTCGATTTAACCATGTCCGTCTGTCCGTCTGTCTGTCCGTCCGTCCGTCCGTCCGTATATATACGAACTAGTCCCTCAGTTTTTAAGATATCCTTTCGAAATTTTGCAAACGTCATTTTCTCTTCAAGAAGCTGCTCATCTGTCGGAACGGCCGATATCGGACCACTATAACATATAGCTGCCATATAAACTGAACGATCGGAATTAAGCTCTTGTATGGAAAACTTTCACATTTGATAATGTATCTTCACCAAATTTGGTATAGATTATTTTCTAAGGGAACAATGTAATCTCCGAAGAAATTGTTCAGATCGGTTAACTATAGCATATAGCTACCATACAAACTGAACGATCGGAATCAAGTTCTTGTATGGAAAACTTTCACATTTGACAATGTATCTTCACCAAATTTGGTATAGATTATTTTCTAAGGCAACAATGTAATCTCCGAAGAAATTGGTCAGATCGGTTAACTATAGCATATAGCTACCATACAAACTGAACGATCGGGATCAAGTTCTTGTATGGAAAACTTTCACATTTGAAAATGTATCTTCACGAAATTTGGTATAGATTATTTTCTAAGGGAACAATGTAATCTCCGAAGAAATTGTTCCGATAAGATTACTGTAGCATATAGCTTCCATACAAACTGAACACATAGTTACTAAAAGAAATGCACCTGTGAAGGGTATATTAGCTTCGGTGCAGCCGACGTTAACGTTTTTTCTTGTTTTTTATTAATTTATGTACATACATACATACCATTTGAATGTACTTTTATTTAAAAGAATTTTGAAGCTCTCTATAACATCCATATACGTACATATGTATGTATATGTATTTATAGTTGTAAATAAATTCTACGAACAAAATTAAGAGCGATAATTTCTCTTAATTATAAATGGCACTTCCGACCGTTAAGTTCTCTCCGCGCTTTTTGATTACGGAAACGCTGTTGACTGGAAAAGCACACCACAAATATTTGTTGGGTTTTCGATAAGCAATGTTATCAGCATATTTTGGGAGAAATGCTTGTGTGTTATCAAAACACCCTTTTGCCTAGGAATATTTGCAGAAATAAAACAAAAAATTTTACGAAATTATGTTTTATTATTGTGCTATATTAAGCATAACCTTGAGTTAGCATTTCAGCGTGCAAAAAGTATACCAAAAACTGATATAAAATAAAATTAAACACAAATGTGTGTATATAACAAACTAGTGGGTAGATATTTCGTCCAAAAGCTCAATGTGTCGCACTATTTATTTGTTAGTTATTCGCCAACTGCATTTTTTTTTTTTTTTGCAAATTTTGGTAACAACACATTTTAGAAAGGCAAAATATTCCGCTAATAAATAAACAAAATTCATTGAGAGAGGCGACTTGCGCATTTTTCAGTTGAGAAAAAATTCCATTAACCTGTCGGAACTGCTGCCACTGCTGTTACTGCCGTTAATGCTGCAGACTTACAAAAGCGAAGAAGTCAAAAATAATTTACCACACAATCACCGTGAATTTCATCATTCATTTTTGCACGACGAACCTTTGTAGGTCATAAAAAGTGGTTTGGCGGACGAAGCGGCTGTGTAAAGTTAGCTGCGAGCAAGGCAACAACTTTAGACGGCAAAAAAGCTCACACAAAACAACATTTTTGCAGTAAATAAAACACCAATATACTATACACGCACTTATATATATGTACATACATACAGTATCTAAAATCTTGCATACTATACTCGTATATAAAAGTTATGTCTGTATGTATGGGTATTTCCTCGAACGATTGATATCTACAAACCCATACTGAGGCAAATGCACATTTCTGCATTGGTGTGCGTTTGGGAGCACACTTTTATTGCTTACGTGACGTCATACACGAGGGGCTTGTCTAACTCAACCAGTCTACAAAGCGGCCTCCAATTCCGCCGGCGCGGTGTGACTTACATTTCAAGAACTGATCGCTTTCTGTATAGAGGCATGTATTTGAGTGCGTGTACGAGTATACATGTGTTGGAGTTTTCTTGGTGTTTGTAGTTGTGCCGCCGCCAACGGAGTCTGGCAAACAGTATGAACTTTTGTTCGTACTTTTATGTGTGGCTAAATAAATATTTATGGGTAGCTATATACTAATGTACATATGTATATATTTATGATCGCATGTAGCGGGTGGATCTAATACAGTCTGCTAAAAACGAAAATATGTATAATTAATATTTGGAGAATATCATTGGGTAACTTGAATTATTTTAGTTAGTGAGTGTGAAAAGAATGCTGCACTGGATGAATTAAGTGAAGGTATTAACATATCTGACAACTTATTCTTTGAAAAACAGTTTTTTAATTAAAAAAGTTGGTAATAAATTGTACAATTATTTTAAAAAATTAATTATCAGACATAATTTATAGAATTACCAGCTCATCTAAAGAATTTTGAAAGAAGTTGGCTGCGAGTGTTAAAATATTCAATAGATTTTTTAATTTTAATTTTATCGTTTTTCAAGAGTCCAATAAATACGGTTTTTTTTTTTTTATTTCTTGTTTCAAGTGGCTAAAAATTTAATCAATGCCTAAAGTAGTCGAGTTTGTTTTGTAGCTTTGCGGGTATTTCGTCATTTAGCGAGTGTTCGTTTGTCACTCTCATACAATAGAAGGAGATATTATTAATATATTTTAATTCCATACTTATCTTGATTAGATAAAATTTTATTTGTATTCTAATCTCTCTTTGACGAATTTACGAGCTTAATTCGATATACATTCCCATCTCCTCTTACACTCTACTTATGCGCGTGACCTATAATTGTTGAAATCTACATATCAAATTGGTTTCTTATCAACAGGTACTTATTATACATACATACATTCGCAATATAATTTCGAATGAATCATATTCGATTTTACCTATGTACATATGTATTTAGGCTACACAGTAATCTAGAAAAGTGTTCGTATTTTTGGTCATAAAGATATTGTTATAAAAATATATTTATTTCTTTGCTGCCTTATCACAGAGTAAGCTATTTTTTATGGATTTTGAAGAGAATAGAATTCTACTAATTTTGCATACGTACGTTAATTAAAATTATTAATCTTTATAATTAAAATATTTTCCAGTATAATATATATTTTTTTATTATTTTACATATTTTTTATTAATAAAATAATTTCTAATATTTCATATTTTTTAATATTTTATTTATGAGTCACTTTATTATAGTAAATTTCTTTTTATTTTCTATTTTATTTCACCGACAACACCGATTCTGTGAACACACCTTATCTAAAAATAACTCGTTAGTAAATCTATTTATGCAGACGAGTGACCATAAACTGGTTTAAAAATAAACTAATATTGTCAAAGGCAAATCAAAGTGAATCAATATAATATACAAATATGAATGTATGTTTGTATGTATTTGTAATATTATTTATGTAAACTGAAATGGTAAGTGCATATGCTGTAAAGCAGCTAGGTATGTGGGCACAAACATATACGCATGAAGATGACTGTGCAGCCGTCGCAAAGTCATTAAGTCGCGTCAGCTGTTGCGCTATTTCGTCAGCATGTCAAACTTGACAGCTTTGTCTTTTGGTAAATGGAATACAATCCACCGTACAATCGGCCGTCTCGTTTGCTAGACAAGCAAACATAAAGTATATACATATACTATGTATGTATGTATATACACATGTGAGGATATATGATATACACATACTCCTGTATTTCGGTATGCAGACTGATTTGCTTGGCGGCGAACACTTGTGTTGGTACATGTGTGGGTTGTTGGGTATGGAAAATTCCCAAATGAATTTTCTATTTTTACAACGCGGTAATTTTCCATTAAATACATATGTACGTATTTTTAAAACCATATATCATCACATATTTTCGTTTTTATTTTTATATATCCGTTTTATTACTTTTTTAAATTGTATATAGTTCGCTTTTTTATGTACCGCAAGTGTGCGAGTGCTGGTTGGTGTGTGAATACACGGCATGCCTAATGTAGAGCACTTCTGGAATATTCCACCAACAAATATTTCAGCTATTTGGCAAAGCGATGGTGACGCTCGCTGGCCTGCGGCGTTGGAGTAGCAAAATCCATTATAAAAACCAATGCGCCATGGCAAAGTGTGCCACTGATGGTGGGAACCGGTGAGATACAACAAGTTATGGATGTACATACAAATGTACTTATGTATATCAGTTCGAACATTTACATGCACATAAATTTGTATAAAGCAATCGAACGGTACAGACGACTTTATGGTAGAAGCGGGAAACCGCTGCAAGATCACGTTTCGCACGTAGCCAAGCGATGAATAAGATTTCGAAAAGTATGTATGGAAAAACGTGTGACCAATCATTTATAGTTTGGAATTTTGAATTAACGCTGTTTAAGATTCCAGTTATTTTATTGTATTACATATTGTGATACATAATCTTAGTGCTAAAATGTACCTTTCATTACTAAAAATAGTAACATATAAACTGATAGACGGTATTAAATTTATTGCATGTTTGTGACGCATTTTTAGCTGCACTGTAGTATTTCAGCGAACGTTTAGAGGTCAAAATTGTAGCACTCTGCCTTTTAAAATGCTGAGTAATGTGCGGCATACATACATATGTTCATATGTATTTATTCTATGTGAATCACTGTTGACTTGCACTCATACCACAGCAGAAACTTTGAATGAAAGATTAGCAAATACCAATAACTTCCATTTCCAGTTAAGTATATCATTATTGGTTGCAGAAATGCCTACACTCGTTAAAGGCCGGTGACTTGCACAATTGATGAGAGTCTTGGAACCTGCCCCCAAACACACCCAGTTTATTTGTATCGTAAATTGATCTGAATTTATATGACAACTAAAGTCCCAACGAGAAAAATTTTAGTGAGATGAAAGTTAATAATCTAATCCGTACCTAATGTGATATCTAGAAGCAATTCGATTTTAAATTCGAACATTTTTTTCTTTTAATTTTGAAAATTAAAAAAAAAAACAGTACGGAAAGGATATTAAAGAGAATTTTTTTCACTAAGCAAGGAGCAAACTCAAAACTTCGAAAGTAAGTAATTACAGAGTGATCAATTTTGAGGTTCTCTACTTTTTTAAAGAAAAGGCCCAGAAACTTCAAATTTAATGGCAAATATTTACTATCATTCGAAAGAACATTCTTCGGCCTTTATTTTTTTAAGATTATCTTTTTCAAATAATGGCCGCGGCTACGTCTCAGACGGTCGATCTGTTGAGTCAAATTTGTGATGACTCGATCGAGCATTTCGACTGGTAACTGGCGACTGAAACGCGTGATATTTTGCTCCAAGACCTGAATCGAAGCGCGATTGTCGCAAAATGGCTCAAAAACGTTGGATCTTCTTGGAACTTTTTAAGAGTCCATAGAGCGAAACGATGTCGATGAAATGCCAAGCAATACTGAATAAAAATGATATGACAGCATGACACGACTCACCCGTAATCTGTCGAAAAAGGCTATTATGAAAGTAGCTCTATTTGGATCATCCGTTATTTATTTCTAATTCAAATATTTTTTTAACGAAAATTATTGAATAAAAGAATGGAGGATTTGTAAAGATATTCCTAGATGCTTCTAAGACATGCCCATTAAATTGATTCAGGTGCTCTATAAAAAATTAAACAAGGATATTTAGCATTATTTTTAAGAATTCAGAGATGGATATGAAAAAATTTGTGAAATTGCATAAGCGGTTCCAGTTTCCTGTAAGGTATAAATCAATAAAAATAGTTTTTTTTTAATGAAAGCCTTCATGCATATTCATATATAAATGTGCAAGTAATACGTTTCGATTGCATATTAATATCCAACGCAATTAAAAATATAATTTTCACAGATCAATTTACGACCGCCAGACCGACGTCAATCATTTGCACGCAGGTAACTGAACGCTAATAATTTTTAAAATTAGCTATTATACGACAAACATTTTTTGCGACGCCATGCGAATAATTTTAGAAAAATATATACATACATATATATACATGTATTATACAGTTGTCAATAAGGAAGAAGGGGGGTTTTGAACTTATATTACGTTACATGCGTACATAAGTAGATATATACATACATATGTATGTATGTATTTATGAACATGTTATGTTATTTATAGAACATATTTATGTGGAATAGAATACTTAATTACAGTTATTGTCATTGTTTTAATTGATAAAATTAAATAATGTGATAGAAAATATTGGGTAGTCGAAAAAGTCTTTTCGTATTTTGTCAATAGATATTAATAAGAAATATTAGAAAATGGCGAATCGGTCTGTTCGATTATGTTCGGTATGATATATGGTACCTTTAGATTAGAAAGCGGTTGTGCATTTAGTTTTAGTCCTTTCGGAGAGTGGCGCATCTTCGACCACCTCTACACCAGAACGAAAACGTTGAAACCATCGTTGTGCGGTGGAAATGGAAACTGTATTGGGTCCATAAACTGCACAAATTTTATTGGCGGCTTCAGATACATTTTTGCCTTTATCGTAGTAGTACTGTAAAATATGCCGTATTTTCTCTTTATTTGGCTCCATGTTTGCGACGCTATAACTCACGAACGACTTAAAAGAAACGACAATCAATCAAACACGTGTTAGCGTGAAATGAGCTTTCCAAAATGGTATAGCATGACCCGATGCGACGAATAAAACTAGAACTACGCGCTTTCAGCGCCAACTAGCGAAAATAGCGCATGACTTTTTTGACAACCCATAAA
Source organism: Bactrocera neohumeralis (assembly GCF_024586455.1). NCBI lineage: Eukaryota > Metazoa > Arthropoda > Insecta > Diptera > Tephritidae > Bactrocera > Bactrocera neohumeralis. The sequence goes on from NC_065921.1 coordinate 6,365,873, forward strand.
ATACTCTAGACAAAACTTTGTCAATGTAGAGTCTCCCAACAACTTCTTTGGTGTTTAAAGTTTTCAAAAAGGCGAGAAATCAGCATAATGCTAGCTAATATTATAGTTAATGCACCATGCTACTAATGGAAGACCCTTTATATACATATGTATGTATGCTGTTAGAAACACACCCATTAGAAAATGAAGATTATGGCAATAGCAATTTACTATTGATAAAAAGGTACATAAATACCTTCCTTTAGATACATACACACAAATATGTATATCTATGAAGATTGAAATACGGTATGTAATTAGCGCCGTAGTCATAATATTTGAACGGCGATTTCCAAAGTGCAGCAAAAGCACCTTCAGGGCAAAGGTACAAGTAAATTCGGTAGAACCACACAAACGCAGAAATGAGCAAATTATAGTAGGAGCAGAGCGAATACCAAGTATTTGTGCAAGGTGTGTACTTATGTATATACGAGTAACTATATACATATGTACATATATACGTGAATGTATGTATGTATATATAAACATAGCAAAATTATTATACAATTTTTATCAGCAATTACTTGTAAAAAAAACAAAGTAAATGCAGAAATGACAATACATACAAGGGAACTATCGCATAACAAACATAAATAAGTATATACATACATATGTATGTATATACCTACCTACGTACTTATGTATAAGTTAGTATATTCTTATAAAAACTGAGTCTTTGGCGGATTAGAACGCTATGTTGTAATAATCTCAAAGTCAATGCGGGCAGCCGGAAAACATTCCATTGCCCACTGCAACAACAACAACCAACCCACGCTCTGCGCCGGTGAAAGCTACTTATCACATAGAATACTCACACATATATGCGTGTGCAAAACTTACATACATGCATACATACGTAAGTACATGTGTGGGCCGTGAACATTTGGAGGCCAACCAACTTGTGGAGGAACACACGCTATATTTACACATACATAAATACATACATATATACGACTGCAAGTGCAAATGTTTGAATGATTCGATAGGTGGACTGGACTACAAATCGAACCACTTATTGCCTTAGTCCATTAGCAATTCCACTGTTGCTTTTTAAACAGCTGTTAACTAACTAGTGCAATGGGAAATAACTGTCGCCGTCAATAGTTTTGTGCTGCCAGCCGTTTTGCACTCTCTTGTATCATTTTACTATTGTTGATACTTCTGTGTATGATTTATTTATTGTAAATGGCAGTAATGCGATTGTTTTGCTTTGTTACTTCATGTTATTTCAACGGTGATAGTTTACTTTGTGCAAATAGGCAAGACTACACGGCGTTGCACTGCCAAATAGACATACATACATATACGTGTATGCAATTGTTACATATGTATATGTATACACTTACAGAGTAATTCTAGTATTAATGATATAAATAATCACCTTAAGCACGTATGCTTTCCACTAATCTAATTTGGAGAGTTGCATTAAAATATTAAATCACTTGGCTGGCGATTGCATAATATGTAACTATATGCATACATGCATACATACATACATACATATATAAATATATTCTAGAAGCAAGTGCATGTGGAAACTGTGCTTGTATCACACATTGTTGACGGGAATGTCAGCCGCGTAGCGAGTGCATCTGTGAATTTTACAGCTTTTGCGGAAAGTCCTATTACACAGAATAACAAGGTTTATTTTTTTACTCTGGCAAGAAAAGAAGCTATTGCGAGCCACAAGTTAACCGACTTGAAACAAAACTGCAACAACCAGAAAAAATTTCAGCTTTCTTACTTTAAAGATATTGGCCTCAGTTGCTTATTAACAAGCATGTAAAATTTTTTATGGACAGACATTTTATAAATTTTATTATACATAGTAATTAATTGCTAACCGCAAAATCGAACATTTATCCTGAAAATTTCAATTCTGTTGCTTTTCTACTTTATCGCTTTTCTAGTTTAACTTTTATAGGCAAAACTAATTTATACCGACTGCAGCCAATATACATACATACATATGTATATGTATTTTTCGTTCCTCAGACCATATAAAGGTTATTTATTTAAAAAAAAAATATTTTTTTATCTCGATTTTCACATGCATAGAATATTTTTTATAAAACAGAAAAAAAATATAATACTAATACTGGAGTTTTTTTTCTAATTTTTATAAGGTATACATATGTATATAGTAATTACAAGAAAAAACATTAGCGACTGCATCGAATCTGTAATACCTTTCAGAGGTGCATTTCTTTAAGGTTATAAAAAAATCTTTATTTTAATTTTGATGGTGGTTTTTTCTTTGATTGTAGCGTTGTCTTGGGCAATAATCTAGACCAAATTTCATGAGGATCACAAAAAAATGGTTTTCCATAAAAGAACTTGATTTTGATTGGTAAATTTGTATGTCAGCTATATTCTGTAGTGGTCTTATAGCGCCTGTTCCGACAAATGTGCAGTTTCTAGGCGAGAAACAGACTTGTGCAAAAATTTCCAATCGATATCTCAAAAACTGAAAGGTTAGTTCATAGTTATTTAGACTCAGCTCGTCAATTTATTGGATAGTCGAAAAAATCTTTTCGAATTTTGGAATAATGTCTCCAGCAGATAAATGGCAAAATGAGGTCGACCAAAATTGGTACATATTTGATTACTTATTTGTTAGTATAAATATAAAATAAGTAGAAGTTTGGTTAGAAATACGAAAAGACTTTTTCGACTACCTAATATAAGGTATATTTTATAGGATCTTAAAATGTTTCCATTTGAGAACCTTATACCAAAATAAAGAACATTTTGCAACCAAAAATCCCGCACTAGTTGAAATTATTCAAAATACCTGTAGACCTGTGTCGCAAAATTATCAGGCTTAACTACGTACATCACAACAATAGTAAAACGCAAAGTATCGTAAACTAAACAGCCGACAAGTCAATAAAGACAAAAAGGGCGCAATCACACTGGAAAGATGAGCAAATTACTCGCTTGTGGCGTAATCAAGTCGAATGTAAATACGTAAGTACATACGGACGTAGATAAGTATGTATTAAGTATGAGTATTAAATGTATCAACAGTTGGTCGCTGGCTTTCTACAATATTTGGCATCATAATTTGAGTCACGTGGCGATAAGAAAAATAGCTGTGGATGGAGATCTGCGCAAAAGATGTTCAGGGCAACTCGAGGTTAGTTCAGTGACCATATAAAACACACGCAATAACATAAATTATTTCGTATAACGTATTGAAAATGTATTATTTGAAGAAATTTAATAATTGAAAATAAATAATATTTAACTAATCATGTTATTATATTATTGCAAAAGATGTATCGTAAATTGGAGAAGTTTTAGATCTTTATATGTATATCACGATATTTATTGAAAGCAAGAAAGCAATTCACGTTCGAGAGTACTAAAAAAACTCTGCGACCGTCCTCTCCACTGTGAAGAAACTAACAACGCTTACACACGGTTATAAACCTGTTGACTTCGTATGCGTCACACCAACACACATTTAATGGCAATAACAAGCACGTGATGCTATACACGTTTCAATGGAATATTTTTCGATGCGATGACCTTCAATTCTGCCAACGACTTGACCAAAAAATGATTGCTCTGCTCGCGAAACGACTGAAAGCAAACAAGACTATAGCATTTGCCAATGAGTTCAACGAAGCTAAAAAAATTGGTGCAGATTGGATGGAACTTTCGTTAGAGTTTTGTAACAAACATTTAATTAATATGAATAATAAAATATTAACATATTTATGGTCGTAATAAAATATGATATGATATATGTAAGTAATAACCTGATGAGTTTTTGATTGTGTAAGTGTACCGACACAGTTTATATGGACCAGATCGTGTCAAAATTGATCAGATGGTAAATCCTCAATGAACGGGATGGTGTTAGAATTGTTTTGCATGTTCGGTAAATAATATTGGATAGTCGAAAAAGTCTTTTCGCATTTCTAATCAAACTTCAACTTATTTTTTCATATTTATAATGTACTTTAATGAACCAAATATGTACCATTTTGGTTGACCACTTTTTGCAATTTTTCCACTAGAGACATTATTCCATCAGCGTAAAACTTTTCTGCTTTCTCGGCGAAAAACTGCGACAAGTAATTTTCACAGGCTTCTCTTAAAGCCAACTTTACTCCATTAAGGGAGTTCTGCATTGACCGAAACAAATGGTAGTCCGACAAAACTTCCCAGCCAAGCTCTCCCAATTTTTTCCGAGTCATCAAAGATGTGTGTGGTCCAGCGTTGTCCTGATGAAAGACGAAGTACTTTCTGTTGATGTTCTCGCCGTTTTTTTCGATTGCTTGCTTCAATCTCATCAGTTGTTGACTGTAAAATGTAGAATTAATCGTTCGACCAGGCTGGAGCAACTCATATGGAGCATATGTATGTATATTCCTTTTCAATCCCACCAAACACTCAGCATAACCTTTCGAGACGTCAATCTTGGCTTTGCGAGCATTTGTTGAGCTTCACCACACTTGGACCGTAATCTTTTACTCACATTATTGTGGTATTTGATCCACTTTTCGTCTTCTGTTACCATTCGCTTCACATATGGTTCGATTTCATTTCGTTTCAGCAAAGAATCGCAGATGTTAATTCGGTCCATTAAATTTTTCACAGACAATTCAAATGGTACCCAAACATCGAGCTTCCTTTTGTAGCCAGCTTTTTTAAATGGTTCAAAACCGTTTGAAGATGAATGTTAAGTTCATTAGCGATGTCATGGTTGCTTATGTGACGGTTTTGACCAATCTTTTCCATAATTTCATCGACTTTTTCAACGATAGGTCGACCAGAGCGAGGTGCATCTTTCACATCGAAATTTCCAGAACGGAAGCGATCGAACCATTATTGTGCTTTACGAACTGATACAGCATCGTTTCCGTAAACTTCACAAATTTCATTGGTGGCTTGCGTGGCATTTTTCCCTTTTTATACAAAATGATAAAAATCTCAAAATATAGCGAATTTCTTCATTATTTTCACTCATTTTTGAATAGCTGTAACTTTTTTTTCAATTTCCCCGAATTTATTTTTTTGGTTAAATGAATCTCAAAATCTCACCTTTCCAACACTATATGGTATGACACAATGTGATTGGTAGCACTGCAGATATACATATGACTGCAACGACATATTGGCAAAATACGAAAAGACTTTTTCGACTACCCAATATATGCACATATAAATAATCAGCGTAACGAGTTGAGGGATTTAGCCATGTCGGTCTGTCTGTATATAGTCTCTCTGGTTTTGAGCTATTGATTTGAAATTTTGCACACGCCCAAGCTGCTCATATTACAGCTTCGGAGCAGCTGAAGTTAGCATTTTTTCTGGTTTTTAATAAATTTTGATGTCAGCATCAGTTTATATATTATACATACAAATATTAACTATAATGAATAATAAATAATTATAAAAAGTGAAGTGTAACGTTGGCGTAGGACTACGGTTACTCAACTTAATCTTCGATGTTTATGTGTGAAATTTTAACTGTTTGTGAAAAAACCCTTAAAACGTGCGACACACCTGTCAAGGTTGCACCTGTCATATTATAACTATTGCAAGTATTATCTTTACTGATGAATTTCAGTTGAACAGGAACAATAAAAAATTATACAAACAAAATTATTTTATATTTATTCGCTGGTTAATAAAGCCTCACAGTTAATAATCGATTTTTAATTTAAAAATCTACTTATATGAAGTTAATTTTAATACCAACGCGCCCCGGCCTTGTCCACACATAAGCGCAAAATAAAGGTTGAATTATATTCAACTAAAGAAATCCTTCTAAGCAACACCTTCAAAAACAATTAAGTCAATGCAGCGCTAGCAAATCAAAACGCAATAAAAATGCACAACTATGAAATATGAAGTATGTAGACGGAAAATGTGTGGCTGCAGTAAACGTGCCTCCGCGAACGCTTCGAATGTTGGGCCTGCAAAAAGGGGTGTGCCTGAGGCGATCGCGCCGTTTGTGGTGTATGTGATCAAATGCTGAAATTTCATTGAAATTTACGGAATTTGCCACAAACGCCACGATGAATCGCAATCAAGAGAATTGAATTCAATAAACAATTAAAATAAGAAAACAAAATTAACTTAAATTGAAAAATATGAATAACAAAAATATTAATATTTAAGAAAAAATCCAGCAAACAAACGTATGAATAATAAAAACTTATGGATATACTATATACATATGTATGTATGTATGTAAGTACAGAAGTACTTATTTTTTATTGTTGCATATGTGTGAATGTATGTTTGTAATAACAAATAATTCTTTTTAATTATTTATCATGTGGCCTCATCTAATGCGCGAATATGAATGTATGTATGTACATATGTAGGTGTGTATGCAAACAAAGTCTGTGTATGTGTATACTTATGTGCATGGGCTTGTACTCGTATAGCAACTGGTCATGTGGGTTTAGTTTTTCATTTGCGGTTAATTCGAATTTCTATTATTTTTTATTTGCTTTTATATCGAAATTATATACACTTGTACACATGTATGTATGTGTGAATGTACTACGTGTATATGTGTTATTTGCCAGTCATGGCTGCGCTGCCGTGTATGTTTTGCTGTTGTTGTAGTTGCCGTAGTCGATTGGAGGCTCGTCTCTCGTTCGCTTGACGTCAAAGCCACTGATGGCTTTGCCTCCTATTTGACTTTACGTATACATAACATACCACAGCATACACACATATACATATGTATATGTATGATATATATGTATGTATGTATGTCAGTTTTTAGTAAATGTGTGTGTGTGCGCTTGCACGTGAGTGAACGTAACGCTGTCTCACATTCACAAACACTATCTAACAAGATAAAAATATATGAACGTGTATGTATTATATACAGAAATACCAAAAAAGAAACAAAAACAAATGATGTTGCAAAAAAAGTAAGAAAAATATTAAATGAAAAACTACTATAAGGAAAACCGAAAGAAAATAAGCAAAAATCAATGAAAAAAGCCAACACCGACACTACAAACTGGTACTGCAATGATCGCCGATCTGTTAGCCAGTTTCGAGACTGGTGCCGTTGTTTGCTGCCGCTGCCGCGATGCATGTGATTCATTTGTCAACACACTGCATTGGTACATGCATACATACATATTTATGTATGTATGCACGTGTAGATGTTCGTTTGGGTAAATTTGTACTTGCTGGCACAATTGGGAAGGCAAAGTGCGGAACGTGAGCAACAAACTGTTGGCAACGTGTGACTTTCTGCACACCAATGCATACATATAATTATAGAGTTATATCCACAATGGTATGAACATACAAATGTATGTTAAGTGCACACGTCGGCACGCTCACGTATACGAAAAATACGTATACCATTGGTTAAAGATGTGTACAGCAACATGTTAGCGCCGAGATCACATCCCCCTAAGAATGATGTAACACTTTCTCGAAAAATTTAGATGCTTCTATAAAATATAAGACTAAAGTGTATACAATTTGATAGAATTTCTTAATAAAAGCTGATAGAAAGAAAAATGTGGTCAAGTCGGTAAGTAAATAATTGTAATACTCTTTGAAATGGTTCGAAAAGTGTCAAAGAACCGGCAAAATTTGATTCCGAAAAAAAGTTCAACTTTTATAGCGCTTTGTGTCTTGAAACTGGCTGCTCTAGGCAAAACCAAAAGAGTTCATTGAAACGAGGCACATTTTGTAATTTATACACATTTCTTGAAATAATACCTTTTGGCGTTCAAAAACGCAACGGTTCACATTTTAATTTAAGCGCAGCACGGACTTTCTATAACTATTAACCATATCCTAGAGGAGGATTGAGTCATGTGTAGAGCAAGTCACGCAAGTGAGGAAAGTTCTATAATTTCCATTCAGTTGGCAGCTTACGTCTTCCGGTCTTAGACCAAGTATCCTCTGAGTAGCCAAAGAACATCCGTTTGAAGGCGAGCTAAAGCGAGAAGGCGAACCATCCCTCCCCAGGGTTGTGCCCTGGGTTTGGGACCCGCCACGTGAAAAACGCCCCCAATGAAAAGGATAACTCGGCTATAATCGCGTAAGCGGTGTCTAAGCCAGTAAAGAAGAAGAACCATATACTGGCTTCAAAATTTTGATCACTTGTTATACTATCAAATATCTTGTATTTCTATTAAATAGTAAATTTCTTATACATTTTTTTAAATAACATTTTAATCATGCAATTTCCTACTGGTCTGCGTGAAGTCTATACGTATTGCACACAAGTACAATTATTCACCAATATGCTATATTTAGCTTTCGCCAAAAAATTCCGCCAACCGTATGCCGCCAGCAAATTTATATATCCACAGTAATTTGCACTTACTCAATATGAACTTTGTGCTGTGCTTTCAGCGCCAACCGCTCCCCGACCATTACCGGTCGCACGCTTCTCTTCTCGACTTTAAAAATATATAGTATAGTATCTATTGACAGCTATGCGTTGCTCTTCATTTACCCTTACGCTAGTTCAACGATTGACGTTGTTGAGCCGAAGGGAAATTTCACACGCAGCAGATTCACTCTGGTTGCCTGTACCCTCTCAGAGCGCCCGCTTATTTTCCAATTTAATTAGTAAAGAAACGCAAAATGGCAGGAGCAAATTTTCGCTGATTCTCCCTAATTTGCGACTATCTAATTTGCGTCTTCTAACGTACTTACATATGTATGTAGATTTGCATGTAAACACTAAGTGGTGATGTCTAATATATGTATGTATATATAATATATAATACATACATATATATCCAAGCATATAACTACTATAATATCCAGTAGGTGAACTCATTATTCCAACATATCTTGTTACTCCGAAAACACAGTTATATTCAATAGGGTTCGAAATTACGGGTTTTCTAGCCCTAGTTTTCGAAGACTAAAATTTTCCTTAGATCCTGCAAAAATATCAGCAAAGAGTACTTAAAAGTTGAGATAAAGACAACCATAACTTCGTGTGATATTTACGATTCGCTTCGAAAGAATATTCTAAAAACGGTTTCTGATAATAAAATTAGCAAATTTAGAAGCCGTTCTTAAAACAGGTCATTAATTTCTGAAGAATTCTATAGTTTTGCGTCACTGCCGATCTCAAAAACAGATACAGAGTGAATGGAATGTTTAGAAAAATAAAAATTCCATTAAAAATAGTTAATTTGTTCAAGAAAATTATTTTTCAGTTCTTTAACAATAAGAAGTTTAATGAACAATAAATCCACGTTCGAATTAACTATATAACAGTAAGTGCCTTAAACGCTAAATAACTAGCACTTGAAGTGTACCCTGTCTAGACCTTCTTATAATACTTAAGTTGTCTGCGTCATGCATCTAATACTGTTAAAATATTTACTTATGTATGTATATTGTACATATGTATGTACGTATATAAGTATTTGTATTTGTAATTTATTTGCATATTTCTTTCATAGTCAACGCCGTTTATACTGTAAGTATGATTTCTCCGAAAACAAGCACCAAGTTGTGCAATTATTTAACCAAAACAGCATATAACACAATGCAAAAGTTAAAATTAGAAAAACTTTTAAAATTGTAAATATTTGTGTTTAAAAAATATTGAAAGCTTTTTAATAATACTTTCATACATCTTCTCGGAACGCTTTGGAAGTCTCAAAAAAAAAACAAAAACTCAATTATTAAAAAAAAAAATTAAAAATTGAAAAACAATAAATAAATTAAAAAAAAATTATGTAAAAAATAGTTTAAAAATAATAATAATTTTATGTGAAATAATTTTTTTCTTACACAAAACGATTTCAAAAATTCATCTTTTTACAAAAAACACCTTTATAATATTAAAATGAAAATCCTAAAACTTGTAAAATTAAAAAAAAAATAAAATAAAACATTAAAAAAGAATTAAAAAACAATAAAAAAATTTAAAAATAAATTATATAAAAAATAATAATTTTAAAAAATTAATTATATTACACAAAAAAGATTTCAAAAGTTAATCTTTTTACGAAAAAACCTTTAAAATATTAAAATGGAAATCTTTATGCTTGCAATTCTCACTTTCAATTTGTGATCTTTTCAGCTGCCACCGGCAAGCGTTTTTAAAATTACAAATTTGTGCGCCAAATAATTTAATTTAAATAAATATATGTGACAGATAGTCTGTGCGATTAAAGGCACACACAATAAATGTACATACATATGTACATACACACAGAGTGTACGTAAATATAATCTAAAACGGGTAAGCACTGTCAAGTTGTAGGTCGACGAGTATCCGGCGTCAAATTGAAGATGATTGAATTAACCGCGTATAAAAATAGCTTAACTTAAGATTATTATAGCAAGCATATATGTACATATGTATGTATTTAAGGCGTTAAATATACATAAGTATAGGTGAGTAGATACGTTTGTCATGTTTGTATGTAACTATTGTACTTAAGTAAAAAGTTTAGTAAATCTCAAACTGAAAATTGTTTTTTATGAGTATTTTGCAAACCAAGGGTCAAGTAACTCGTAAATTGTCTGTAAGTACGTATCTAAGTAGGAAGGGTGAGTTCTGCGCATAGCTATAGAGGTGCTCACCATAATAAACTTTCAATGCCAACTGAGCGCATACGATTTTTGAAGCATTAACAAATGTGACACACTTATTACAATTACAGTAGCGCTCGCAATCATTCTTGCACGCGCTCCTACTCTCTACTCCAACCGCCCGCGCGGCACATTCATTCTACCGGTGGCCAATATTTCTGCGTCTTCTGCGACACACATGTAAGTATGTAATCATATCAAGATCAATGATCGCGTGCATTTCATTCAAAAATCAACAAACTAATTTTCTATCCAAAACGCCTGAGTGAACCACCAAGCATAGATAGTACATACATACATATATGCGATTTGACTTGCCGCCTGACTTTACCTCCGCCAGTTCAGCAACTCTTTTTCTCTCGCGTGTGTAATGTTTGTATGTAAGTATGTTAGTAAGGTGCTCAGCAAATTTACTGCGCAAACAAAAATTGGAATAGTCGCGCGAACATAAGCGCGCCGCACCGCACCGCTCCACCGATTGCACCGAAAGAGCAAGAGAATGAATGCTACTCAATTGGATATCAGAATATCGTCGGCGTAAAGTGAGCGCACGAAGCGTTCGAGCAGCGACTATATAAACGCGGCGCATACTGATCGCGTGCTTTAGTTATAGCGTGGATATATTTCAATTTCAAATTCGAAAAGGTAAAAATGCCAAATGAATTTCGCGAGACTTGACTTAATAGCAGACGGTAGTAGTGTGTGGCTTTTGCGAACGTCAATTGCTAAAATTTACATAAATAAACATATTCTATTCAGTCTACTTTTTTCTTGTCGTTAAATGTATATGTATTAATATGTGTGTGGCAACGTAGTTACTTTAGTTGTTGGTTGGCAAAGTTAAATTTGGCGGCATTCGGTGTGCTTGAGCAAAAACGCAAGTTAAAGTGGAGTTCAAATGTCTGGCGAGTCAAGGAAACTATGATAAAGTGCAAAAAATGGTTATAAAATAATTTTTCTACTAAATGCAGTCTGTCTCATTGAAAAAGCGTTTTGTTACGTCTCGATTCGTTTGCCCTTTTCAATAGTTGTGTAAAAAGAAACGAACTAATTAACTGACCGAACGAGTGCTGCTAGTACGAATAGTCGATTTTTTTACTTAAATGTTGCAAAGCTCAATTATTTGGTGTTGTTTTTGTGTGTTTATTTACATAAATTTAGCATCAGCTATGTGGCGAATTTTTCACAGATCGAAAACAGCTTTTTGTACTCAGCAAGCTGCAGGAAGTATTATAAAATTTTGGTGTGAACACAGCGCACAGCAATTAGTGACGCGAAATGCTGGTGAAGGTCGAATGAAAAAAAACAACACTAATGAAAAAACATATGTATAAACAGTAATTCGCTATAATAAATAAACAAATGCTCTGTAATGTTAGAAAAGAGGAAACCATTTAGATGTTATGTAATCGAAATTAGAAAGGATTTCAGTTGCATGAAAAATAAAATTCGTTTATGTTAATTATTAGAGAATATTTAAATAATGATTGCATGTGAATAAAACAATTCAGTTTTATAATTACAAAATTATTAAGATTATTAAGAAAAAGTGTGTTATTACAATTTTATTCATCTAACGTGTGCAAGGTTTATAGTTTAAATTGTACATAAAAACACAGTGAACAAATACAAGCAATAATTGATAAAGTATAATATAATAATTTAGAAAACAAATTAAATAAATATTTTTGCAGTAAAAATAAATTACTTTAACTAAAAACATTGCAAAAAAACATTATAATAAAAATTAGAATAATATAATTTTTTTATAAAATTAAAATAATTTAATAGCATATTTTTTGTTAATTTATTTATTTCACTAGAAAACAAAAAAAAAGTGTATTTTTTTTTTCTAAATTTGTATGTAAACTTCATTCAACTTGCTAACGTTTTCAAATAAACACTTGACACTCATCAAACTATTTTTTTTTGGTCAAAATCAAAATATTGCAAAAAAAATTATATTAAAATTATAAAATTAATATATTTCAATAGCATATTTTTTAAATTAGTAAAAAACACTTAATATTTTTTTTATAAATTTGAATGTAGAATTTATCTAACTTGCAAACGTCAAACAATTTTTTTGGCAAAAATATCACCTATTCTACATAGAATTATCATAGAAAGTAATTTTAGTTTGTCTTTTGGAAACAGTTCCATCTGCAAAAAGTAATGAAGCACTTTAGAAACTGTAAAATGTGCAAATTTAAATTTATTTCGTACATTTGTACATTTTTATATTTGTACATACATATGTATATACAGGTGTTTGTATGTTAGTGGAAGTATGCACTAAAAACCTTGCCCTCTGAATTCGATATAAAAATTTAAATAAATCTCATTATGCATATGTACGCCTAGACCTAGTAATTTGCATATACACATGTGTGTATGCAATTAAAAAAAACTCTGCATAAGCGAAAACACCAGAAAAACTCGTACGTATGTATAAGTAAAACTTTAATATGCAAATTTAATAATTATAAATGCGCATACATTAAGAATTACGTACGTACATACATATGCATTTATATACGGAGAAATATTGCAAAAATTTAAGATGAGAAAGTAAAAGCACAACAGAAAAGAATAAAACGTATAAAAATAGATGCAAAAATATTCAAATATAATATACATATATAGCACATATGTACATACGTTTACGCCAAATAGAATTATTATATAGTACATACTATATACAGTATAAAATCAGCGTATTGTGACTAGCTATTCACAAAGAACTCATTGAATAAACCAAATATATAGGGAATAATAGCAAATTGGCACATTCATATAAAATGAAATATATAATATAGAAAGCAAAATGCAGAAAATAGAAATTCAAATAAAATTTAATGGAGCAAGACTAAATAACATTGAGTTTAGCAATTGACAAAAGTGAAGAAGGCAGCTAAAAGTTATTAAATAAAAACATTTACTTGAACAAAACGTATATAATAACATATATGTAAATAAAGTGTGTGCACAATTAAAACAAGAAAAAACTTTAACTTTGGTTGCAACGAAACTATAATCCAGTCTTCACAAATAAAAAAAGTTTTTCATACAATTTTGATCTATCGGTTTGTATGGCAGCTATATGATATAGTGATCCGATCTTAGCAATTTGTTCGGAGGTTGTAGCGCTGTCTTGGACCATTATCCATGCCGAATTTCGTGAAAATATCTTTTCAAACAAAAAAGTTTTTCATACAAGAACTTGATTTTGAACGATTGTTTTGTATGGCAGCTATATGCTATAGTGGTGCGAACTGAACAATTTTTTCGGAGATTGTAACGTTGTCTAGGAAAATTATTCAAGCCAAATTTCGTGAGGATATCTTTTCAAACAAAAAAGTTTTCCATACAAGAATGTGATTTTGATCGATCGGTAGAAGAGCTTAGTAAAACCGAAACAGAACTATAAAAAATTATTGTAGTAAAATAAGATTAATTTCAAAAAGATGTAGTTCCACAAAACAATTTGGAAGACACAGACTTATAAAAGTAGCTACCGCTTCAAACCAGTCACAGTGAAACCGGAAAATTGTTTAAATAGTAAAAATCATCTTTACAATTATTTCAATAATTAAAATTTATGTCTTTCTAAATTATTGAACAATTAAATAAAAATAACAAAAAATTTTCTCGACATTTGATAATACGATTAGGGATTTCATATAGTCTCATAAAGTTATAAGTTATAACGAACCGAAAGCATAGCGTTGAGAATTGTAATTGTATGTTAAATAACAACATTTTTTTTAAACAAGTGTAAAAAATTATGATTTTATGATTTTACGTTGCGTTACGACAAGTTAATTATGTCCGCACAGCTACGTTTGTATGCAAGTATATGTCAATATCGTACCCTAAAATGCAAAATAACATATCTTTAAAAATTCCAAATTCAATTTTTTATTGATTACGATTATTTAATTCGATGTATTACATACAAATGTACAAAATTTTAAGCTACAGTTACCTGATATAACCAAGTTATAACCAAAACTCAATGATTCGTTGATTTTATGAGTAGTTTCTATTTATATTTTTTTCTGCTCGTGTAAGCTTATGAAAAGCGATGTTACGTTATTTTGCATTTTAAGTGTCATCATGTACATATATTCACTTGAACTTAAAATTTGGATTGTCATTTTCGTGCTTGTTTAGTATTGTGCAACCTTTTTTAAGATTAACGTGCAAATTTCAACACTACTTTATTTGCGGCGCCTTTCTTAAATAAACAGAATTTATTGATGAATTTCACAGAAGAATATTCCCAAAAAAACAAAAAGTATAATGCTGTGCTTTTACTGCTAGAATATGAAAGTCATGCTGATAAAGCATCCTAAGATCAAATAGTATTAGTATTATTTTTGTTCCAAGATAGTCAAACAGCCATAATGAACATGTGCATTACTTGCAAATGAAATAATAGTTAAAAATATAAAATGTTACACGTGCGCCCTTACAAATATAAATGTACAACCGCCATGTGTGCAGTAAAAGCTCTTAAGATAAAATCACGTAGCAGAAATGCAATAGTCGAACAAATAACGCCCTCGTCTGCGTTTTTTACATAATGCGCCACTTTTTTCTATTTTCTTATTTTTCTAAATTTGCCATTCTTCATGATGAACACCGCCGTCTCGGTGGTGGCGCACAAATTTGCAAGGAATGAGGGGGGCAGGCAGCGCGGTCACAGCGCACACTTTCTGAGCTTGTGCAAAAAAAAAAATATGCACAGAGACCGTGAATGTTATAATTAGAAGAACTTTTGAAAATCAAAGACCGAAAACAATTAATGTATACACACGAGCAGTGTTCAGTGCCGTTATACATATGGCTGCAAAATGCTTTTGTTTGAATTTCCACTGAAATCACGAAATAAAAATGGTAAAAACAAATTTAAAAAATATCGCACATTTCAAAATTGCTTAGTAATGGAAATTTCGAAAATATTTTTTGTAAACAAACTGTGCGAACTATATTTGCATATGAGCAAATTAGGCGCGAGAAGAACAATAAATTTTAGAATTCGCCAAAACGCGTACAAACTTGATGCGGCCACAGGTGCGCGGGCGATTTTCGCACTTTCACACACGCACAAATATAAATGACATTTGAAGTGCAAACGCCACCGAAATTAATGCTACTTGCCAGCCACAATTGTAATCAGCAGCGCACACGAAATCGCAACAGCGCGAAGTGTAGACGCTCAAACGCCGCCGTTGCAAGCGCAACTACCGTCAAGAGCGCGCATTAAGAGCACAACTTATATTACGTACGCTCTTTCATACTCACAATTCTCTTTCTCTTTGCAGCGCAAATAAATCAGCAAACAGTGAAGACAAACAAGTTAAAGTGTGGTGAAATTCAAAGTGAAATAATTTCCAAAAGAAAAGCAGTAAAAACAAAACAGCTAAAGGAAGCACCACAATGAGCGGACGTGATAATCGTGGCAGTGGCCACCAACCGCTCAGCAATGCAATGGGCAAAATCAAGGATAAACTCACACGTTCAACGGTAAGTTTGCGCTTAGATCACAGTTATTCGAATGAAATGAACTAACAATTTTCACACACACAACAGGACACATACCAACGCGTCGAAGAGGGACTCTCGCAATCGAACACAGCTACCAGTTTGGACACAATTCTACCAGAGGACCCGTTCCTCTTTCCACGTGGACCTACACCACAGCAAAGACAAATGACACAACAGAATAATTTCAGCGTCGATGACACACCGCTACAGTTTGGTCCCATCATACAGGATAATGACATACACCCACCCCCACAGTTACCGTTACCGCTTAGCCAGTCGGCCAAAGCGACTGGCAGTCAGGATTTTGTGGCATTGCCGCCACCACCAACAGCACAGCACAGTCACCGTGATCATCACCAGCGCAGTACCGTTTCGCTGGCCAACGATGAGCTGCAGCGCAGCAAACAATCGTTGAAGGGTTCGCGCGTATCCTTCGAACGCAGATCGGTGGACAGTAGCGATGAGGACAATTTCGAGAGTCGGCGCAGCGGCTATCAACAACAGAAAACCGTCAGTGTTGACCACAAAGGCATATTGAAGGTACCTGAATAAGTTTGGGAAACTTTGTCGAAGTTCTTACTTATTGAAAATGTATTTTCCCTTACAGGACCTTAAAAACATATTGGCAAACGATAATCGTCGCCAATTTCAAGCTAAGAAGCATGTCTCACTCGATGTTAAGGGCACACGTTTTCTCGAGGACATGCTAAAGGATTCCTCCTCCGAGGAAGAGTTCCGCAAAAATCGTCGTGAATTTCAAGGACGCAAGCATCAAAGTTTGGATCCGCGTGTCAGTTTCAAACTCGAAAAAGTATTACAGGGATCAAGTACAGACAGTGATGAGGATGCGGATGATGTTGAGCATACGCGTTTAATACACCGCCCCAAAGATATTACCAAACCGGTCATAATTGACCTGAAGGATTTGGAAAGTGAAAGCGATGAAGATTATGAAGCGAGTCGTCAACATTTCCAGCAACAACGCTCCATAAGTACAGATTCGCGGAAAAGGTATGTAAATACATACATATGTATATACAGGGTGTCGAGAGTTCCTTTAATAACTTTTGGTTCTATTATTGCAGCCATAGACTGTATGAAATGGACGAAATGGGCAAAAAGAAGAATGAAAACCTGCGCAACGCTGTACCTTTCGTCAGACAGATTACCGAGGATGGTAAACCCAAATTGGAAGTCTACAGACCCACAACGAATCCCATTTATATTTGGACGCAGGTGAGTTTTGCGCAAATAGCAACTTTCGTATAGCTTTAAGTGCTTAAGTGTGTTAGTAGGCCTAAATTGGTTTACGATGACGTTGGCGTATATTATTTGTTGAAATCAATAATATTGCTAACATAACTAATTAAGCTGCACATTAGGGTGTTTCATATTTTTGCGTTAGCTAATTTAATTTTTTTTTTTTATTTCAATTATTATTTTTTCGCTTATCGCAATAAAATATTTTTTTGATGCAATTTCATTGATTCTTTTACGCGCCAATCGCTGTTTTGAAAACGTTGCCTACATTTCGGGGCCTTGATAACAAATTTTTACATGTGGCTTGCGCACAAGTACAGTAACAGTTGGAACAAGTACTAATGAATCAAAATATATAATCTTTATAGTAACGGTTTTCGTAGCTTAGCTTTATAGACCGTATTCTGAGATTACCAAAAAAGGCGTACAATCTTTAATGGCTGATTAAGCCAATATTAAAGTGCGTAGCGCGGAGATGTAAGTCTTCTCACACACACTAGCATACAAAAAGGAGGATAACAGGCGAAGAGGCAATACCGTGACGCAAATATTTAAATGTATTTGTATTAGAAGCAGAACATATTGTTGTCTATAAATAGTATGACTATTGAGGAAAATGCGGAAAATGCGTGGAACACAAAAAAACGATATAAATTGATATTAAAACAGCAGTAAATAACGCTAAGATATACACGTCTTTAATTAAAGTACAAACACGCGTATACAGGGCGAGCCGCAAGCTTTTTAATACAGATTTGTGTATGTAAATAACCTTTTTTAAATAAGCTATCGGTTAGTTTTGATGGGTGTTGTGGTTAAAACTTTACTGCAGCCACTTTGTTAAAATAATTTAGTGTGACAATGTTAGGGCGAAGTCATTAAAATCGTGAAGACAAGTCATGCTAAGTTTGATTGAATTCAAGGCTTACTTAGAGTTAGAAAAAGTAACAGAAAATTTTGGAATTGAAAATTTGATTAATTGCATCACCCTGTATATATGCATGTATGTTAGGGTGCAGCGGAAAACTACAGCTGCATTAACTGGCCAAGGGTGCAATGTAAATTTAAATATTCGCACAACTGCATATTCTACACCCACATAAACATACATATAAATGCTCAATAACAAGAACTAAAATCTTCATTTGTTTAAGAATGAAACCAATTTTCAAACAAGCATTACAATCAACTTTAAACCTTTCTTGAAAAATATTTGAATTAAAAAAAATCACTTGCTAGTAACAAACCAGGGAATCCTACAAGCTTGAATTTCACATAACAAATCTTTATCTATTTATGATTGTATGTATGTATGCAATATATATAGTGATAATGGAATTTTGTTTTTACTTTCGCATAGCGGGCATATTTCGCGCTCATTTCAAATATTTGTATATGAGATTATGTTTACGACTAATTTCATTAATTCGAACTCGAACAAAAGTGAATATTTTCGAATTAGTTTTATTATAAGATTTGCATAAACATACATACATTATATAAATACATATATAATAGAAAACATTTAAATATGTACATACATATATGCATATATGTAGGTATAGAAGTGATAATCGAATTTTGCGACTTGTCTTCGAGAGATTAAATGACCTCAAAGTGTGTATACAATTAAATTGAATAATGAAGAACATTTTCAAGTCATAATCAATTTACAAATGAACTGATAAACATTCAACTTGCCTGAACGGGGCTAGTCTAGGAAACAGCGTATAGTGAGTGTAATACAGGAGATGAACGCGGTTGCGTCTAAAACGCCAGTCAAGCTAATAAATCAATTATTGAACGAAGTAAAATCAAGTTATTGACACACTACACTACAGGATAATTGTATTTGCGATTTTTCTAAGTGGCAAAAATGGATCAGAATGTGAAATTCGATATAAACGAGAATACCCAGGCAATTTACATTTGGTCGCAGGTAAATAAATACAAAGCAGAAAGTAGGACTTAAGAACTTATTAAAGTTGGTGTGACATTAATGGACATCAATTTGTTTAAAGTGAGGTTAGGTATGAAAATAATTCGATGTAAAAAAAAGTAGCATACATTATTTAATGTGATAAATTGAAACGTTGCAAGTCAAATTAAATATTCGTCGCTTTTTTATTAAAAGCAAAAATAAAATATGCCGATTTTTCCATTTAAATGTAAATATATTTAATTTTTGAAGTTCGGAAATTTCTACATTTATAAAACAAGAATCAAAAATATATTTTATGTTAAGATTTGCTTAACAAATGTTGAAAAAGTACATTAATTGTTGCCAGTTTGATATTAAATATTAGCATTTAAAAAAGCAATCAAAAATATGTAGATAACCTAAAAAAATTAATAATATTTAACAATTGCAAAAATGAAAAAGATCAAAAATATAATATTTTTAAATAAAAAATTAATTAATTAATTTTTAATTAAAAATTAAATTAATTAAATAAAAAATTATTAATTAAAAATTAATAAAAAAAATAATAATTAATTAAATATTATGAAACATTTAAAAGAAAAAAATATAAAGATTAGCCTAAAAAATGTAATAAAAAAATTTATAATAATTAGCATCAAAATTAAAAAGTACAAAAATTATATATGTACATACATATATTTGGAAAATTAACATAAAAATCAATGAATTAAATTTTATAAAAAATTAAAAATTAATAAAAAACGCAAAATAAATTAAAATTATTAAAAATTAAAAAGAGTATAAAAATACAGCCTTAAGATCAAGTGTTTTTTTGCTTAAACTTAATCACCAAACAGTTGTTTAGAGCTTACCAGTGAAATACTTTTGCAGACATACATATGTACATATGTACGTACATAAATATTTACAATATCATATAACAGTAAATATTTTGCCCATGACTAATAATTGTAGTTTTGCCATATTGTACTCTAGCTGAACTTTGAACACTCAATGGTCAGTTTCTGCCACAAACTTTAATATGCGACTTGCATTATTAGCTCTGCAAAAGGCTTGAACCACAAGCTAAGAATTTAAATAAAATAAAAAAGTAACATGCAAATCCTTTAAAGCAAATGTGCATTCTAAACATATATTTATTTAATATTTTTTATTTGGTATGTTTAATAAACTTTGAACTAAAGCGATTTCCGTTGAAAATTGCATGACAGTTTGCGGTATTTATGAAGTCAAGCTCGGCGTATACATATGTATATATAATTTTTTTTAATTACATTTGAAATAGGGCTACGTAAGCGAAAAAAATATTTTTTTTTCTAAATTTGAAAAAAAAAACTAAACTGTTTATATTTTGCTAAAACAAATTTCCATGCAAGAACTTGAAAGGAAAAGGCATGTGCAAAATTTCCCCTGTTCAGGGTATAAAAATTAAAAGCATTAAAAGTTTGAATAATAGTAACGTTTGTAATGGATACGGTTCATATTGCGCTACATATTTAAAAGTTAATTAATTAATTTTAAATTTATTTGTGAAAGTTGTTTTTGTTCCACAAATTCTAGTGTAATTGTAATACACATGCGCACAGGTTTTTTTTTGCATCGAATTCAATTAGCTATGCACAAATGTTCAATTCATAAAACCAAAAACATCTGGCCATCAAAATTTGTAAACTTTAAAGTTCTATTTGAAAATTAACTCTACACTGAGCATTTAAAAATATTGGAATCGTCTAAACGCAAAACTTTCAATAGTTAACACAAAGTCAAATGTCAACTGACGCACGACGTATCAGACAGAAATTTAATACAAATAAAGCATAAAATATTAAAAAAAAATGTAGAAATTCAAAACAAAAATTGTGTTTGAGTTTTAAATACAATGTGTGTTTAAAAGTCTGCCATTTGCGCCGGTTAGTAATCTCAAGAAACGGGAGTACCGACAGTGACTGCAATAGCAACAACCAATCTAAATTATTAGCAGCTATAGCTTGCAAAAGCAACGGCGGGCAATGTTGAAAATATCTTCGAAAATTACACCATTGCAATCAGTTCGATATTAGCTTTCGAGGAATGCGTTAGGAAACTTGTGCGACGTAGTAGCAAAGCAAGTCCGTGCGCGGCAGTTCCTTTCTATATTAATTGTGTTGTTTCTACTATTGGATCACTTCATATTTGCATACGAAAAGAAGTATTTCAACTTAATTTGTGAACCACTTGCGAAATTTATGTGCGAAACTCAGTCATTTCGAAACAGTAACGGTCTAAAAAGTATTCTCAAAATCACACAAAATGAAGTTGCTGAAGTTTATGTCGTTTACAATACCCGATGATGAGCCTAAACCAAGTGGGATCGGTCATCAGGTGCAGTTATAAGCTAGATCAAAACAAATTATTCGAATATTTAATATTTTCTGAGTTTTTGTGAATAATTTAAAAAAAAAAACTCTTTTTTTATTGATTGCAGGTGCTTGCTGCACTGAGCGTATCAATGGGTTCATTGGTTGTTGGTTTCTCTTCCGCCTACACCTCTCCAGCGTTGGTATCAATGACTGACAGAAATTATACGGACTTCGAAGTAACACCACAAGCGGTAAGTTCGACAACAAAACAGCAGCGTGATATTTTCAAACTGATTGAAAAATTTTTTAATTATATAAATTTTTAATTCTCATTACAGGCCTCCTGGGTTGGCGGTCTAATGCCCCTGGCGGGTTTGGCTGGTGGCATTGCTGGCGGACCATTTATTGAGTATATGGGACGTCGTAATACAATTCTTGCTACCGCCGTGCCCTTCATTATCTCTTGGCTGCTCATCGCTTGTGCTGTTAACATTGCCATGGTGCTAGCTGGACGTACGCTTGCTGGTTTCTGTGTGGGCATTGCTTCGCTCTCGTTGCCCGTGTATTTAGGCGAGACAGTACAACCGGAAGTACGTGGCTCATTGGGTCTACTACCAACGGCTTTCGGCAACATTGGCATCTTACTTTGCTTTGTCGCCGGCTCATATTTTGATTGGTCCCCATTAGCTTTTCTTGGTGGTGCGTTACCTGTACCATTTTTGATTCTTATGTTCCTCATACCAGAGACACCACGTTGGTATATCTCACGTGGACGTGAAGATCGTGCACGGCGTGCCTTGCAATGGCTACGCGGTAAACAAGCTGACGTTGAGCCAGAATTAAATGGTCTTTTGCGTACACAGGCACATGCCGACAGACACTCATCAGGCAATCAATTAGTAGAGTTGTTAAGACGGAACAACTTGAAGCCTCTATCCATTTCTTTGGGTTTGATGTTTTTCCAACAGCTTAGCGGTATAAATGCTGTCATCTTTTACACAGTAATGATATTCCAAGAAGCTGGTTCCACCATTGATGGTAATTTGTGCACAATTATTGTGGGTATAGTGAACTTTATTGCAACATTTATGGCAACCGTACTCATCGATCGGCTCGGACGTAAGGTAAAAGGAAATGCCCACACTATATTTGAAGACAATAATTTTCTAACGGTTTGTTATTCACTCATTGCTTTCGCAGATTTTGCTCTATATCTCCGATGTGGCCATGATTATTTCGCTCTTTACACTTGGTGGATTCTTTTATTGCAAAGCATCTGGCATGAACATCGCCGAGGTTGGTTGGTTACCACTGGCCAGTTTCGTGATTTACGTGGTTGGCTTCTCACTCGGTTTCGGGCCCATACCGTGGTTGATGATGGGCGAGATTTTGCCGGCGAAAATTCGTGGCTCTGCTGCATCGGTGGCCACCGCCTTCAACTGGACATGCACATTCGTTGTGACCAAAACCTTCCGCGACATGATTGGTAAGTTTCTAATGAAATCCCACATAACCCCCGGCAAACAATTAACTTGTAACCTAAATCTTTGCAGATACAATGGGCGCACATGGTGCTTTCTGGCTTTTCGGTTCCATCTGTGTGGTAGGCTTATTTTTCATGATATTCTATGTGCCTGAGACACAAGGCAAAACGCTGGAAGATATTGAACGCAAAATGATGGGCCGTGTGCGTCGCATGTCCCCAGTAGCGAACATCAAACCTTTGTCTTTCAATATGTAGAAAGATGTCACTCATCGTATGATTTACATACATATGCACATACATACATACATGCTATGATGTGTATACAAATACAACCAAATACTAGTTTAAGTGCCTTAATTTTAAATTTAGTAGCGCAACATGCGGCAAATATCTTGACCAGTGTGAAGTAAAGTTTGAGAAACGAAGCAGAATGAAGGTGCGCGTTTAGAATGTACGAATATAATATAGTTCTGTAAGCAGCTAGCAAGTCAAAGAAATCATGTAGATGAGATTTAAAATATTCTGAATGGGATGTAGTCTAATAGTAGTTAACCGGAAGGAAATGTGTGCATCTTTCTGTCGGTTTATGACAATTGATATTTCCAAAATTTTTAACAAGGAAAATTTAGGTGAAAAAATGAAATATATTATATAAAATTGCATTGTGTTATTAGTAGTATTTACAGTAAAAATGTAGTAGTGACCTAATTGTGTACTTTCTCTTTAATTAAAAATACATTTTATTTAATATTATTCTAATGACCATTAGTACTATAAAGCTAAAAAGAAAAATATGAGTAAAAATTAGAAAAACTAATAAGTTAATCATCAACCGCCTTATATTATGTTATTGTTAATCAATATAAATAAACTATCTATTAAATAAGTAATTGTTAAATGAAAAGAAAATTTATTTTAAATATAAACGGTCTGTCGACCCAAACTGAAGCGTACAATGACCGAAAAACAATTTGTGTATTATTTATATTCCTGGAAAAATTATAGTTTTGGCGAGGTATTCTAAAATTACAGCAAGATTGTAATTCTTTGTAAGCACTTAATTTTTGGAACAACAAAAATTAATAAGCGAAAAGTTTTTCAAAAATTGATTGAGGACTCCGAGATATTTGAAAAGTTTTTAGCTAAAAAATTAATAATATGAAAAATAGAAATTTCGGGTAATGCAATGGCTTTTATGCAGAATAAAAGTTGATTCGGAATAGTTCATTTTAACGGCGCGCGCAAAAAAAATCAATAATTTTTTGTTCATATCAAGTTTGATCTCCATATGTCAATTAGTATGTGTTTGGCAGCTGTTTGTTGACGACGTGAAGTTAAAATTGAACAACGGTTTGCTTGAAAAACATTCAATGAAGGTCGTGACGTCATCGAAGATTTGCTTCATACCAGTGGTTCATCCACTTCTGCTATAGTCGATAACATCGAAAAAATGTAAGAAATAGTGCTTAAAAGTCGTTGTGTTGGCACCAGAGGCTCTCAATATCTCTTATGGATCGACTCCAAAAATTTTGGTTAATGTTTTGGATATGGAGCATTCAATGACAGACTGGTACCAAAATACCTGAATCTTTTGCGAAAACCACGTGGAGAAGAGCCTGAAGACCTTACATTATTCAAACACATCGTTGCTGGTGTCGAGTCTAGGGAGTAGAGGGAATGACGCGGCAAAAATGAGCGCAAGCCGAAAAAAAAACAAAATTCGTTGAAGGCCATCTCAACCGAGACATTAAACAAGTGTATGGAAAATGATAGCAGTGATACTCGCTCGAGAGTCTATATTGAGGGCGACAATAAAGATTTGTATCTAAATACGGTTTTTTTTGTCAGTCCTGGTAAACTTTAATCAAATGGTATTATTAATATATGATTGATTTTTTTTAGATTGTTTTGATTTTTTCACCGATAGTGATTAATTTTGCGTAATTCTATAATTACATTTTAGCAAAACAAACGTCTTAAAGATCATATTTATATTTTAGTTTTTTGTTTGCTCAAAATAAAACTCGCTATATATGTATGTAATTACATACATATATTTTTGAAGTTTTTTTTTTAACTTTTGTTGCATATTGTTTTAGAACAAATGTAAAGCATAAACATATCTGAAACAGTTTGTTGGTATAATTGTGATTTTAAACTGTCTACAGATTGAATTATATTTTCTCATACTAAATACAATATATTGCCAAAACGCAGGAAAAAACAGTTGCTGTGAAAGTATACACACCAGTTAAGTGACCTTCTGCAGTTTAAAGGTTTATGTTGCAGCCTTGAGGAAATTAAATAGTTAAGAGAATATTCATATATATACTGAATTCAATTAGGTGGAAAATGCACACCGAAGTTACTTTCCGTTATTGAAAAACTATTACACCGCTTAAAACAAAGAATAATAATATACGGTACCTAGTTGTACAAAATTCGAATAATATTATATTATGTAATTAAAGAAAGGTAATATCTGAAACAGAGTATAAATTTTAAAGAGTTTCCAGAAACTCAACAAGTATAGAAAACGTATAAAATAAAATATTATACGTTCTTTGCCAAATATTCAAGTAGATGATTCAAGTGGAGCTCTTCTTAACAGCAAGGCACAATGACAATTTACAATTCTTTGAACTGATTCCGGAAAATGTATTAAAAACTCTTTATGGAGCTATGTATAACATACAATAACAGTAGTAGTAGGTAGTCACTCACCCATTACTTGAACTCTGCAAATAGCGCAAGTGTCGCACTCAACATCCCAGCTCCACATAGCCACAGCATTCCACTTCTTCAACGTAAACATTTTATCCGGTTTACCTCCGTCATTATCGTTGAATTGTTTGTCCATGGAACTTTCAATATCCTCACCATCAGCCATTGTTTACAAAACTTCCTTGAGCCGCCAATAATAAAGTTTATTGCAATGTTAAAAATCCAATTCCGAGAAGAGGGTGATGCTGACACAATAGAAAACAAAACACAGGGTTCACTAGCGTTAAATATCTTGTTGAAATGGTGTGCGTCTGAGATATATTCGCTAACTTTTTGTCACATTACCCAGCAGTAGCAGCTATACAAACTCCAAAATATTGAAAGAACTAATGTGGAAAACTTACGCATACACACCGTGCCACCGATAATACGTTCACGTAAGAAATTGTTGTTAAAATTGTCAATTGGATCTTAAGAAACACATAGAAACTTTATTAGAATCGCCGGTAGCGCTGTTATGTAATTAACAGGTGATTCAATGATTGCCCGCTGCAGTTTGCGTAGTATCAAATACAAAAAGGATCAACACTAATAAGAAATCGCTATAACTGCTCATATTGGATATTAGGCTGACCTTCTCTTTCTGATCCGACAAATGGAGAAACTTATGAAATCTGATAGGTTATTTCCAGTGTCAGAAATACTTTTGGAATGTCGGAAGCATGGAAACAGTAAATATTTAACAAAATCTTTTATATTTATAATTGTCTTTACAGGTACTAAATGGAGCAACCGATTCATAGTCTCTTACTCAATGTATTCTCTTTGGCCAAAAATTTAAAAATGTGTTATCACGTAAATATGTATGTATGTATGTATATCAATTTAACGACCCGTTTACAAGTTTATTGCAATTAAAAACTGTATTTGATGACTACTGTAATGCTAGTTTGTAATTGATACTGAACTCAATTGAAACCATCAGACCAATAAAAGCTGGTCGCAATAAAAAAGTTTTATATTGCTGTATTACGGTATTGCAAATTTCGAAACAACTGTAAGCTGAAGATTTCGTTGAGCACTCGTCGAGTTTAGTCTCTTTGTGCTCGTCTATTACCATGACTCACTCAGGTTTAAAGCAAACGCACGCAAATATAGTAATGCACATTTATTTCATTTGGTAAAAACACATAACTTAAAAATGTATAATTTTTGGAAAAATTCGAAGTGTCAAATTAAAAACATTTGGAACCACATTTACGCGTATATTTCTGAAGTAATTTTTTCTCAATGTTTTCTTCATACATCACATTTAATATCGAAACCCAGATGAGAGCATCAGGGCTGACAACTAGCTTATAACTGTGATGATGTTTCTTCAAATATATGTAAGTATATCAGTGTATTTATAAAAAAAATTATTTCTACTTATGATATTTTTCATGAAATCTAGCATGAAACGCATTTTATCTTTAATATTATATCTATGTGTGTGTTTGTAGGCATGCGCGTACAGGTAATAATTGTATACTTGCCAACTACTATCCGAAATCAGCTGCCACATAGCTGGTATAACAACAACAAAAATAAACACACAAAAGCTAAAAAGTAACAAAACTAGAGGCTTGCATACTTACATAAATACATATCTACTTATGTAGTATGTACATATATATGTAGGGATGTATGTATACATGCACGGCTTGTTGAGCTCATACGCCAGGGCAAAAGTACAAAAACTGGGCCATCATTCCGCCAAATTGCCAACATCAATTGCACTTTATTTGTTGGTATTGTGTTCACACACACATAATATCTTTTGTGCTCTCTGGTCAATGTTGCACATGGGTATAATGTTATATACAATAATAGATATGTTATTCAATAATATCGACCTTAAAGAGTATCGGAATGCACACGCATATTTTGTACTGCGAAATAATTCTGTTACTTAATGTTTGTTTGCTAGAAAAACATTTGTTTAACCAATTCGATTTCATATTTGCAGTATGGTATGTCGGTTGCTCCAAAATACGACTGTCTCGACGATGATGTACTTCTTCACTGCCGCTTAATTTCTTTCATTAGACCATTTTCTTGAGATCTGAGTGCAGGAAAAGTGTCATTATTTTGAATTATACTATTTACTTAACAGACTCTGCAGAAAATGATTTGGTCTACAGACTTGCTCCACAAAAAGCAAGTACTAAAAAATAGGGTACTATAAATGAGAAAAAACAGTAGAAATATTATTTTTCACAGCCCAAGGCGACACTAGAATGGGCCTGTTTGAGTCGATGAAGTTTATCAGCAACCACAAAGTATTGGCAAAACAAGAATAATTCCATTTTTGGCATCCACTATTGAAAAGTACATTAATAAGCACAATCACAGAGACACTTTGTCTTTTTATGTTCTGAGATTTGTTACAAATTTACTTAAAAATAATGTACTAAAATTTTAAAGCGATAACTCAAATAGTTTTGAATTACAGCCTTCTAAAATATAACTCAGTTCAATTAGTTAATCTTTAAACGCACTTTTCTCGAAACAGAAGACAAATGCTTCGATCACTATCACTAGAACTGAGTCGATTTAAAAAATTTATTTCTTTATTTCCAAGCATTGAAGGCGTCACGGAAGGTATTCTCCGGAATAGCCTTGAGATCCGAGGTGCATGCTGCTTGGATCCCCTCTGTCGTCTCAAAATGCTTTTTTGTCGGACCCGATTGATCCTTCGTTTGAGTCTCTTGAGAACTTCAACGTAAAACTTGGCGTTGACGGTTTGTCCAGGAGGAACAAATTCCAGGTGGACGATGCTTTTGATGTCAAAAAAGACAATGAGCATCGTTTTCACTTTGGATTTACTCATTCATCCGATCTTCATCAGCGACCTCTACCCGGCCATCCAAAAAGTCCTGATGCCACCGAATCACACCACTTCTAAAGCAACATCTGGACAAGCCTGATTGATCATATAAAACGGCTCTGTCGCAGATTTACCGAGTTTCACACAGAATTTAATCGTGTACCTCTGCTCTAACGAATGCTGCATTTTCGGCTTGCACCACTCACAGAAACACGTCGCGCGAAAATGTTTGTCCTAACTCCAGGTGCTCGAAGACAAGTGACCAACTGCTCATTCATTCGCTAGGAACGTCGGTGCACGCACGCTCCATAGCTCTCTATACAATGACCTACTAGCTGATTTTGATCCGATCAAAAATAGAATCATGGCAGACCAACGACCAAAATATGAGGTAATATTTAACTTTTTTAAATGTTGCCAGTTCGTTAATTTTTGGTTTGTCGTCGACTACAAGTCATTGTTAGGACGATATCTTCTAGTGAACAATTTTTTTAGGTTTCATCTACGAAAAAAGCGGAATAACTGCAGCTTTTCTTGTCGCCGTCAAAGATCGCATGTAACTCGAAAAACATTGGAAATTTTACTGTGTATTCTTAAAATATCTATTTATAAATATATCTTTAACATTTTAAAACAATTGATGTATTATTTTTTTAATTCCCAAAATTCGTCTTTTTTAGGCTGTCCCCAAAGAAGCAGATGATCTTATACATTTAGTTGTTGAAAAAAATCTCAAATTAAGGGGTAAAAAACAACCAATTCCTTCAGAAAAAGATGCGCCCGCGTTGACCGGATAAGTCCTTAAGAATTATGTCTCAAAATACTGTGTAAAATTTCATGAAGATCGGTTGAGTTGTTCTCTAGAATTCTCCCCAACCGGCTTCAAAAACACAGTTTCGAGAAAAACGCGTTTAAAGATGGCGCACTTAGCCTAGCTAGCCTCGAGTACACAAGTTTTCAAGGCTGTATCTCCGAAAAAGAGATCAACGAATATTCTAGAGGTGCTGTAGAATTTAAAAAATATATACATATATAGTAAATTTCATAACCACTTTTTAAAAATGAACAATGCTCCGAGCAGTAGTTCTGTAGAAACACTAAGAATAGTAGTTTATGTGTAATATGTGCATTCAAACATCTGCGTATTCCATAAGCGCAAGGTTTACGTGCATTTACCTGTATATACACACACTTTAATGCATAACGCTGGCATTTTACCTTCATTGTTAGTTGCAAATGCTTATGCAATAGCCGCGCTAACGTTGACTGCATTACATAACTCAAAAAAACCGCGGCTGCTTCTCCTTTCCCCCAACTACACGTTCGCGCTGTTAAATGTGTCAATAGTTATTGATGCACATTTGCTTATACCTATGTATGTATGTATGTTATATTGACAACACGCTGTCAAGTTTCGCGAACAAAGAAAAGAAAAAAGGCACACGAAGCTTACCAAAATGTGTGGTCTCCAATGCAACAGGTTTGCCGAAGTGTTCGGCAGGTGCATCGCAAATGCCTATATGTATGTGTGCACGCATGTGTTGGTTTCTATTAGTTAGCCTAAGTTGCTTTTCTTGCCTTGAGCTGCATGTGCATGAGTGTGTGTGTGTACGTGCGTGCGCGTTTTCGCTTTCACTGTGTGGCGCTGTGCACTGAGCGTAACGAAAAGCAATGTTGTTGTTGTCGTTATGTTAGTGCAATTAAATTGCTCAATGATGTGCCAAAACTGAAGTATGAGTTGCCTTAGATGAGTTGAACCTTTTTAATTGGGCCAACAGAAAAATATTAAATGAGGTAAAAAATTATACCCAACACGAGTTCACTGAAGACCTTGCTGTAAAATTTTTTTTAATATTTTCAATTTCAAATGAAAATTTGTCACACATATTGTTAAGTCATAATTTGAGGAAAATCCACAAAAAACAGATATTACTTACCACCTTTGTCCATATCATTCTAGCGATAAAAAAGTTTGTAAAAAATTTGAGTGTTTCTTTAACTTATTATTAAATAAAATAATATTAAGCCTAGGGCAGTTTTCAAGTTGTATAAAAATATATAACACATTTGGCTTATAATACAATGGAAAATAACGGAGCAAACATAACTGTTAGCTAAGCGCCGCAGTCTCGCTTGCCCCATTGAACCCCCCTTCCATTTCTTCTACATCAACTACAACGTCCTTCCACTTCTGCTCTGCATCACTACTTCTCCTTTCTTCCAACTGGCCATCGGTCCTCCTTGTTCTCGTTATCGTGCTAATGCTTCTTTATTAACATCCTCGTCAGTATTGTTGTTGTTGTTTTGGTGTTACTCCCGTTC
This sequence comes from Bactrocera neohumeralis, assembly GCF_024586455.1. Taxonomy (NCBI): domain Eukaryota; kingdom Metazoa; phylum Arthropoda; class Insecta; order Diptera; family Tephritidae; genus Bactrocera; species Bactrocera neohumeralis. The sequence continues at coordinate 6,396,982 of NC_065921.1, forward strand.
AGCTCAACATTAATGCGCGCGTACTTTTGTGATTACCTTCGGATGGACTAATTGGGAGCGATCATGTTTTAACTTATTGGTTGCTTGATTGGTTTTCTGGTTTCCTTCTACTAAGCTTCATCCTTCGATTCGTTTCTATCCACTTGTTTTTACTTGTATTCGCGATCTGTGGTGGCAATTCTCAAATTTCGTCGATTTCATTTCATTTCAATTGATTGCAATTAACATTTTTATTATCCGTGGTCTTCATCTAGTTCGCCGTGATTTCATACAATATCATTATTAGTCATTTTAGAACTACTCAGCCTTCTTCGTCAACAGTTTGTGAACACGCTAAATAAGAAACATCATTTAATAGCCATGATGATGATAGTCATGATGTTCTTCTTTGTGGAAGATTGGCACTTCAACGTGGTACTTTTCTGGGATGGGAATCTCTTTGTGCACTGGTACCTTGACTTCTGAGTAAACTGGATATGGTTTCTCAATGGGTACTTTAACTTCATATGGTACTGGTTTCTCGACGGTGTAAGGTACCTTCTTCTCCACCGTGTACGGCTGTGGCACGGGCACCTTTACATGTACTGGATAAGGTTTCTCAACTTCGACTTTGTATGGTTTGTCAACTGGCACTTTAACTTCGTAAGGTACCTTCTTTTCCACAACAACTGGATATGGTTTTTCAACTTCGACTGGGTATGGTTTCTCAACTTCGACGGGGTATGGTTTCTCTACGGGCACTTTAACCTCATAGGGCACCTTCTTGATCACCTCATATGGCTTGGGCACAGGTACCTCAACTTTCACTTCATAAGGAATCTTCTTGATGACTTCGTAGGGTTGTGGTACGGGTACCTTCACCTCATAGGGGATCTTTTTGATGACTTCGTAGGGTTGTGGCACGGGCACTTTGACTTCGTAGGGCTTGTCAACGGGCACTTTAACTTCATAAGGCACTTTCTTTTCCACAATGTATGGTTTTGGTACATGCACTGGTACTTTGACGTATTCCTTAACATGTACGGGTACCTTTTTCTCGACATAGTATGGTTCGGGTACAGGCACTTTCACCTCATAGGGTACCTTCTTTTCCACAGTATATGGAACGTGTTTGGTAACGGTGTAAGGCACTGGCACTTTCTTCTCAATAGTGATGGTCTTTATGTGTTCATGATGATGATGTCCATAGTCGCCTAGATGAAGACCACGTTTTTCGACGTTTTTACTATCATCCTTTGCTTCGACGGCGTCCTTCGCAGTTTCTGCTGCAGCAGCATCAGCTTTTTCAGCTGCCGGCGCACAACTGGCAATTGCCACGCACAAGGCGAGACAAGGTAGTACAAACTGTAAATGGAATAAAATAAAAAAAATATTAAATTAAGTTAGGTTATTCACACAACCATTTGGATCACTACGGATGCACTCGTCAATTATTATTATTATTTTTTGATTTTCTTAATTACCAAGCGCATTGTTGAGCTGTCGGTTTGAACGGTCCAATAGAGGAGAATTAACACAAAAAGTTTGTTTAGCCTATAACGAGATCCAAGTTGGGACTGACTTGTTCAGCTGCGCACGCTTACTTTATATACATGTGAAAAAGCTGCGCGCGCATGCGCTATTGTAGCAATCGTTGCGCCTGCCATGCGCTGCTTGCCATGCGGCAATACATTGGTAATACCAGCAGAGACCACCGCATTACAAAAACAACTACAACGTACGATAATAAGCGCCGCCGCAACAACAACCACAATAACAGCGCCATTGGCGTAGAGACGTTGAAACGGTAGCCGCTTAAAAATATTGTAGCAATACTAAGTGTTGTGGCTTTAGCCGAATTATTAGTGGCAAGTCTGCAGAAACAAAAGAAACTTTAACTGTAGTAATAAGTAATTAGCATTAGTTTTTAAAACGATTTATAAGTACCTACAGTGTGGCCCGCTAGCGAAAGGTTTTGTTTGTGTTATTCCACAATCGCTTTTTTCCGACGTGAACTTAAAGTGTTGCATAAAAATTTCAGATATTTCCTTGTCCCTTTTTTGCCTCCTTTTTTGGTTTAAACTCGAGCAAAATAAAGTAGCTAGAGGAAATAGAACTCCAAAAAGCTCTATGTTGCACTGAATAAGTCATAAGTCCTAGTGGAATTATCGGAATTGATTCAGGTCCAAGACGATATACATAAAATGACGGTATTTCGATTAAATAAGTAGCCTTCTGCTAAGAAAAGCGTGCAAATATGGTCTAAATACTATAATATGGGTTGCCAGAGTGTTTTCCTTTCATCTTTCAACTAACAATAATGTAGGACAGCTTAAATAGCAGAAGTTCAATGCTCCCTCTTGGTGGGAAGTACCAGCCCTAGATTAAGTAAATTGTTCAAAAGTACAAGCTGCTCAGAAAGAGTTTAGTGAACAATTTTCTCATCAAAAAAATTAGCATTTCGGACTCCGCCTTTAGGATCCTGCATTTGTCGGTTTTGTCGCAGAAAAATCACGACTAAAACGATTTTGCTCTTTGTCACATTGAGATCTTATAATATCCGTACAGTGGATTAGCTCAGTCAGAATTCGGAAGGATTTCTCCGAACCATTCGATACCAAACGAGGTTTCAGACAAGGCGACTCCCCTCCCTTTCGTGTGACTTCTTCAACCTACTCCTGAAGAAAATAATTCGAGCTGCACAGCTAAACAGAGAAGGTACCATCTTTTACAAGTGTACTTATGACTGTTGATATTGCTGACGTAGCCTGATGATATTGATATCATTGGCTTTAACAACCGCGCCGTTAGTTCTGCTTTCTCCGGAATGGATAAGGCAGCGAAGCAAATGGGTCTGGTGGTGAACGAAGGCAAAACGAAATCTGATGATCTCCTGTCATCAAACAAACAGTCGTCGCACTCGCGGCTAGGCACCCACGTCACTGTTAACAGTCATAACTTCGAGATCGTAGATAATTTCGTCAATCTTGGAACCAGCATCAACACCAATAACAACGTCAGCCCCGAAATCCAACACAGAATATCTCTTGCCAACAGTAGCACCTGTCGGACTAAGTAGGCAATTGAGAAGTAAAGTCCTCTCTCGACGAACATAAACACAACTCTATAAGTCACTCATTATTCCCTTCCTGCTATATGGTGCAGAGACATGGACGATAACAACATCTGATGAGTCGACGTTACGAGTTTTCGAGAGAAAGGTTCTGCGGAATATTTCTGGTTCTTTGTGCGCAGGCCACGGCGAATATAGAATTCGATGGAACGATGAGCTTTATGAGATATACGACGACGTTGACATAGTTCAGCGAATTAAAAGACAGCGGCGACGCTAGCTAGGTCATGTTGTTCCTATGGACGAAAACTCTTCAGCTCTGAAAGTATTCGACGCAGTACCTGCCAGGGGAAGCAGAGGACGAGGAAGACCTCCACTCCGTTGGAGGGACCAGGTCGAGAAGAACCTGGCTTCGCTTGGAATATCCAATTGGTGCCACCTTGCGAAAAGAAGAAACGACTGGCGCGCTGTTGTTAACTCAGCTTAAGCGTAAGCGATTTCTACGCCAGTAAAGAAGAAGATAAAGAAGGATTAGCTCAGTAACTATTTAACGTGCTAAAAACCAAACTTTTGTGAATTTACCACACTTTGTATCTCTATGAAATAATCACCCTCTCTAATTGCCATCGTTTCATGTAGGGTACTTCGTAAGCGCTAAGCACTGCGATGAACAAGATTCGCAAAGTACCATATACTGGTAAACATTTCGAGCAAGTTTCCCAAAAAAGCGCGACGCGTTAGAGTGTTGCCACAAGAGGAAAGCATTCAACGCTCGGCTGGTTATATCAACGACCTGTTTTCCGCACTCCAACGTGCATTCATGCCAACACCGACTTGCGAAAAGGAAATGATACACCGGCACGGCTACAACGGTACATTGACGACGAACTTACAGCGCCAACTTGTTGCATGCGCCGATTTTCAACTCACACACACATACATAAGTACATACGCAAGCATGCCATGCACTGAGATCGAATTTAAATTAGCACACTGCCCGTGTAGGTCTTACGAAATCGCTGGCACTCGGCGTGCATGTACGCGTAAATGTGTGTGTGTACGAGTATGTGGATATCTTTATAATTTTAGCGTCAATTTTATTTGCACTCAGTCGGTTAGTTTGCACTTTTAGTGGCACACGGAGATTAATGTAAGCGCTGCAGACAGACATTGACATCGAACAATGAAGCTGGCTGTACGCAGCATAAAGACCCACAGCCATATGCACAAACATACATACATATAAACGTTATGCAAATACATGCATATACATACATACATACATATTCAAATATGCATATGTATAATATGTAAAGAGCAATTTACTTGCAACAAGCAGCTTCCGTTTTGGCTGTTTGGAAATTTGACACCACACGCGAGCACACGCGGGTTGTGTAAATGAGTAAATGAACTTGAACAGTCTTCGCTAACTGTATCGTTAGCCATAAAACCTCAAAATGCAATTTTATTTTCACTTTCATCGGGGTGTAGGTCTTGGGCTCGCTTTCAATTTCAATTACGGAAGAAAGCGCATGGCTAATTGCAGCCATCCAGGCAGCTGGCCAGCCGCGTGCAGTGACTGTTGATCTTCAGCAAATCATCTAACGGTTGTTATTGAAAACCTGATAGTGCCAAGCGAATGCGCTCCGGCCTTCCTGCAAATCTTCGTTTTATTTCTTTCATTGCTGCGTTTATTCGGTTTTCGCCACTATTTCGCAATCTGAAACATAGATATGATGCACTCATACATACACACAACCTATTTCCATACATACATAAGTATGTATATTTGTGTTGATGGAAAAAGGAGTTTGAGTGAGTTCATTTTTTTCACTTTTTAGTGTAGAGAAAAGACATTGAAGTAAAGTTTAGTTAGTGTAAACTACATATTTGACGTCTGAAAGCGATAAAACATACACACATTCATGTTGATTATACAACAACGTTTAATGTAGCAGTTTTATGACTATTTACCATATGTTTTGACCGGTAGCTTTCAACATTTTCTTGTGCATATACATACTTACATATATTTTTTGCTGTATAGAAATGTATATACATACATACATACATACATATATAATATGTATGCTATCTGATGAGATCGAATGCGGAAACTTGTTAACCAATTGATTAACTTTTTTGTTTTAAATGTGGTCTTATTAAATTCGTGCGTTTGAAAATTATATATGTATATGCAATTAAAAGTAGGCTTTGCTGAGCCTTGGGGAATCAAAGAAATCAAAAATAATTACAAATCAGATTGTCATGGGATCATTGCGAATACATTGTTAAAGGCTTCAATACAAAAAAAATGTTTTGCTAATAATTTTCTTAAAATTTTGAGAATGTCTTTAAAAAAAATTTAATCCTTTTTATCTTGACCAAAAACTTTACTTGGAAATTATTTTTTATTCAATCCGCTATATCGATACATACAATCATTACTACTTCGGACTGTGGAAAACCACTCAAGCAAATAGTTCTAGGAGGAATCTAAAGATTGTCGACCTACCAGCTTTAAACAAATGCGAGATATGTCATCTGATCAAATTTGACCCGGACTGGTCCATTTAGACTGCACAAAATTAATCGCTAAAAATATTTTTTTATAGCTTAGTACAACCTTTTTTATGTTCGTGTGAAGTTTGAACTCCATATGTCCTTTAATGTGTGTTTCACCACTGTTTGTTTACCAGTGGAATCACGCCTACGTAATAGTTCGTTCACACTGTTGGAAAAGTGGGGAGTCTACTTTATTACGAAGACAGGTATTTTAATGTGACAAGTTATTTAATTGTGTGTTATCGAAAGCTTGCCTCAGGAAAGTTGTTCATCTAGATCTCTTATTAATGATAACACCGAAAAAGTTTATAAATAGCAGAGGATCTGAACATTTCTTATGTATCGACTCAACATATGTATGTATGTACATATGTATGTATGTATGTACATATGTATGTATGTATATGAATAATGTGAGTATGACGCGCGCCAATGCTAGAGTCGTAACCAGAGTAACCTGTAGGTGCGAAACGTGAGACGCCGAAACTGTCCGAATGGCGCTCCAAAAATGAGCAAAAACCAGAAAAATCAAGATTCGCTTAAGGCACAGAAGGCCTTACAGCCGAGGCTTATAACAAGTGTATAGAAAATTAGATTAAGCGTTCACATGCTTGTCTCAGGAACCTATTTTCAAGACGTTAATAAAAAGTTATATTAAAATACGTGAAAATTAATTTGTTTTTTGTCGGTGCGGATGAAATTTGATCAAAGAATGTATTGAAAAACCTTGCTGAAAATTTCGATGCAACATCTTTTAAAAAGTTATCTTTGCGGATTTCCAATAATAATTATGTATGGTATTTAGTCCTTCAAACTAATGCTAGCGTTAAAGTGAAATTTTGGTCACGGATCAAGTTACCTTATTCACGAAAACGGCTGATCAAAATTTGCCTTACTAATTACATAGCAATATAAAAAATCAATTATTTATAAAAATATTTTAGAAATTTTGAAACTATGAGGTGATTGGTATTGATTTGGTAATACTAATTATCTATTCTTGTGAATTTGGTAATAAATATATTTTTGTATTCAATGCCTTACGAGTAATTATTTTCTAACACGAAGCGAAGGCTATTAACATTCCTTTCTAAAACAGAGGAGATATAATTAGCAGTATTAAATAATATAATACATACATATGTATGTATGTATGTTTCTAAGTAAACCAAAAATTAAATAAATTGCTTTAACAATTATGTATATGTTATAAGTTTTATACCCTCTACAGGATATAATACCAATGCCACGAAGCTTGTAAGACCCTATAGGAAACGTCAAACCTTTTTTTCCCACGTTCTTATCTCACAAGGAGCTGCTCATTTACTTGGCCTACACATAGTATATCGGACCACTATTGCATATATCTGTCCATCGAAATCAAATCCTTGTATGGAAAAAATTTTTTTTGAATTTGGCATGGACTATTTTCCAAGGCAACATTACAATCTTCGAATACATATTTTAGATCTGACCACTACAGCATATACATATGTAGCTGCCATAAATCTGACCGATCAAAATCAAGATGCAAAACTGTTGACCAGTTTCGTCATAAGAAATGTACCTGTGAAGGGTATTGTTAGGTTCGGTACCGAAGTTAATAATTTTTCTTGTTTAAATATAAAATGCATTTAAATACTACATATGCAGAGGCTTCGGCATTATCAAACATTAATAGAAATTCCCTGAAGCTATAATACTGTATAACCTTAAAAAATACATTTAAATTCAAATATAAAAAGGTCTAATTGCTTGTGGATAGCTCAATTTGTCGGAGATCTTGTAACTACACCAACACAAATGTGAAAATAATCATATATGGATATATGTATTTATATACTACAATCCTTGAATACATACTAATTATGTAAATACATTTGTGCATTTATGTAACTAAAATATGATAAAATTTGCATCATTATGGGTGTGTGAATTTTATGAGCAGTCTTTCATTGCAGATGACTTTACGCCGACAACATAAAATAAAATAATATGAAAGCAACGCCTTGCCACACTAACCCGCTTTAAGACAATTCTACATTCACTACCACACTAAAAACTTATTATGCATATACATATTTACAATCATATTTCAGTTCCCCAATGCAGGTTTAGCAGTAACAAAACATACACGTATGTATGTACATATATGTATGTAAATACGTTACAATTATCTGTATATTAATATACGATGCATGGTCCATTCGTATAACGTACTATGTATGTAAATATGTTTCTCTGCAGTTTATTTTGGTCAACGACCTTCATTTGAAAATTAGTTTTTTATGCTTACCTATTTATTTGCGTCCATTCATATTTAAATGCGAGTAAATATTGTCTATTATGTATTAACCAAATGTATGCAAGCCTTTGTTGTTCAACGCTTTGACTATCCTATAGAAAGCAAATCGAATACGTTTATTTTTCAAATCTGCCTCCGATTAGAAATTCGTGTCAACCTTGACCATAATCATCATAATAGTGAGAAATAAGTAGAAACCTAGTAAGAAATCATTTAGTTTAAAAACGATCAACGGTTTTTAATCAAAATATTTACAAGAAACGTCATTATTTAACGCTCATCATTTGGGATATTTTTAAAACAGCTGTTGCTATGAAGAATGGGTAAGGGCAAAGTATGGGGCAAATAATAAAATTATAAATGTTTATAATTGCATTTAAATTTTTTTTTTTGCCAACTACATGTTAATCCTTTGCCGATGATCCATTTCCATCATTATTACATAGTTTCGGGTTTTTAAGATATTCTTCACTGATAATGACTAATTGTCTGTAATTCTTGTTGTTGTAGCGCCAGTAAACATTCCTGAAGCAATTTCGAGGAATGGTGCCGAGTTGACAGTTACATATTGGCCGGATAATAACCTGGGTTCGTTCCGGTTACTTATTCCCGACTGTTGTGGGAATGGAGTTTCGGAATGGTGAATGGAATGAGTTGGTTAAAGAAAAGTGGTTAGGAGCATTAAGGGCTTATTGTAGGCAGAACATAGCTCGTGTTTAACCAGCTAGAATAACCAGAGCATAATTACGCTAATGAAATTAATAACCGTCAAAACTCGTGACCTTTCCTTTGTCTTTACTACAAGAGTTGCCGGCTAGTGACTTATGGTGCAGCTCTATACTTTCGTAGTCATTACTGATGTTGCGAAGTCATTAACTTTGAGAATTTTCATGCAATTGTTAAAAATAATGAGAATTGCACTCCTTCATGCAATTTAAAATTCCCTCTGGTGCAGTTTAGTTTCTAAATATTGAAGTTTATCGCTTTTGATAGAGAACATCGTCTATTGAAATCCATTTTCAAATCAACTAATATATGAATTTTCATCTCGAAAAGATGATTCGTGATATTTGTTTTCAGCCTGTAGGCAGTGCCGTAGAGAAAATTAATGCCCGAGGATGTTTGTAGTGAATTGTTCGAGAAAATATCTGCAAAATATTGATTTCAGTTACGAGTCAGTTTGTAGACACTTTATAATTTCCGGGAGCGATGGTGGTGGTTTACTAAGGTCAGGCGCTCAGTAAAAGAATAAATCAAAATAATTTTTTTTAATTAACTTTTCTAAATAATACAGATTAACACCATAGTAGACTTGGAACCAATTAGTCGACTAACATGTATTATTGCATTTATTTACAATCAAAAGAACTTACTACATATTCAATGACAACAAAATAGTTTGGAATACTGGGGTTGTGAATGAAAAGTTTGCTTTTTTAAATATTTTTCAAATTAAATTTTAAACCAAATCTTCAGGATTGAACATGCCCTAGAAGAGAAAAATACATTAATAATAAAGTATGGGACGAATGCTTGTAATTAAACTTACTCTTGCACGTCTAAGAATGGAATCTTTACTAGCATCATATGGATGGTCCTTTGAAGGGATTTCCAGCACAGCGGGTACTGGTGATGTATGTGCATCAATCACGTGACGTATGAGTTCAGCGCAATTTTGGTTAATCAAAATAATATCGATATCATCGCGCTTCACAAAACGTCTAAAGCAATCTTCGACTTCACTCACTGGTGTATCTGTTTAAGTCATCATTAAATTACATATTAGCATATGTCAAATTGTTTAATACTTTCAGCTTACTCTTGTCGACGACCATGAAATTGGGGTGACGGTTCTTGTTGATTTCACCAACTCCACCCAGAAGAAAACCTACGCAAGTGTCCTAAAATGAAATATGGATAGTGAGGAATAAATATACTTTGTAAAATGCTTGCCTTTACTCACTTCATCACCAATAACGGATATAAGTTTTCCTCTTGCCGAATGCAAAGCCATTTTTCCACTTTTTGATCAATAATCTACGTTTGGATAGGTAGAGTTCGCAAATGGTCAGCTGACATACGTCAAATGACAAATTATCTACAACACATAGCTTCGCTGACAAAATTATAAAGATCGCCGTCAAAAAAGAAGGTAGTGTTGCGCTCTTCACTTCATTTTTTTAGCGTCGAGGAAACCCAACGGAGCCTGGGATAACGCATAATGTAAATACAATCTATAAACACTGAGATATTTATATTTTGATGAAGAAGCTTCAAAATACGATAAAGAAAGTCTTGTTCAATGATTTTTCATAACAATGTGAACTTTTAATGTATGTAAGTTGCATTTTAACTGAAAATGTTAGTAGAGCATCCCAGAATTAAAATGGGATGGACAGATAGGGGAATTTTTTCGATTTTTAATGAATTTTACAATTATCTTTTGTACTTATTATATACAGCAAAAGTTGCTTTAATTCAAAATTTATCTTCTTGTTCAATTCGATTTATTTATGCAATCATTCCAAACAGTCGAAACACCTGCATCGTGAATACAGTCTTTATACCAAATCGATGACAATTGTATAAAACTGTTGGCAGCACTGATTTTTGACATTTCTCTTGACAGCATTGTAGACGGCAAAAGTGTTTGGTCATTTTCATCACCGCTTTTTCGATTATTATTAATTCATTTTCTCTGGATTTACAAATTTCAACTTAGGTGTAAGACAAGAAACGCAAGATCTCACACATCCAAAATAAATAATTGTTTAATATTTTGCAGATGTTTTTAACACGCGCTGAATACGATCGTGGTGTAAACACCTTTTCACCAGAGGGACGCCTATTCCAAGTGGAATATGCTATTGAAGCCATTAAATTAGGATCTACTGCCATTGGTATCTGCACCAGCAGTGGTAAGTACATTTAAATGATAAATTAATCAATTACTAAGTGATGGCATTTCCTTTATATTAGGTGTGGTACTCGCTGCAGAGAAACGAAGCACATCTGAATTAATGGTGTCTAGTAGCGTGGAGAAAATTGTTCAAGTAGACCGACACATTGGATGTGTTACATCCGGGCTTACAGCTGACGCGCGTACATTAATTGATCGTGCGCGTGTTGAATGCCAAAATTATTGGTTTATCTACAATGAACCTATGCCAATTGAGTCCTGCGCGCAAGCAGTATCTGCAATGGCTATACAGTTTGGGGATAGTAGTGATGGCGGATCGGCAATGAGTCGACCATTTGGTGTTGCGATGTTATTTGCTGGAATTAATGAAGGTGTGCCGCAGCTTTGGCATATGGATCCTTCGGGGACATACGTGCGTTATGGTGCCAAAGCCATAGGTTCTGGTAGTGAGGGGGCTCAACAAACATTGAAAGATGAATATCACAAAGATATGAGCTTGCAAGAGGCGACGAAGCTGGCCATGTCTATACTCAAGCAAGTAATGGAAGAAAAGCTGGAATCAAAGAATGTTGAAGTATTGGTAATGAAGCCAAACGAAGATTTCCGTATGTTCTCTAAAGAGGAAGTAGAGCGTGAGATAAACGCACTGTAGGGTAGTAGCTTGGGAAGCCACAGTTTATGGATACAGATTAAATTTGTTTTGCATATGGTACTTTGTATTTAAAAAAAAAAACTAAAATAAAATAATAAATTGAAAAAAGCATTTGAATTCTTTATCGATATATGTATGTATGTTATACGTAAAATATTATATATATTTATTTGACTAAGACTACGTTCAAAAATATTAATTTACACGACTGTCGAACTTAATATCAAAAAACATAAAACTAACTAAGGGAAGACACTATTATTTGACGTGCGTAACTATACTGTAGTTACAACTTGGTTACTTTACATAGGATATTCCTATTCATATAAGCTTATGTGATTGATATTGATATTACTGCTTATCAACACCATTGCTACCGCTATCTTTGCGACGTAATAGCAAGGTTTGGCTAGCATGCGGATCGGTTAATGAGTATATTTCGGGTTCGAATACCGGCGGACACTCCATGTGCGGATATTCTGGCGAGTTGATTGTCGCTGCGTTCGCAGCAGTTGAATGTAACTCTTTCAGACTTCTATTGCCATTGCCATTACCATCACGGGATTCATGCGGCGGTGGTGGCGCGATATCTTCTGGGGCTGTAATTACTTCGTTGGTTTGTGAGGTAGTCAAATGAACGTGCCGTGTGTTGCTGGCACCTGTGCGATCACCTTGATAGTGATTGGGTTGATGATGATGGTGATGGGCGGTGTTCACTTTTGGAAATATGATCTGTGAAAAAATTTCCCGATCATATTCGCGACCAGCGCATGTTGGTGTGGTCGGCATTGAAATGCCGCTCATATTATGTTGCTGTTGATGACGATGATGATGTTGCGTGCCAAAGACAGTGCGGTGGAGCAGCGGTGAGCCTAATAAGCGTTTTTCTTTGCCACCCTTACCACCGCTAGCCGTCAAAACGCTACTGTTTATCGATCCCGAAGCATTATTACCGCTATTGCTACCGCCTACTCCGAAAGTTGTACTCAACTTTGTTAAAATCGGTACGGAATTTTTCCGATGAGCATCATATTTAGCACCAGCCTTTTCTTTCAAATCATGATTATAGGTATGACTCTTCTTAATGCCTGAACCAGAGACTACGCTGGATAATTCCGCATCGCGTTGACTACTTTTATGCTTATTTAATGGCAGAGTCATGGTCATTGGCGAGTTGGCACTACTATTGTTTGTCGAATGCTTATGAAATTGTTGAAAAATGCGCTCGCTTTTACTCTTCTTTTTAATGCTTCCGGAACGCTTTTCACCTGCACTGCCTAACTCAGCAATTGAAGAAGTAGATGAGCAGCTATTACTTGAATGCTTCTTACTTTTGTGCGGAAGCAGAGCGAATGAACGCGACTTGCTGCTTATTATGCTGCTGCTCTCCGAGTGGTGGTCGGTATTGCCGCTTGCGGTAGATATATTGGAATTTTGACGTGATGCCGTGTGTACACCACCACCGCTAATCGGTTCATCACCGTATATTAGTTCATAACCGAAGTCGCGTAGTTTCAAACCTTCCTTGGTGCGAGTGCGACGTATATCTTCGTCGGTCGGTTTGAAACTAATTTCGTAATCGGGCGTCTTCGGTAAACTACGATTCTGAGTTTTGGACAGTTTACTACTTATACTGCCGGCACAACTGTCATTGCAGTCACCACCACCGCCACCGCCACAGGCTCTACTCTGTTGGATGTCTTTCTTTTCGACACCCAGCAGCACACGATTGTTATACATCTCTTGGGCCTCCTCCTCCTGCTTACGCAGCATTAAATCTTTCAATGTGATAAAGGTCTGTATATTATGATGTGCATCCCACGAGTTGGCTGAGTTTATTTTGGGCAACGAATAGTCAAGTGTTTTTGAAGTTTGAAAATCGAATTCAACCAAATTTGGATTGGACGCATGTATAAAGTTGTATGGTATTTTACGCATTGATCTCGATGATATGCTTGAAGTTGATGTGGAATTACTGAGCGCACCAGGTGATTGATGGTGCGCGGAATAGGAGACATTACGCTCTGGTACCGGCGCCGGTGACGATGGTGGACCTAAACAGGCTGTAGACAACATCGAAGAGTTGATTGAAAAATCTGTGCCGTTGCTTACGATTGAGACGTGACTTGAAGACAGCGAAAGTTTACGATCTGAATCGTCGTGAGTGGGGAGTGGTGGAGGTGGCGCCGCCGTTGATGGTACCAATTGTGGCTGCGGAGTATTCATACCATATGTAGGGGGATTATTACTTGGCTGAAGTTGAAATGACAGATCGTGATGGTAGCCAGGAGTATTGGTGCCGATCTGCAAGCCAAAACTGCCTCCGGGAACTTTTCGATAACTACGATACTGATCAGTGGGCACTGGAATGTCACTCGAATGTTTCTTCTCACTTGATGATATGCTGCTTTTGAACGGTAGGGTGCCCTTTGTTAGCTTACGCAATGAACCCAAATAACGACGTTCGTGTTTTGGCTGGGAAGTGTTGGGTGTGGATGTAGTGGCTGCTATGTTAGCAATGATATCCTTTCCTGATGATTGCGGTGAGGGCGTGCATAAATTGCTAGATACTAAGGATTCAGTTTCTTCACCAGAACTATCGGTTTCAGAGAACAAATCTTTCGTGTTGATGTCTTCTGCTGCGTTGCCCGATGAGAGTTGCCGCATGTTGTGCGAATTTGGCGGTTGTGTGTGCAATGTGGCTTGTTTGAGTAATTCCACCCACTGATTCAGCGCATCTTGCGACTCGACAGCAAAATAGAATGTTTTTGCGGCGTGATACACTTTAAAGGCATGCGGCTTCGAATGCACTTCCTGAGAATATAAAAAAACGTATATTAAGACAATTATAATCAACTAAGTTATCGAATATATATTTACCTTAGCTAATGATACTGTAAATCCAGGTAGAAAGATAACACAACTGGCTTTTGTTGCTTCCTTCGATCGGAAACCATAAAGGATAGTATTCAACATTACAAAATATAAGCGAGCCCAAAATGTCACGCCTCGTCTATCTTTCGTACGTCTGTACAAATGTCCTTGTATATCACCTGTTCCAAGTACTTTCAAGTTAACATTGCGTCTTTTATTGACTAAACTATGTTTTTTCTTCAGCGACAATGTGCGACTCTTGGTTGGAGTGTGCAATTCGTTGACTTGTCCTGGAGTATTCTGCATATTAATATTGGTGCTGGTCGTATTTGTCGGCGAAATCATCATTGCGGGCATTGTAGGTAAGGCTAATTGCAGTGGAGTATGGATAGATCCTTCTGCGTTTACAGAGGTTGCATTAGGTTTTTTAATGTTTGCAGGGGATTGCAATGTCGTACCCATTAGACTCAGGGGTTTCGGAGGAGGTGGTGGTACTGGTTGCGGCGACATGTCTTTTTGTTTACGTGGACGGGGTGGTGGCACAGGAGGAGTTTGCTGTAGAAACTCTTTTCGCGGCTCAATAGCGGGTGGTGTTTCGCACTCTACACCTGTATTGTCGTAGGCCGGAGTACTATGGCTTTTGTCTAGGCGACCTCGACGAGCTACGATGGGTGCGTTTACTGCTTCCACAACTTGAGTTGCAGTAGCTGCGTCGGGCAATGGAGCCGGAGGTTTGGGTGTGGTTGGTGTCGTTGTTGGCGTTGATGTCGATAGTGCTGAGGCTTTGTCTTCGCGCACAGCATTACGTTGCATGTCCAACACATCCTCATCCTCCTCATCCGCAAAGAGTATTGGCTCAAACGTTTCTAAAATAGTATTTTCAACATTGCAAGTATATTTTTGATCCACCGGATAGTCTTCATATTTCATATTAGCATCGAAGCGCACAACTTTGCTCACACCTGGCTTTGAGCGCTCAATAGAATTTTCACCATTTTCTGTGCCGTCGGCATTGGTTTTCGATTTGTTGAACACATCTTGTATTTCATCGCTTTTGCCACCCATACCTATGCAGGTTTTTGGTCGTGAAGTTAACTCTAAACCAAATCCAAATGATTTGCATTTATCACGTAAACTTGGTGACGACGGATCGCATACAATTCCGGCATTTGGTTTGTGATGTTGAAACACATCATTACTGCATTTCAGGTCACCACTGATTGTATGTCGACGTTGTAATACTGTACGGGGTTTTTCATAATATAGACGACTACGTTTCTCTGATGTCTTGGTTTCTGTAGGTGAAGAAGTGTCACTGCAATTGGATTCTGTATCCGAAGCAGTTGTAGCTGCTTTTTCTTCAGACTTCAACGACAAAAGCTCAAACGCAGCTTGATTAGTAGGAACAGTTAGGAAACCAGTTCTTGCGGGAGGCAAGTTTTCACCCCAACGTGATCCAACTGTGCGTTTTTTGCTTGGTAAACGATACGGTTGCATATAAATTTGACCATATATTTTTGTATGTTTTGGGCGCTTTTTTAATGTTAATAGCACATCAGTTGGAGATACATGCAATTGGTGCCAAACAGTTTTACCCTGCCACCCTACCACTGTCTGATAGTTAATCTGCACAATTTCGTCACCGTATTCTATTTTTCCAGAAGTATGCGCTGGTGAATTATACTTTATTTCAGTAATCCGATGAACACCATGATAATTGGATTCAATTTCAAAGCCAGGATCCATCTCTCGCTTCTTTACCGTGACGAGATTTAGTGAAGCTGGTTGTAAAAGCATAGGATCTGATATATCTTGTATAATATAATTGGCAAGTCGTTCAAGCTTCTCCGCAGTCCCACGTATTTGATCTACAGGGCGTTCGACGAAACGATCTCTCTGCGCCATGGTAGCCATTTCAAGCCCAAGACGTAGTAAATTTTTACAAATTTCTGTGAATTGCACCTGGCCTTGAAAGGGTGCGCGTTCCAACCAACCTATCAGAGGTTTTATAGTACCAATAGTCCGCGTAATATCACTCAAAATTTGTGTTTCAATTTTGGATGAATCACTATGCGTAACCAGCTGACGATGCAAGCTGTGTGCAGCTGTAGCAACATGTAATGCCATAAATTGAAGATTTTCTTTATCTAAATTGTAATACTAAAAATACCACAATGAATCCGATTATTATGATTATAACAATATATGTGTACACTTACGAAATTACGCAAATTTTCAACAGCTTCCAAAACAATTTCCTGATGACCAATAGAGTACATTCCCAGTTGCTCCAATTCGTATGGGCGTATATTTAGTAGTTGACGGCCACCTACTTCATTATTTGTAAAAGATCTAATGTAGTGCTCCATTGACTCATCTAAACCTACAAATTTAATTAAATAATTTTAATTGATATTGTATATGTACTAATCGGGAGTGGCATTTCTTGCTACAAATATATGTGACAATACTTTTGTTTACCATATAAATTTATAGTCTTACCCTTCAGCCAGTCGGTCACTTGGTCTGTCGTCCATTCTACAACGTTAATATAAGCCATTTTTGCGGTCTATTTAACAAACACTGGTGCCTAATTTTCCATTTGAGAGAAATTAAAAATAATTTTGTGCAAAATTTGTCCGTTTCTCACACCGTTCCATAAACTACACCCAGCACTTGATATCAGCTATCTTCTGATGATTAACTTTTTGCAGCACCATTTCAAACTAAATTGCGTACTCCGAATATAAAACCTCCTAATTAAAACACAGACAATTATTAACTGAATTGAAGTATAATAAAAATTATTGGATGGAAAACGTTAATACAAAGTATTTGTGTACGACTTTTTAATTCCAAACAGGCAGACAACAGTAGAAAATCCGCTAAAGTATTTCATTTTCACATAACTGAAATTTGACAGTTCACTGTCAAAAAGATAATGTTGCAAACTATTCATAAACATAACACTACGTTTCCAAACAAACAAACTGAATACAGTTGTTAAAATCTGTATGTGAGTCCATGATCAAATTGATTTCCTTTGCCTTTTTATTGTTGTATTTACATATCGTCGTCGTGATACACGTAAAATATGAATTTATTAATTATTAATTTATCAAATACTAATTAAATATAAATAATATTTATTGAAATCCCAAAAAAAATTGAATATCTTTCTCAACAAAGCGTGTACACAAATGAGTTCGCAAAAATGTATACCAATATTTAGATTATTGTAACTAATAGAAATTTAAACTTAATACCGTTAATGCTCGTATTAACTTATATAAAAAATTATTATGAATATTGACGTGATCTGGCATTGCCACAACTTTCAGATAAAATCATTTTCTTTATTTATTCTGTGTGAATCGTACCGCGTGCCGAATTGCAAAAGAAATGTCGGTATCTTCGTCCACACAGGGAAAACAAGTTAAATTTTACCCTTCCAGCTCGGCCAGCTCTGATAGGTAATTACCAATCGCTGTGCTTAAAAGTGAACAAATTTATTTTAACAAAGTGATCGGCGAACACATAACTACATACATATATGGATACAGTATCTAAATTCACTCTTGTTGTTTTTGTTTTAATTGCTGTCACTGTGCAAGGCAGGCATTCAGTGCGCAATAAACGATTCAGCGGCACAATAGTAGAATTTATTAATGAAAAGTATAAAAAATAAATACAATTTAAACATAACTACCTTGACAAAATCATATAAACATGGTTTCCTGTTTCGCGTTAATAAAACACTAATCCTATACAAAGAAACTGCATCTACATAAGTACATATACATTTGTGCAATCAGCCAGACTGGCAGACACAGAGTGCAACACGCGGCGGATTATTTTAGCTTCTGATTCACTTTAATCTGGATAAAATAAGACGCGTAAAAAATTAATTAGTGTGTAGAAAAATTTGCCACAGTCGGTCGAAAAACGTATGAATTAGATTATAATTTTGCATTCATATATACTGTACTGGCAAAATAAAATTTAATTTTGCTCCAGCTTTTTGCTGTGCAGTGCATAAGTGTTGGATTGGTATTCACTGCGTGCTTAAGTTTTTCTTTAAGACCGGTGAATATTCTATATTGTTGCGAGATCGCTTGTTTTTTTGTCTCCTAGTTCTTAAAAAATCATGAGTGGAGAAGTGACTATGCCACATAATGGAATATGCAAAAGTGATATCTTGAAGAAAATTGACAGCGACACGGAGATGCCCCTCATCGAGCAGCCTGTTAAAAAACTACCGTCAGTAACAATATCTACTGCATCAGTGTCTAAATCATCCACGTCGTCATCTTCTTCGTCAACTTCATCACATATTTCGTGCACCGCCGATAGCGGCATTGGTAGTCTCATGTAATTTGAACATTTCACCATATTTATTCATATTGAAAATATTTCTCTAGTATATTTGGTTTTTTATTTCATCAATTATTTTAAGAATCATACGTAGTTTGCACAAATATTTGTTTTCTCTTTAGTTTACATCTTTTATAATACATAAAAGAAATACATTTTATACATAAAAGAAAGTAACATATCTTTTGTTCATATTCTCATTTGGTGTATTTGTAGACATTGTATGTTTGCATGTTGACTTGTTAGTATTTGTTTTCATAAATCCTTTGAAGATATCAACAGATGAAAAATAATGATGAGTTTTTTAAGATATTTTACAATTATAATTACATAGATAAATCACAAGCGGTTTTGAACATAAAATATTAAAATCGTTGTTGAGTTTGAGTTGACACAGCAGTTGCTTGAAGACAGAATTTTTTGTATGTGAAAGTTTTATTAGCATCGTATCATTAATTAATTATTGCTAGTGTTGGCAAATTTTCTTTTATACATGTTTGTATGGACATATTTGATTCATGAATGCAAGCAATATCTTTGTGAGGTTATAACTTAAACATTATCATGCATTTTTTGTAAGCAATGCGGCATTTTATGTTTGGTCTTGCTTTCGTTGGTCAAATACAATCAGCGATCTCCCTTTGTGGACAATTCTATAAATACACTTGAAACGAAAAAAACGGCCGAAGCACATGTGAGAGGATGCCAATGCACATGTTGTCGATGATATATGCCGGTAAATTGAACCAATCGTGCAATTTTATATTAAAAACGACAATAAATGTTTATACATACATATATGTATGTAAGTACATACATATGTCCCTCAGATTATTTTTTAATTAAAATTCAAATCAAACATCGGGTAAATTAATGCAAATTAAAGCAAATAAGCTTGTGAAACAGCTTT
Organism: Bactrocera neohumeralis; assembly: GCF_024586455.1. Lineage (NCBI taxonomy): Eukaryota > Metazoa > Arthropoda > Insecta > Diptera > Tephritidae > Bactrocera > Bactrocera neohumeralis. Next base: position 6,416,634 of record NC_065921.1, read on the forward strand.
ACTGCATATAAATATTCTACAAAAGTAAATTTGTTGTAATTTCAAAAAAAAAAAATTAAACATTTGACTTTTACATATTCATATTTTAATAAACTAAAACATTTTTAGGTCATTATTATAACTTGACATATGTAGATATTGATTATATGAGACGTAACATATGTAATTCAAACATCCACATAATTCGTTTCGATTTGTCAATATAGATTATTATCAACATTCACATATGTAGATATGTACATATATTCTAGTGCGTTAACATGAGTTGATGGATATAAAAAAATATTTACGCAAATAAGAGAATCACGTGGAACAAAAGTTAATGCCCTACATTCTATTGCGTTTTCAAAATAAATTCTGAATATGTCAGGCATGGGTATGTTTGAAATATGTATTGCCTATATTTGCCGGAATTACGTATTCAATCGTGACATACATACTATTTACAAACCTGATAAACTGAAATTCAGTCATTGTATGGAAAACTTTTCAATTTGACAAAGTATCTTCACGAAATTCTTCACAGAGTGTTATCCAAGGAAATCCTACTATCTCTCAAGAAATTGTTCAGATCGGGCTACTAAAGCATATACATATGTATGTATGTAACTGTCATACAAACTGATCGATCAAATTCAAAAGACTTTTTTCTGCACTTGAATGCCACAAATATGCAGTTGTGAAGGGTATTATGGCTTCGATGCTGCCGAAGTTAAGGTTAATAATTTATCGAACTGATCTGACTAATGCATAAAATTATTGTTTTTAGATATTTAAATTTCAATTCCATCAATAGTTTTTTTTTGTTTTTAAACTTGGTTAACGGTCTAATAAACAGTGAACAGTGTACGGTAATTTGTTCTATATTAAGCAAGCAGAATTTATTTATTAATCAATGGGATGGACATCTTGATAGCTCTATATCATATACGTTTAATATACAGAACCATCTGCTTAACTTACGGTGTTGGTATTCCAAAAATGCATATGTTTTTATATTCTATCCTTTCAAATTATCTCGTCATTGCAATGTATATTGTGTTAATTAAAGTAAATTTGTGTTTAAGAAACTTTTTATATTTATCATTCCAATTTCAGTGATGATCGCTCAGACTTAACGGAGCAACTTTATGTTGATCCAAATCTATATGTTGACATTGGTAATGGGGATTATTGTTGCCCCGCCTCACCTACCACTGTGCCCGGTCGAATAGTGTCATCAAATTCATTGGAGTCACCAGCACGTACCACTCCATCACGACCGGCGCGCCGCCAACGCACTACTTCAGTGAATAGTCAATCGACCACCGCCAATCCGGCAGAGTGCATAATCCGTGCCAATAACCGTACTATTTACACAGCTGGACGACCACCATGGTACAATTGTGCCGGGCAGCAAGTAGAACCATTCGTTATTGGTGAGTTCAGATGGGAACGTTAGTTGATTCGAATAGCGTTAAATTGTGGACTATAAAATAGCATAAGCTTTATCAGTTATAAATCAATATAAAAATGATAAGAATTTAATGTGACAATGAAATTTATATCTTGCGCAGGAGTTTGCGGTGGCAGCGCATCCGGTAAAACAACAGTTGCACAAAAAATCATCGAGAGCTTAAGCGTACCATGGGTGACATTGCTGTCCATGGATTGTTTCTACAAGGTAATCAAAATATTAAAGTTACTCCACTGAGCTTATTTAAAATATATATACTTTAATTTGTACAGATATTAACAGAGAAACAACATGAACAGGCGTTATTGAACGAATACAATTTCGATCATCCAGACGCATTCGATATAGACTTATTGGTGGAGGTGTTAACGAAACTAAAAGAGGGCCGCATGGTGGAAGTGCCCATATATAATTTTGTAACACATTCACGTGAATCAAAGACTGTGAGTAATACTCTTTTAAATCTAGTTTATAACTTCTAAGTTCATATTTAATATCTTACAGAAAACTATGTATGGCGCTAATGTCATAATTTTTGAGGGTATTTTAGCATTTCACAGCCCAGAAATACTTAAACTCTTAGATATGAAAGTATTTGTAGACACTGATGCAGATATACGTTTAGCAAGGCGTCTAAAGAGGTGAGCACAATTGAAAAGTACACGATTTGAAGACAATACTCTTACCACAGTCATTCAGATGTACTCCATATATGCATTTATACATATAACAAGAAAATGCGGCTAGTACCGAAGCTATGTAATATAGTTGTACAATCTGAAAGTTTTTTCAGATATTGTATCATTGCTTTGACAATAATCCATCACAATATATGTATGTGAATATATCTCAACAAATAAAAAAGTTGTACATCCAAAAAGATGATTTTGATCGTTCAGTTTTTATACCACCTATACGCTATGGTGGTCTAATATCGGCGGTCCCGAGAAATAAGCAGCTTCTTCGCGTACAAGATTTCTGATCGATATCATAAACATTTAGGGATGTGGCAGACATGACTAACTCGATTCAGCTCGTCACGCTGATCCTTTATATCCCTGTATACATTTTATAGGGTCTCCCACATTTCTTTCTGGATGTTACAAACTCTGTTCATGGTATTAAAAAAAAAGGAGTTTATAAACATGAGTCACGTTCGTAACAGTACCAGCTTTGCTGACTGACGTAGTTCTGACGTATTTATATTTTTGAAACATGTTGGATGGCTTATCATAGTGTGTTCATATAAAGATTTTATCTCGTTCTACAATTTAACGAGATTGCCACACTGACAAATATACTATATATTAAAATAATCAGTATGTCGCTGCGAATTGTTTTGGAAATAATTTTTCGTCGTGTTTGTCTGCCGGACACGCAAGTAAATCTTAGCAACATATATGTATGTATGTATGTATGTATAAATGCATATGTTTTAATTTATTAGAAATTATTAAATTGTACATTTCAATTCGCCGTTATGCATGCTTAAAACGAAAATTATTGTTATGAAGAAAATAAAAATTCTTTTTCACAGAGACATTTCACAACGTGGGCGCGATCTCAGTGGTGTACTTAAGCAGTATTTAACCATGGTGAAACCTTCTTATGCCAATTATATAGCGCCAACAATGGCTCATGCTGATATTATCGTGCCACGCGGCGGCGAAAATAAAGTAGCCATACATCTCATCGTGCAACATGTGCATACACAATTACAATTGGTTAGTTATATGTGCACATAATTAAATATACCTAATAAAATAAGCATTTTTTTTCATTTAGCGTGGCTTTAAGTTGCGTGAAACATTAGTGAATTCCTATAAAGATCAACCAATGCCAGAGTCGCTACATCTACTGCCACCAACACCACAAATCAAAGGACTGCATACTTTTATACGTTGTCGTAGCACTTCGAGAGATGAATTCATATTCTATTCTAAACGTCTTATACGTCTGGTTATTGAATATGCATTAAGCCTTTTCCCATTTAAAACAACGACTGTGGAAACACCCCAAGGCGTGCTCTACGAAGGTAAGCCAATCCGACTTTATCACAAACCAGAGAAAATATTTGAAACTAACTTTATTTACCTTTAATATTTTAGGAAAACGTATGGGTTCTCGTAAAATATGTGGCGTATCTATATTGCGTGCTGGCGAAACAATGGAACAGGCTATATGTGATGTTTGCAAAGATATACGTATCGGCAAAATTCTTATTCAAACTAATCGTAACACTGGTGAACCAGAGTTATACTATTTGCGATTACCTAAAGATATCAAGGATTACAAAGTCATTCTAATGGATGCCACAGTGGCTACAGGTGCTGCTGCTATGATGGCTTTACGCGTATTGCTTGATCATGATGTACCAGAGGAGAATATAATATTAGCTTCTTTGTTGATGGCCGAAATCGGTGTTCATTCGATTGCGTATGCTTTTCCAAAAGTAAAAATTGTGACATCTGCACTGGATCCTGAAGTAAATGATAAGTTCTACGTGATACCCGGTATTGGTAATTTCGGCGATCGCTATTTCGGTACTGAACCTTCTGATGACTACCTTTAACTATTTAGATTTAAAAAAATTAATTTAATAAAATAAAGAAAAGTAATTTGAATGGAACTGGAAATTTTTTACTGTGTGCTAGTTAACTCATACACAAGTTTTAGCTATCTAATGAAACACTAACAAATTAAAATTGGATGTAATTTATGTATATTGACTCAATATCAATACTCTTTATTCTTGTATTAATTTCTACAAAAATTTTGACAACATCTGTATAATTAAAGCTACGACCAAGAATATCAGCCCAAATCCAACGTATTTCTTTATGATATCCTCTTTTTCACCCTGCAAATGTGTAGTAATTTTGCCATTTTGAATCTCACCATTACTTTCCTGTTTTACGGCACAACGAGTCCATTCGGATTCATCATCTATTATTTCGGCCATCATACTGAATTTACTAGTATCGGTTATACGTACTCGTACCGCAGTGCCAAGTAAATTTTCTCGCATAGGCAACAATATTTGTTCATAGCTTTTATTATGCCCAACATAATGTTGCTTGTCATGTGATATTTCTGTTACCAAGACAGTGTACTGTTCGCCTTTGCGGCCATCATACGGTGAATAGCTGTTAAATAGATCCGTTAACCGTTTGGTTCGCTTCTTTACCAGATTTGCTGGTATCCGTTCCATCCTGGCTGCAGGTGTACCGGGACGTGGAAAGAATTGATTTATAAAGAGACTAGGAAAACGATATTTGGCGCACATTTCCATTGTCTCCTCGAAATCTTCTTCCGTTTCAGTTGGGAAACCACAAATTATGTCTGTGGCAATGGTTACTCCAGGGACACGACTACGCAGGAAATCTACTACGTGCTCAAATTCGTTTCGACAATATTCGCGTTTCATTTCTCCTAAAACTGAATCGCTTCCACTTTGCACTGGAACATGCATAAATGCATAGACCCTTGGATGATTCAAAACTTTTGCGATTTCCTCCAGGTGCTCTAGAATATATGGTGGATTGGTCATACCCACACGCAGCATACAATGTTCTGGTATAACTTCAACCAAATGCCATAAAAGTTCAGGTAATGATGACCCAATGTCTCTTCCATATGCTCCGGTATCCTCCGATGTTAACCAGATTTCGCAACAACCTTCAGCAAAAGCTTGAATTGCTCGATCAACAATCTCTTGTGGAGGATAACTAACAAGATCACCACGAGCATGTTTAGTTTTGCAGTAGGTGCATTGATTAAGGCAACCAGTGTTTATGGGTATTATTTCAATTAAAGGATTTTTCCGCACCTTTGGTAGTGCTAATCGTGCACCGGCAACACGTTTGCCATGTTCTTTTTTGTTTTGTAACAATCGCACACTATGACCCTTTAATGTTTCTTCCACTACTTCAACAACACGATCAATCTGCTGCACTCCTATGACCGATAGGCCATGTAAATAATCCGATTTGGGTGCCCCTTGCGGTACGCAACCGGCTACGACAACGTGCTTTCCGTTGGCCATGCCAGACTGGATTTCATTTCGAAATGTATCTTCTGAAGGATTCTTTACCGTACAACTGTTAAGTAACCAGAGATCCGCATTTTCCTTTTGATTCGTTAAATTGTAACCGTACGCAGCCAATTGACCAGCCATGTACTCAGAATCAGAATTATTGTGCGCACATCCCCAGGTTTTTACGTAAACCGTCTGAGTTCCTGGTATGACACTCTCGTAAATTTTTCTTTCTGGTAACTGGCGCTCCGCCGATTCCCCATTGGAGTCACTAACAACAATTTGTCCGCGCTTTTTAGGACGTACAGATACACTTTTCTTATTTCTATAACGATCTCGTGGTTTTACGTCGTCTTCTGATATGAGATCCTCTATATCATCGATATTATTTTCCGGTAAATCTTCCATGGCAGCCTGAATATTGTCGGGCATTTTTGACATTTCACCATGTGTTAGTATTTTGTGTTGTGTTAAGTTGATGTTTACCAAAATCGGATAGAGAATTCTCATTCCATCGTGTTAATCGATACTTTTAATTCTTATCGATATTTTGAAAATGAAAAGGGTTACCTTTTGTGTTGTTTTATTAAGTTTCCACAAATATGACTTTCTTAAATAAGGGACAACCAGAAATTTTTAAAGGCTGCTTGTTTACCTCCACTAAATGTCTCCTTATGACCTCTGAGCTACACATATTACTTGATCACAGATTATTTTAAAAGAAGGAACAACAACATTACTAACATCTTTTCTAGTAATTTCCTCAGTGAGATGTTATAGGCTAAGGCACCACAACTTCAGCCAGCGAAAGAGTATTCCGGGAGTGACTGAAAGCTTATATTAGACGAAGTGGTACCAAGATTCATCGGAACAGTTTCGACGGTTTAAACAGGACGGCAAATATTAATTATGTATTTATTGTCCTTTGAACTTGGTCAACCAACGGAAAATATTTTTATTATGATTTGTCAAATTCAAACAGCTTCATTACTCTTAAGACTATGGTAATAATTATATTTGTTACTTCTGAATGCGTTGGTCACGTTTCCTTGATTTCGTTCTTGCAAATACTGCAAACTGTTATTGGCTGTCGTCGTCCTCGTCCTATTTGCTCTCGCTCACGCTGCCGCTTATATTTCGCTACCAAAGCCGAGTTATTCAGATCGGGACTACGTGGTGTTTTTGTACAACAACAACAGCAAACACAATTGAAGAAACTCAACGGTACCGCTTCGCCCTCCTCAATGGTTTGTGGTAAATTTTTACCTCGCGTTTCCGGTAGAAACAGGCTCGCCAAGCCACCGATTATTAATAGGGTGCCCATTATAATTAACGGTAATACAAGCATACGTTGGCCCTTAAAGGATAAAATCGCAGAAACTGTTGAAATGATTTGGCAACAGAAGCTTTGCTTCCAGTACTTACCATGTGATTTATAATGGGTATGACAATCGGTCCGATCATCGCAACAACCGAACTGAAACTCATACCCAGGCCACGCACCACTGTTGGGTACAGTTCAGAGGCGAGAAGCGGAAGCACAACAAATGCCGACGAAATTCCCATCTTACCGACACAGTATAACAACAACATTACCTCTGGTTGCTCCTCATATAACAACGTCAATACACAGGCAACACCACCCACTAACATAGAAATGCAAAGTATCCAGCGCCGTCCAAAGTAGCTTAAACCTGGCCACAACATAAAATAAGTGGGCAATTCTACAACACCGGCCAGGAAAAAATTCCATATCTCATCGCCACCCAGAGCTGGTGCATAATAGCTTAATCCGACATAGACACTGGTGTTTGCAAACCAAATTAGCGTGATAATTAAAGTTTTGCGTCGCATATTTGGAGTGCGAAACAAATCCAAAATGCCATAAGATGACTCCGATTCTCCTCTCATTACCGCATCTGTTTGTTGTAATTTTTGTTGCACAATTTTGACGAAATCTGGCGGAATGTTATGACCGTTGACCCGAGCTATAGTTTTCAAAATACGCGCCGCTTCTCGCGTCTTACCCACTGCGATCAGCCAACGTGGCGACTCAGGTAGCACGAAGTAGCAGGAAAACAGCAATAATAAAGGGAGTGAGACAGTCAGTGTGAGAAAGCGCCAATCCCGTATAAGATAGACTATACCAGCTAATAGTACTAGACCACACGAGTAAGCAATATTGGAGACAATTGTACAAAAGACGCGTCTGTCAGGACCAACCAGTTCAATAGCTATACGAGTCATATAAATATATAGTAACAAAATTACTTATGTGCAATATATTCCTACCTAAAACGTATGGACTTGCGAGTATGGCTGGCACAGTAAGACCCACCACGAAACGCATACCCAACCATGAGTAGTAGTTCCATGCGAAGGCACTAGCCGCGCATGCGACAATTTCTATGATAAGATATACATAGAATGAAGGACGTCGTCCCCACATATCTTGCAAATAGCCGAATACATAGTTCCCGATCAAACCTCCAACACCAAACAAAACCAAAGCGAGCGTGACCAAGTAGCTCTGATCGCAAACAAGGTTCCACTAGATGGATCAACAAATAGTATTGCAATACTTAGTAACCTGATACTAGATACCTCGTATAAAATATTACCTCTGTAACCACGGTGCTGGTGTACATGCCACGATCGTAATACCAGCCATGTTGGCAGGCTTGTATCTGCGCATGACCAGGATTACCTATCTGCCAGACCTTATCCTGTTGCAACTCAATAGGCGTACGATATTCCATGTACCGCACAATATCCGAGTAGTTACGATTGTACATTATGCAACTTTCGTATTCAACGCTGTTATTTGAAACATCCAATGGTATGCTAAGGTTTTTCACCAACATGCCATAGTCCTGCGCCCATGGTTCCAGTTCGGGTACACGGCACCAGTGTTTCGGCGACGCTGCGATAAATAATTGGCTGTGGATTTAGGTAGTTTATTTGTTATGCAAGTTGTACGACCACTTTCTGATTCACCTGTAAGCATGGAAGGCACAAGGTAGCGCGGCAGGCAACAGTACCGAACAAATAATAATTTTTTGGTACAAACCAAAGGATCCGACCTCTTTAAGTACTTCATCAAAATCCATGGGTGGTATGATAATCAGACGGTTGAACAAATTCTCATAACTTCTTAAGTAGAGGGCTTCCTAAAATGATTGCGCCACAATCCGAACTATGCGCGACACAAAAGCCCACTTGGAACTGAAGGCGCGCGCGACTCAACCCAAGTTAATGGGGAGAATGCTCATCAATTGGCAGCCCCAAATATTTTGTAAATTCATAATTTTATGAGTCGCTGCGGTTTGGTTGCATTGCTGGTGATGGTGATGGACGATTCTATGAACGTCGATTTGTTCGTCTTCCAAATGTGTGATGCCTTAGTTACCCGGTCGACTTTATTTGTGGTTGTTTTGATTCACAATTTCAATTGGTCATAATTACATTATGGGCACTAGTCTGTTTAATTAATTGGCCACCACAGTGCTGCCAAGGTCTCTGTCTCAATGGGAGACTCAAAGACCACATGGTTTCTGGTTTGCGCTTATGTACATATATATACATTTGTATGGGACCCTGCATAACCTCTCATAAAACACAAGCTTCTTAATAGGGTTGGCATTAAACTAGTAATTTTACTTGGTCTTTTTTGGTAGTGTTGCTGGCATTTCCATTATTCCTCAAAATAATTTGATAAGCTTGGGTCGGCTAAGGCTGTTCATTTTCGGGTATTAAAGTTATTTTTAGAGTTACCAAAAGTTAAATTGGCTTACTTCCTTCTTAAAGCCTACAAATCTATAAATATACGTAAATTTCTCCAATAAAAAAAGGTTGGAAGAAGTTAAAGGTCAAGTTATGCTAGATGAGATCGGATCGTATAATCGGATCGTAGATCGTATATCTAGAAATCCTGGCTGAGGTTCCCTAAATCTTCACAAATCGATCAAGTGTTTTTGTTTACTAAAAATTTGGTGATGTCGAAGATGTTTTTATGAAAACCAGAAATATTATATATGAGCTCTGATTTCTTGAATTCATTTCTCTTTAGTTGCGAAAACCAAAACCTCAATCCACTACTGGGTTGCTGCGAATACTTTTTGTGAAATTATTTTTTATTTGCAATACAAAGCATGCATCTAAATGAATAGGTATTTTTATTTTCCAAACTCATGTATATTTGCAGGTTTGTTTGTATATACCGGATAATTTGAACGTAGACAACTGGAAAAAATGCAATAAGGCATTACACTCACTTAGGCTTGTACTATTATTAGTTCCATAACGAAGGTATGCATCTAACCACTATGTGTGCATGTTAGACAACTATTGTGTTTATTACGAGATAATTAATGTTTCTTCTCACGGAATATCGATAATCCTACATACAATTATTTGAAATTTCACTTCATAATAGTAACATACTACAAGTATACATACTAACGTGATCAAATTGAAAGGTGAATTTTGTCCATTTCATTTCCTTCAAAGTAATCCCCTCCCGCTGCAATACATTTATGCCAACGAATTTTCTAGTCATCATAGCACTTGGAAGAATCCTCCCTCGTGATGGCCATCAGAGCCTTCTTCGATTCAGCTTTTATATCCTCAATTGAGTCAAAACGGTGTCCTCGGAGTAATCAAACAAATGCGGTGGTTGCGGCACGATATTAGTTGAAAATGCGGCGAAATGACCACGAATAACCAATCCAGTATGATATGGTGCATTATCGCACTTCTGTGTTCAATAAATTCAGACATAGTAAAAAATCGAAGAATTCACTTTTAGAGCCTCACAAAACGACGCGTATCTCAAATACTAATGAATATTTGTCATCAAAAATTTACCAATTCGAAAAACACGCGAGGTATAAAAAAAATTCACAGTAGTAAGTTTACTTAGTGCGTTCCAAAGTAAACAGCATGTGGGCCAATCAAAATCCCTGATCACCGGAAATTCCATCGAAACTATGCGTAAATTCATCAAAAATCAGCCGAAGTCATCATTGAAATTCATGGAAATGGAATTGAACATATCCAAAACATCGATTTATCGCATTTTGACCGAACATTTGGCCTTACGAAAGGTGTGTGCATGGTTTGTTCCACACAAACATACTGACGACCAAAAATTGCTCAGAATCCAACATTCGAAGGACGACTATTTGACCAAAAATCATATTTTAACTATTAACCACTCCCCTTATTCCCCTGATATGGCACCTTGCGACTTCTTCCTTTTCGGAAAAATGCATTTGCCCATGAAAGGAAAGCGTAGAGGGCATTCAAAAGGCATATTGGCGGCCATACCGGCCAACGAGCTAAAACACTCGTTCGACATGCTTTTGGACCGTGCAAAAAGCTGTATTGAAGCAGAAGGAGACGATTTTGAATAAAATAAACTGATTTTGCCGAAAGAACCATTTATTCTGTTTTTTTAAGTCCTGTTTACTTTGGAACGCTCCTTGTACATACCTAAAATAATTCTACAAATGATTCCATTATTCTTATGGACTGCATGCCTGGTATTTTGGATCGAAATCGTTTTATATCGAACCTGTACTCAAACAATGCCAGAAATCCATCGAGATATCATCATTAAAGAATTACCAGCAACAGACGTGACCGAGAAAACAACGGATCAGACCAATAATGCTAACTAAGAACTAACAATTAGTTTATTTAAAACACCAACAACTTTTTTAAATTTTTTTAATACATTTATATAAATTAAACATCATAAAAGTAATATTGAACAAAATAAGTTTAAAAAAAATATAAAATGATTAGCAGGCCATTCCAAACTCATGTGCATTATTGTAATTTTTTTGATTCAGCTGTCTACGAGTCCCATTAGGCTTAGTATATACATGAATATTGTGACAATATCGATGTAAATACTAAGCGCTGCAAATATATAATCCTCTGGACTGATCGCGTACCGATGTTGACCGCCCAACATCATTTGTATATCAAAGATCAGATAAAAGGAGAATATGAGAATTCCAAGCGAGCAGTAAACTATCAAAAGCGTACGCGAAGGCACAAATATGGCTACGAGTCCGATTATAAGTAATATGATTGAGCCAACTAAAAGGATGGCACCACAGGCGGTAAAGTCTATGGCGGTTTGCATGGCAAACACGGTGAGCACAAGAACTACGAGCGTCGTTATGCCCAGCGAATATAGGACCTGTGTTGAAATGTTCGGAAAATTGTATTAAAGCGCTTGATATTTATGTCCATCATTTATGCTATAGAATACTAACCGTATCTGGCGAGTACCTGATGGCAATACAACCTAGCAAAAATGACTCGGCCAACGTAAAGAGTATAAGTAGTATGAAATTTAGAGGAAAGCTGCGACGAACGCCTTCACAGCACGCGATCGGTATCATGATAGCAACAATGCAACCCAATGCCACCCACATCAGCCAAGGACGTTCGTCCACGAAATCCTGTATCTCATCTACGTAAACGAACGCGAAGATAATTCCGAATGTTATGATGAGTTGTACCTGTAAACATTTTATTGGCGCATATCATTGGTTCGTAACTGCTTTTACCAGCGCACTATTCATACTCACCGCAATAATACCGAACACCTTCGTGATAAACGCATGGCGTACATATTTATCCTCGAAATCTTCAAAGGTCAAACTTTCTAAATCGCGTCTTTGCATTTTGGTCAATAAATTCTGGCGACTCATGCAACCAATCTGTATATATCAGAAGTTGTAACTAATTTTCTTTCCGAGTTCCTCAACTCGTTTGCGTCAAACAAAACGTTGAAGAAAAAAATGAATGTGTTGTCAGAAACTTCCAATATTTCGTGATTTATTTACACATTTTGAACTATTTTCCAATCGTCATTGATGAACTTAAGTTTTTAATAATTACATACGGACATGCTTTCATTATCTTAGTACTATATACTCCAATGATTTATTTTTGGAGTAGTGCGGAGAGTTCATGTAGATTGATCCTTCCATAAGAGATACAGAGGTTATCTCGGTGATTTTAAAGCCATGTTTTTTGCTATTTTTTCGATATTATTAACAGTGGTGGATGGATGACTCACATGATGATAATAAAGTAGAAGTTCGAAAAAAATAATTCTGCTACATTTTCAATGATTTGTAGACATTATTCCTTCGGAAACATAACATTTCAATTATATTTTTAACTAAAGTTTTTCCATACTGAAAACCGACAGAGAAACGTCGTGCTCTAATTCGCACTGTCTGAGTCAAATTTGATCAGATGGTACTGTAAGATGTACTGTAATAATTTACGTAACTGAACGGTTAATGTGAGATAGGGTTAATTGCGTGTAGATGATAGAACCTTGATCTTTAAATTGATATCAAAGTAAATAACTTTCTGCACAAATTCTTTAAATTTAATTAAAATATTTATTTTAAAGTGTTCGCTCTATTGCACACAAATTACTTTTCTTAAATAAAAAAATCTCTATTATGTAAACTAAAGTTGACCACTTAGTTACGGGACGCGCCAATAATAGCCAATATATACATGAAGATATTTATGATATCCAGGTAAAGATTGAGCGCCGCAAAGATGTACTCCTCCGGACTAATGGCATACTTATGCTTGCCGCCCATCATCAGCTGTGTATCGTAGATCAGATAGATAGAGAAGATTAATGCACCAATGGATGAGTAGACAAGGGTTATCACTTTGCCGGGTATGAAAATCGCCACAATACCAAAAATGAGGAATACAACTATGGCCACCAATAAAATGCCACCACACATGGTGAAGTCCCATTTCGTTTGGAAAGCGAACAGTGTCAAAGCTAGACAAACAGCAGCTGTGATGCCAACGGCCATCATAACCTAAGAACATACATGCATGTCTATCATTTTCGAAATGTTGAAAGCAAAGCTCCCTCACCTCGTTGGCGGCATAGTAGGTGGCTGTTACACCAAGTAGAAAAGACTCGGCCAATGTGAATAGAAATAGAAATATAAAATTTAACGGTGTTTGACGGCGTACGCTCTCACAGCAGGCCATGCATATCATGGTTACCAAGAGCACTGCCAACGCCACCCAAAATATCCATGACGTATGGTGAACCCAATCCCTGACTGCATCTACGTATATAAAGATCGTGATAATGCCGAAAGTGATGAGCAATTGCACCTGAAATGAAAATACAAGTATCTCAATTAAATTTCCAAATAAGTCAAGCATGTGTCGCATACCATTAGTATCGAATAGACTTTGCGTATGAAACCCTTTCGTATGCTCTCTTCATCGAAGGAGAAGCTTTTCGCACCTTCAGCATCGTAATTGTGATCTGTATAAGCGGCTAAGAAAAAATTAGTATACGAGTTATGATGAGTTGGTTTTTTATGTGTGAAGTGTGCATTATTCGTGTGTTTGAGTGTATTTTTGTTAATGAAAAATGATCATCTCCTCAAAATGTATAAATAGTTGATGGAAACTTTACAATGGTCGTCTGTGAATATATTCATCTACTGTCTCGGTGAGGTATGCGCTTTTTGTAGGAGATATTAAAGAAAAAGATCAGTATTATCAACGTAATGATTCAAAAGATCGAGGAATTCGCAAAACGCTAGCAATCATTTGAGTTTCGTTTTAGAGTTAAGTAATTGCTTTGCGTCAGTATTTAGAATCAGTGATTACTGAATTTGAATTTGATTTTTTTAACTGCATTTTTCGAATTCTGAGCAGAGGTGATACCAGATAATATGTATAATTTTGACACTAACTTTAGCCCGGAAGTTTGTAACACCGAGAGAGAAATATACGTACATCAGCGTGACGAGCTGACTCGATTTTTCGCCACTTCGCGTACTAGTCCCTCAGTTTTTGAGATATCGAACTGAAAATTTGCTCAGGTCCTTTTCTCTCCAAGAAACTGTTCATATGTGTATACCATATGGAAAACTTTTTACTTGACGAGGTAGCTTAATGAATTTTGCCATAAATTATTGTGCAAGACAACGATAAAATCGTCCAAAAAAATTTTAAATCGGACCACTATAGAATATAGATGCCATATAAACTGATCGATCCAAATCAAGTTTTTGTATGGAAATTGTATTTTTTGTTTTTGAATGCTTTATAGCTTCGGTGCAACCGAAGTTATTTTTTTCTTGGTATTTGTAACATTGAACTTATTTTTCCTGTAATACTAAACTTATTTTCTTGAAATTTTGATTTGCATGTTTCTGTGATTAATGATTAGCCTAAATAATTCATAAAGTGATAACAATACAGATTAATTTTTGAGTGTTATGTGCGTAAAGTTTGTGCGTTTATGTGCGTGTAGATTATTATACATATATGCTTACATATAATGTTATATGTATATGTACACATGTCGGTGTAAGTGCAAATTGTAAACAGAAGCAGGCTTTATTCCATTCAAAAGCAATAAGAACTTTATTTTCAGCATAACATTGAGTGCAAATAGCTTAAACCACAGTTATTACTACCTACAGTGCGTTTAGCTCAGTACTTTGAATTTTTTGCGGCGACAGGAAGTAATAAAATCCGTTTGAATTGCTGCCACAGGGTGTGCTAAATGTATGACGCTTACACAAACATACATACATACATATATATGTACATATGTAAATATGCCGGTTGTTTTGTTGTATTTTTCTCAAAATAAATAAAATCTTGAAGAGTTCGCGGCAGAAGAGTTGGAGAATGAACCCAAGTTATGTTTTTTTTTGTAAAGATTGGTCTAGCGTTGGCACTACAGACCTTTAGCACATTCAGCATTGAAAATGTTAAAAATAATGTAAGTAAGAAAACGGTTAATCAAATAGCGAATGCGTCTGTCCGAGTTATGAAATTTCTTCTAAGCAAAAAAAGTTTGTAGTACCCCATACACAGGTCTCGCGATAAACTGGTGTTGCTATTTTAATCCACACTACTGTACATATATGTGTATATATAAGAAATCAATTTCTTACTTTTCTAGACCATGCTAGCATGAACTAAGCTCATCCATTTAAGGTGAATACGTCCAACTACTTGCGAATAGAAAGCAAAGCTTAAAACAAGCATGCCGAGTATGTATGTACATATGTATGAATGTAATACCTGTGTAAATCGGTAGTTAGAAATAGAAGTAGCAACAATTTTCACAATATATTTGCACCATGACTCATACTCTTGCGTTGTTAATCACTTAGTTAATATAAAATAGTATCAAGCTTATGACCGCTAGTGATACACATTGTATTGATTACTAATCTTTTGGTACTAGTACATACATATACATATATGTATTTCATATCTTGACACTGATTCCTGGTAAAGTTTTAGCGACAGTATTGTAATCTTTGCACTTGGGGTTCCCCGATGTGTTTACTGCACTCTTGTAAGCGTATTTGTATATATACTTGCCTTGGTACATTTTTCACTTTGATTGCAGAACTTTAAAATTTTATTAAAAAAAATTGCTAAAGGAGCGTTAAATGTAATGAGTTATAGCGAGCGTTTAAATTCGTACTGTCGCTTCTCCAGTCGAGTATCCACCGTAATAGTTAAGACACGCAGGTGTTCCATTCCAGCACAATTAGTTGATAAAGTATTTAACTTATCTGCTGATAACGAAACGCATTGATAAACATTCCCAAGAGTGTCTGGATTCCAGTTCGCTTATGTGAATGTTATGAAAGAAAAACGAGAGCGCAATTGTAAATTGAACCCAAAGTAATTTCTCGAATTAAATGAAAACAAAAAGAAACGTTAACTTCAGGAGGGCATTTCAAAGCATAAAAGGGTATATAGAGATCTTTATCATGATTTTGATCATTTCGTTTGTATGGCAGCTAATTGGCATAGTGGTCCGATCAGAACAATTTGCTCGGAGATTTCACTGTTAACTTGGAAAACAATCCATGCCAATTTTAGTGAAGATATCTAGTCAATTAGAAAAGTTTTTCAAGCACATGCTTTAGATCGTTCCGTTTGTATGGCCGCTATGTCGGCGGTTCTGACAAATGAACAGGTTCTTGGTGAAAAAAGAATGAGCGCAAAATTTCATAGCGATATCTCAAAAGCAGGGGGACAATATAGCCCATACTTATATACCGACTTATGGCTAATTTACTGATCTCGTCACGCCCATCATTTATGTACATACTTACATATGTATATTATGTAGTGTCTTCGACGCTTCCTTCTGGGTCTTATAATCTTCGTGACAAACCCAATGTACTCTGTTCTGGGTATACAATTTTCTGAAAATCAATGCTGTATAATATTCAAAAAGTACAAACGAGGTATTAAGTTAGCCTTATCTATGAAAGTTCACCCAGATTATTTCTTGTAGTATTTATATACAACAGAGTTTTATATAGAATAAATACTTTATTGTAAGTTATTTTTTGAAGTTGCATATATATATTTATTACATTAATTCAGTTATTAACCAACAAAATGTACATAGGTTTATGTTGATTTCAACGGTTTTCATTAGTTCATTTTCAATAGGACTTTTTAGTACATACAGTTTAATAAATTGTTAAATAAATCCTTTTTGCATTTGCCATTCATGTTTGAAAACCGTTCAGCGGGAATCCTCTATAGCGACTATGATTTGGTAGCAATAACAATTTCCCTTTTTTTGGAATAAGCGAATAATTTCGTGTCATCATTACTTACTTTTGATAATATCGTATTTTGCAAGTATGAAGCCTAAAATATTAAAGATTCGTTCATCTTATTAAATAATTTTGAATATGTACTACAGTTAACAATATAATAAAAAAAAAAATAATAATTATCTTAATAAACAAAACAATAGTTGATTAGCAAATATTCATTAAGTAGGTGCATAAATACCTACATACATATATTATTGTAACAGTTCCAATAAATGTTTTTGTTTTTTTACTTTTTGGTCAATGTTCTCTCCGGTTTCTACTGTTATTCTCTAAAGAGAGTAATATGCTTTTCACCGGTAAATATTCATATTCAAATATTAGTCTTTACACTGAGTTATTGTTTTGGAAAAAATCACCACAAGTGTTGACAACTGTGCTATAATTTTTGAAAAAATGTTGAACAATAGAGATTCCGCGCACTAATTAATTGATTGGTTAATGATAATAAAAGCTTTGTACATAGCACAGTATAAATTAAAAAGTTAATTTGATTTGAGATTCACAAATTTCACATATACGATTACATATTATAAGTTCAAAAACTGGTGAGCATGTATAATGCTAGAAAACAAATTTTGAAAATGGAAACATATAGAAAATTATTCTGCAACTGGCGTTTTCAAGATCTAATCAGCTGCCTTAGCAATATAAGCTTT
Organism: Bactrocera neohumeralis; assembly: GCF_024586455.1. Lineage (NCBI taxonomy): Eukaryota > Metazoa > Arthropoda > Insecta > Diptera > Tephritidae > Bactrocera > Bactrocera neohumeralis. The sequence goes on from NC_065921.1 coordinate 6,434,475, forward strand.
AAATAGATTTACTCCTAGTCTCTGGATGCGCCTATTATTGTCAAAATGTACATGAAGATGTTTACAATGTCCAAATACAGATTAAGCGCAGCAAAAATATATTCCTCTGGGCTAATCGAGTACTTATGATCGCCGCCCATCATGAGTTGAGTGTCGTAAATGAGGTAAATAGAGAAGAGTAGCGCACCAATGGATGCGTAAACCAGTGTTATGATTTTTCCTTTGATGAATATGGCCGCAATACCGAATACAAGGAATACAACCATAGCCACAACTAATACACCTCCACACATGGTAAAGTCATATTTGGTTTGAGTGGCAAATAGTGTTAGGGCCAAACAAACCAGAGCTGTAATTCCGACTGCTAGAAGTACCTGAAGCATTTGAAAAAAAAAGAAAGATTTTAATAAATATATTAATGGAAAGAGATAATCGTAAATTTACTTCTTGTGGTGCATAGCGGCTGGCGGAAACTCCCATTAAAAACGATTCTGCTAGTGTGAACAAACCAAGGAAAATGAAATTCATCGGGGTTTGACGACGTACACTCTCGCAACAAGCCATGCAGATCATTGTTACAAGCAAAACGGCCAATGCTACCCAAAAGATAGCTGGATTTCTGTATGCAAATTGTTTGGTGGGTTCATGGAATACAAATAGAGCTACGAAACCAAAAGTTACAACCAATTGACCCTGTTTAATAAAAAAAATACATATTAATATTTTCACAAGTAAAGTAAGTAAAGGTTTAACACACCATAAGTATCATGTAGACTTTGCGAATAAATCCTTTGCGTATGCTCATATCATCGAAAGAGAAATTCTTTGGTTGACCTTCGGGATCATCGTAGGCGCCATAGCCACCGCCCGCTGGTGGAGGCACGACAAAGCCGGGTTGTGGTGCGTAACCACCAGGTGGGTAGCCTCCTGCTGGTGGATAGCCTCCCGTTGGTGGATATCCTCCTGCGGGTGGGTAACCACCCTGTGGTGGATAACCGCCCCCTTGTGGTGGGTAGCCGCCTTGTGGTGGATAACCACCATAATATTGCTGGTTAGGGTCTGTGATGATAATGTGTAAGGCATGTTACGCAAATTAAAGTATATTGAATCATAATTGAAGACTTGTTAACAAAATGCTTTAACAAATGAGAACAATAGAATGAAAATAAAAGGAATGGACAATACAAATGTTTCAAGCACAAATGCATAGGTAAAAAAAATTCGAGCACTCAACGAAAATATCTACATGTGTGTATATGATTGTATGAAAATTTTTCGTTTTGATGTTTATGAATTGATTGTTGTAGCAATATTAATTTCGTAACGTTAATAGCTTCACCAACGATATTTTATCATTAAGGTATAAATGTAGGTATATTATTATGTATGTACATATATCTACTGGATATGAAAGTGTTTAGACAGTTGTTTTCTTAATGTTTTTATCAGTTGTGGAACATGTACGTACATAAATAAGCACATATATATGTATATGAGTAGTACTAATTACATGTGGCTAAACTAAGAGCATTTCATTAATGTATCTTTAACTTGTATTGTTTAAAATATGCAGACACATTGAATTCACTTTAAGTAATTTAATGATAACAATCACTTCAAACATGCAACTACAAATTACTTGAGTAGTTGAGTTAAAAAAAAAGCTTAAATTAACCTTGATACGTTGGGCCAGCCTGCCACGACATTACTAGAAACGTGTATTGATTTCCGGATAATGAGACGTTTTCAAATATTTCAAAACAGTTGTTTTTGCTTTTCCAATTATTGATGTATTTTTTTTAAACTATGAATGTCTAATTGGGGATGTATAAAAAAAGAAAAGCAAGATTATTTAGTTGTGACCTCGTATAACTTACCCATATTTTATTCTTATAGATTAAAGTGGATTTATACTTTTTTTAAAATACCTGTAAAATATAAAAAGTATGCAATCCGTTAATATAAATATTGGTAAAATTAATAAAATATTACATTTAATTAATGCATATGAATATAAAATAAATTAAAGTGTTTTGGAATTGAAAATGAATATCCCTCAAGTCTAGTTGATAGTCAAGTCAATTGAACATATACATTCCTGTTTCTAAATTTAAATAGTTCACATATTTATCGTTTTCTGTTTTATCAAATTTCGCAATGGCAGTGACGACATTAAATCCAATACTAAAGCATTTTTATATTCTAATACGAGTTTTTCCACAAACTGCCTTTACCTTGCCCTGTACACACCCGAAAGATAGCATCGTTTTTATGCGGTGTAGTATTATGTGTAAGAGAAAGATTGATTACAGAGAAATGACTCATGGGATGTGGAAGACCACAACAGTTGGCCTCCAATTGCCTTTCAAAGAGGAAGTAAAAAAAAATATTATTGTTAATCCCCTCTTTATCAATTCACTTATATACACATAAAAATCATACTAATTGGCTTTTGTTGCAACCAGAATTAAGCGAAAGCAACGATAATGGATTCTCCAGAAAAATCTTTAACACAGTTTTACGAAAACATATGAGACCGCTGCGAATTATCACGAATTTGTAAAAAATTTTCTATTTTTGATTACCTTCCAAGAATATGACGTTTTTCAACAGAAAACTCTGCAATATTTATTTTCACTTTTTACTTTTTTTTGGCAGCAACGCAAAAGCGCTATTTGTTTTGGTCTCGGTAAAATTGCAATTGCGGCAGATACGACGAAAATTTTCTTATTGAAGCACAATCAACCGCAGCCAATTTTACAATGAATGCAACATATGCACAGGGTTGCTTTGATTAATAATAGACAAGAATGATAGAAATACTTTACTTGAATAATAGAAAACTTTAAAGTATTGCCAAAAAGTAAAAAATTGAAATTTCGAAAAACTTTCCAGCAAAGCGACTATCTAACGATATAGATTCCAGTTTAATAACTGCTATTGCCGTGTTTTTTAATATTTTCCTCTTTGAAAATTTAATAGAATATTTTTGAAGTGTAATAGCCTTGACAGACGGCAGCGTTAATCCGGATTAACTGTGCAATCAGATCCAAATTTGTAGATGACAGACGGCAGCTATGCGAGTTTGAAACTCTCATAAACAGCTCATTGTCCTTTTTATAATATTTTTAATGAAAATTGGTAGAAGATTAACATTACGGTTGTTAGCCGACCAATTTTTACCAAACCACTTTTTATTACAAAAACATATCAACACATTATTTTTAAAACTGCATCATAACATAGAAGTTTTATTGATATTATATTGAGAATTTGATAAACAGCTGTCAGGGTTGCTTGTATTTCATTCACAATAGATGAAAATTGGCCATTTTTAACAATGTTGCCAACGAAAATCTCACAAACTCCCTAAAATTTTGAGAGTTATTTTTGGATTCAGCAACGGAGTTAGCTGTGGTAACTCCTGAATTAATCCCGAAAAATGCAATTAATCTGGTTTAACGCTGCCGTCTGTCAATGCTATAAGACTACAATGTACCATTGGGCTTTAATAATAAAATTTAACTGTTTCATAACAAAGAAAAAAAGTCATATAAATGAAGTACCCCTTGTTTCTAGCAAAGAAACAGCTCACACACACTTTCAGAATAATAAACTCAATAATTTCTCTTTTCATAAACACCCATCAGACATACCAATATTTTAGCTAAATAAGTAAAACAAAGTTTTCTTTAATTAAATAATTTTATTCGTTTTAATTTCCTATTTAAATGAGTTTTAAAATTTACTTTATTAACTTTTCTAAATTTTCTTTTGTTTTAGTTAAAAAATTGTTTTTACTTAAATCTGAACACAAATGGAATAAACAAAAAAAATAAATAAATTTAATTTCTACTATTTAACCAGATTGCGGGAAAAGTAATGATGATTTTGTAGGCGTGTCCGCGGATTCATTATCTAAGTCTGTGAGATTATTTGCTGAGCTTACCTGAAATACAATAAGATAAGAAATGCATTATATATTTAAATAATATTTGTTTGTGCTTATAAGTATTTACAGGCGTAACGGAAGTAATAATAATTTTCGTATGAGATCTTTGTTGCAGCAGAGCGGTATCTTCTGCCGCCACTTCGCAGTCGAGATCAACATTAGCACCGGCATCACTGTCGATCTCCCATGAGGGGTAATGATCCATTTCGCCTTCGCAATTAAGATCCTCCTCTTCGAAGTCTTCAACCTCATCGATGAGTATAACTAGAAAAAATGTTGAAAAATAGTTTTGATTTAGATAGATAGATCATAAACTTAGAGAGTAATTCATTCGCAACTTACTTGAGTTTTCCTTTCGTAAATTCGGTTTTAGGCTACTACTTAAGGGTTCATTTAGACCAGGTATCGTTATAGCAAAATTATCTTCTTTATAAATTCCTCTATCACAAGGATTGGAGGCGGATCTGCGTGAAATTGAATATGTACAATTCTTTAACTGTAAACATTTATATTCCATGTAAATTACTCACCTTAGAGTTACACGTTTTTTTGGATTTTCTATTTCGGATATGGCATTATCACTATATAGTTTAAAAGGACTAACCGACGCCAAATCGAAGGATGGCGCAAACGCACGCCCATCGGAAACCTACAATATACAGATCGTTTATAACAGTTACAATTATTGTTATTGTTATAAATTGAATACTTAGTGCCCTTTTCTGAATGTCTGGTTTACCGAAAAAGCATGCTTGGTCGAGTTAATCAGAACTTAACTGACAGATAGTAGCTAACCAAACATTGAGAAAACGACTCCTTAAAATACTTAAGACAATTTTAATTTAGTTTTTTTTTTTTTTTTATTTATGTTTTAATTTGTATACTTTGCTGCTTACCTTATTGTCATCCCTGACCCCGATTTTCGTCGCCGAGAAGAAATCTCTTCTAGCACTGATTGTCGCATGTGTACTATTAGTATTATTACTATTACTAGGTTTATTATTGACCGCTGCCCAATCGCCCCGTTTCGAGTGATCTTCATTGTTATTATTGGAATGTTTAACTACAGGCTGTGTAGACAATGGAAGTGCTAAGAAGCGTTCACGATCCTCCATATAAGCTTTAATAAGTACATCTAATTTTTCTTCAATATCAGCGACCTAAGAATTTAAGAAATTTTTAGTTAGAAAAAATAAATATTTTGTGGTTAGTGAAAAAAAATAAAGTGTCTTTTTGTACATTTTCCTTTCAATCCTCAAAACGCTTCTATACTTTTTTCTATAGCCTCGTGGGCTTCTAAGTGTTTTAAGGGATTATATCCACTTGCGATTAAAAAAAAAAAAATTTTTACATGTACATATTGTCACCTGAAATTCAAAATAACGTAACAACATTTTCGAAAATTTACAGTGGCATGAATTAAACACGACATAAAATGGAACATGAGTGAAAAAAAATTTTGATATTGGTTAAAACTAGTTTATATCTGAGCGCAGAACCTGAAAATGTTGGACGTATGTAATATTATGTTTGTAATTTGAAGTAGTGAATCATAATCAATAAGACACTCAATTTCGAATTTTTTGATGATACGTTATTTTGCATTTCAGGTGACGATATATGTATATATTTTAAAATGTTTTCCGAAAATTTGAAGCTGATCTGGAAAACAATGGGTTATCCAAGTAGATATACTTTTTCGAATAGCCCTATTTTGACAGTTCACGCAAGGGTCGTGTCAAACTGTAATGTTCTATTTGTTCAGTTTAGTTTTACATTTCATCATGGAAAGATTTACACCTGAACTACCTTTACAAGTCATTCAACTTTATTACGAGAGCTCACGTTCTGTAAAGAATGTGTTTCGCGCGCTTTACTCAACTTATGGTTAACATAATCGGCCTGTTGAGCGTAGTATTCGCAACACCATGACCCATCTTAAGATTCAGAATTTATTATTGGCTAATATTCGACCGAATAGATCATGTTCAGCATGCAGCGACAAATATACTATATAGCAGGTGTAGTTGAAAGTGTACGCGAAGAGTCACAGCAACTCGGACTGACGTATGGAACGTCTAGGCGTATTTTACGTCGAGATCTTAAATTGAAAGCGTACCTTCCCAAGCGACAACGCCTCGCTCTATGGCCTCTTGAAAAGTTCCAAGAAGATCCGACGTTTCCGAGCCAAATTTTGTTGAGCGATGAAGCCTTCTGGCTCAATGGGTATGTAAACAAGCAAAATTACCCTACTTGGGAAGAAGAGTTTCAAGAGCTGCCATTTCATCAAAAAAAAAAACAACGTTTTGGTGTTGTTTGTAAGCCGGTGGAATTATCGGTCCATATTTCTTTAAAAATGATGCCGTTATCACGAAATGATAACCGACTATTTGCTTATAATTTCACGTTTTGGGGTTTTCGGTCCGGTCGATTGGCCACCAAGATCGTGTGATATCACACTGTTAGACTTTTTCCTGTGGGGATATATACATAAAGTCTAAAGCCTATGCAGACAATATTGCTTCGACTCAGTCCTTGGAGCAAAACATCGCTCGAGTTATTCGCCAGCCAGTTACCAGTCGAAATGTTAGAACAAATCATCGAAAATTGGATCCAACGGATGGACCATCTAAAACGTAGCCGCGGCCAACATTTGAAAGAGATAAAGATTCCTAAAAATAAATGCCAAAGAATGTTCTTTCGAATGATAGTAAACATTCTCCATTAAATTTGAAGTCTTTGTGTTTTTTTTTTTAAGTAAGGAACCTCGAATGCAATATCCTATAGTTTTGGAGATATGAGAATTGAGATTTGTAAGAATTGTTTAATGTGGTGTAACATAATCGGCTCGCAAAACACGTTTTTCTCGAAACGATGTTTCCACACTCTGTAAGGAAAATTTCTCTGAAACGGCAGGACCAACCGACTAGAAATATTTAAACGACTTTCTTAGATATAAAGTCAGGTAATCAACGAAGGAATAAGATTTTTGATACAATTTTTTATTTTTTTAAGCCAACCTGATGTGAAATTTTCGCACAAAAGACAACTTTTTTGGGAAGCCGAAGATCGGCTAAAGAATCCAGCGAAAAAATCGATTAAAGGACGTCAAATTATGTAAAGGTACATTGTTTATTAAATAAAATCCGTCTTCTAAGAATTAAAAAAACGCGTTTTTTTTATGCCCAGCTAGTGGATATAACCCCTTAATGGATTAAAATTCTAAAATATGCTTTTCTACAGCGCTCTTACGGAAAAACCCGAAGCATATTCGCTGCAGCATATGATCGCAAATATAACAAAAAATTTATGTGTGTGGTCACCTGAGATTTTTTATCCACCTTCTATTTAAAGCTTGTTTCTTACCTGTCGCTCTACTTTGACTACTCGCGAAGCTAAACTAATTTTAGAAGCGTAAACATCTTTTGATTTTGATCCTTGCTTGCCAAGGATTTGGTCGAGTCTAAAAATTTCCAAAAAAAACAGTTTTAATTATATAAAATAAATAAAAATTTTATATTTTTTTCCGTTACCTTGCATGTACATTTTTGACCCGACTTAGCAGGTCCACGTGACCTGCTGCATATTGTTCCATCACATCTTTAACGTCATACGGCTTGAGAGCTTCTTTGAATTTGCGCCGAGCCACAAAGTATTTCAGCTGCGAAAGTAAAAGTGATTTTAGTTGTTTAAAAGCGATCTCAACACGTAGATTCATATAAATATTCATAAAATGCATCTAAATGCTTCTGGAGCGTGTGCTTTCTTGCGTAGGATCATAAAAACCGCAGATATCAATGCTAGGAGGTGCTCTAACGAAACTTGAAATTCAAGCAACAGAACGGAAGAGAAACCGAGGAACTTAAAAGAAACGTTTGCGCATTTGGTATTTTTTGTCTTTGCTTTGGTTTTGGTCTCTTATGGGATGATGATGCTTCCGAGTGCATTGGATTTTTTGTATCGACTTTTTGCTCCTGACCCACATGGACTAAGTGCACTATCAGACCCGCTTTTTATTATTTAATGCTCTTGTACCAATTAACTGGTTATCATTGGAGCTTAACTGTACAGTATTTCATTACCCTTCGTAATTGAGTACACGCTGTGAATGTGTTTACTCTGCGTTGCTTACCTTTCTGATGAATCGTATGGCCGTCTTATGTTGGCTCGTCAATTGCGTATATCGCGGCTCCTCGTCTTCATCTGCATACAGAGAAAAAATGGCAGAAAAGAAGAAAATAAAAATAGTATGTACACATTTACGAAAATAAATTGATCACAATTTTACGGCCACACAAATCAAATATTGTACAACAACAATGAAATTTACAATTACGAGTATAGAGTAAGTAGAGTAAATATGTAATGAGAGTTCCTATGGCATAATTAGTTAGGCACGAGTATGTGGGCAAATAGTTTAGTAATAATATATGTGGGGGTGTAGTAAGATTACTGACGAATTCAACTAAACATAGTAGCTAAATGATGGAGACATATTTTACGCCGAGTATGCACTAACGAGGGCAAGATCAGTCTGCATTGAGAATACCGAAACATCAAATACAGTTACAACAAAGGTAGCAGTCCAAAAGTTCTCTATTTGTTAAAAAAATAGGAAAATCTTTGGAAAACTAATAATATTCGACTTATTACAACACACACTAAATAATATTCGTTTTATTTTCGTAGACACTTTCGGGTATAACATTTGGGTTCTAGCATGGTTTCTACACAGCTTGTATACTGTAGTGGGCACAAATTTCGTTTCAGAAACGGTTTTGTCCACATTAGCTATACATACTATTTGCTTGAGTACAGCAATTTCGACTACAAAGGGTATCCATAAGGTTACTACACGAGTACCCACTCTCTGTGCATCCAGCACGCCTACGTGCAACACCTTCGACACCGCCGCCGCTGCCACCAATGGTCAAACCACCGAAGCGACATCGTCCCTCACGCACGCTATTGCCGCGCTTGTCATGCACGCTGGCCAGTAGGCGTGGCTCGAGGTATTGCGCCCGATTGTAAAGTTCACTATCACGCGTCTCGTCGCAGGTCGATGTTTGAGGCAGTGAAAAATTCGAACCGAAGAAGTCGCCCTGCATGAAGCCGCAAAGTATCACAGGTACTGGAGAGGGGCTATTGCTCGCATTATTCGCCACTATTTCGTTCTTATTCGGCGGTAGCGGTTGCACGCTTGAGACTTTATTATTACTGAGGACTGACGAACAGAGATTCCTGAAGGAATTTGGTTTTTGTTGTGTTGTTGTGGCACATGGTGTTTTGGCGTGCGTTTGCGTCGTTTGTTGTGGTTGTTGCTTGTTGTTGTCCGTTGTTGTATTCCTACAAAAACTTCCAAGAGAAATAGAGCTGAACTTCTGCTGATAATCGATTAGTCGAGGTTTGGGATTTGCTATGTGTAAAACGAAAATAAGTGTTTGGAGAACATTTACATACAGACAATAAAAATATCACATCATTAGAGAGAGAGCTAGCATATGTATGGTGTACTAGCAAACTCTAGCGACTTCAAATTCAACTAGCTGGGGAGGTATAAGGGTTTTCGGAGGATTATCAATATGATCGCGTCAGTTGATTATCTCAAGCCTCTACATCGATGACTTTGCAAAGGATTTTAAAGTACATATCTTAAAGGTGCTAATGAGAATGAAAAACACATACATACATATATGTAAATAGCTACATACTGTACTAGCCTGGCGTTAGAATACTAAAGGAAGTAAATATCATTACTGGCACTGTAGTAAATATGGTAGAGAACAGAGAACCGCCAGCAAGGCGAAATATGCCACTTAAAAGAAAGATCCAATCTGCCATTTCTGTAGATTCTCTTATTATCGTACGGGTACTGGTTTATTTATGTACAGGATTTGTCCGAAATGTAATACCAATCGTTATAATTCTTTAAAAACATTCAAAACAGGCTCCTTCTGCGTCGATGCAACATTGCCAACGCGATTTCCAAGCATTCAAGGCGTCATGGAAGGCTTTCTCCGGAAGTGCATGCTGCTTGGATCCCCTCTGTCATTTCAAAATGCTTGCCTTTCATCGGACTTTTCTGGCAAGGAAACAAAAAGTCCGAAGGTGTCACATCTGGACTGTAGAGCGGTTGCGGAAGCATTGGGATGCCGGCCTTGGTTAGATAGCTGTTCACAAGAAAGGCGGTGTGGGCCGGGGCGTTGTCGTGGTGCAACCAATCGGCTGCGATGTTTTGTTGAATCAAATCATGGTGGACGATGCCTTTAATGTCAAAAAAGACAATGAGTATCGTTTTCACTTTGGATTTGCTCATTCTCAGTCTTCAGCAGCGAAATTTTCCCGGCCCTCCAGAAAGGCCTGGTGGCACCGAAACACACTACTTCTTGCTAAAGTAACATCTGGCTAAGTCTGCTTGATCATATCAAACGACTCTGTCGCAGATTTACCGAGTTTCACTCAGAACTTAATCGCGTACCTCTGCTCTAACGAACGATCTCAACCAAATACAATCGTTGCGCGCACGCTCCGAAGAAAATCAGTCCCTTTACTTTTCGGACAAACCCTGTAAGAGATATCGACTAAAAGTCGGTTAGCATAGAGAAAACCGCTGCCAGGGTTGATTATAGTAAATTCTTGTAGAAAAAATCTGCGAAAGGTTCTTGCAGAGCGCCGAGCGAACCCTGAGAACTGCGGGCCCGGGAGGAACTCGATCTACCAGCCTATCTCCTTCACTGTTCATACAAATACGATATAAAATGCTATGTGGTTCTAGCGGCCCATAAGATAACGAAAATAGAAGAATAAACAAGTTTAAAGAAAGCTAAACATTATTCACAACAAAAAAAAAATGTGGAAATAATATATATGTATGTATGTATGTATGTAGTTAGTGAATTGGAAATAGAAGTACTTGTATAACATAACTTTGAATGTATATTGGCTTTGTAAGAAAACATCAAAACACAAAACTAAAACATATACAAAGTAAATGTAACACATAAGAGGCAAAATTATTAAGAGGACTACATTATGAGCAACAGACAATGTATTATGATTATATTTCGAACAATATCAAATTGTCAAAGCCAAGTCAACTATATGGCACTGTGCTAACGAGTACTTATGTCAAGCTTTTCAAAAAAGGAAAATTATTTACGGCCAAAAGTCTACCATGATTTTCCTGTAAAGAATTATGTATGCAAATGTAAATTATTCCCATGCACCCTGTATAATATTACTGAATTCAACTATTTTTATTAATTAATATATTATTATTATTATTATAATTATTATTTATTGTTTATTGTTTTTTTGGTTAGAAGTGATTACAACTAGACGACAACATCCAATGCAATGACGTGAAATTGACAACAACTGCACTTACCATCGGAATTCTTTTTCAAAACACTTGTTTCTACCACCGAATCTTCACTAAAACAGGGATCTAAAGTTTTGCCATTTTGTATTATTTCTGGAAATGTACAGAAGAAGGCAGCAGAAAGTAATAAAAAAATACAACAAAAAGTACTGTGGAACAAAGTGGCACCAAATAAGTAACTTGAATTTAGAAAACCATAAACAAAGTACAAAATTAAAAAAAAAAGAAAAAAAGTCACTTTATTTACTTAATTTTTTTCATAACAATAACAACAACAACATTAATGAATTAATTAACGTTAGTGACACGAGTGCATACGAATTAACGAAAACTACAGTTACAATTGTGTCGTAACAATAATTGAGGGAGTGAGTTGAAATGCTGCAAAACCCGCACTGCTGTTGCAACCCTGCGTAACTGACAAAATTAAAATTTTTTTGCCAACATATTAGTTACGTATTTGTTTTAAAATTATCACAGACTTGAAAATTTGCAAACTTAAATTTTTGAAACGAAATATCGAAGAAAAAAAACGATAGCGACTAGTTTGTAAAAAACACGATTGGTACTCGTAAGTAATGTGAGTAATGAAAATGTAATGAAAGTGTGCCGAAACCACTAAGTACTTATTAGTAACCATTATGCTTCCTTGTGGTGTTTCGTAATAATTTAGTTAGTAGTGATTTGCTTGGTGAATTTATGTACGAACTCTTAAGATGATGCGTCCACATTTTGGCCGTTATGAGTTTTTGAAATTAGTTTCTCTGATGAATATGACATATGTATGTATGTTTTAATTGCTGTTGTTTTGGTGGTGCAAGCAAGGTGTGTGTCTTACATACGTTTGGATTAGTGGCTTTTGTTGGCAACTGAAACATACCCAAATTCTCCACAGATGTATTAATCTCTCGCATTGTACGCGTGTATTTGGTGATCTTTGACGGGCCTTGCGGTATAATGGTGTTTAGCTCGCGCGGTGGCATATTCTGGCTGCGGTGCCGCCTTATGGTTGGGAGACGCGTTACGAATGAGGCATTGTGCTTAAAGCTAGATGAAGCTCGTCTAAATTGATAGAAAAATATACATACATACATACATACGTACATAGAATCGGAAGTAGGTAGGCGCTACATACATACATACATAAAGTAGTAGTTTTGTATGATTTTAGAGTGAGTTATTAGTAACACTGACATTGTTACACGGGACTACACTAGTGACTACAAAGTATACAAATTTTTTATATTTTTTTATTTTTTATCAAATTGTTATGTTTTGTATGTTCACTTATTGACATTAGGCGTACACATTGAGACATGTTTGTATATTTGTTTTATTGAAAATATGCTTGAAACTGCTATGGACTAGCGAAATATGTTTGTATGTATTACATAAAGTTCTAAGGCACCTTAGCAAGTACATAAGTGTACATGTGTTATGGGGGTCTTGAGCAATTGGGTTGTGGGTTCTATGGCACTTATGTATGTAGCTCTAAGAGTTCGTGTTTAAGTGTTTGCTGATTTTGGTGTACATACGAGGTTTGGTGTGTATATATGTAGTAGATATTCAATATTTTTTTTACCTATATTCACTTAAATTCTTAAATAATCTATCCCAATATTCAGAACTGTAAAAACAAAATAGATATAAAAATATATATACACAGTTGTAGTTATTTGTTGTAACCCATTGGAGAGAAAACTTAATGCCAAACAAATCAATAAAAGTTTTGTGTAATTAAATTTGTAACATATTTAACATTTTTTTCGATCAAATGTCGTTTGTACGTATTTCAGTTCAGTGTAAACGTGCTGTAAGTGTTTTTGCGTACAGTGGTGTGTGGAAAAATTGCTGCGCACAAGTGAAGCGTTTCGGTGGTTGTGTTGTTGTGCTGCCTTGGCTGTGCGCTAACGGTGTAAGGTGAAAACGTGTTTCTGGTGCCGTAGAACGCATTTGAATTTGCGCTTTTGTGTGTTGAGGGAACGCTTTAGAGTGTGCGCCAAATAGAGTTATTACGTAGGTATAGGTATATTTTCGCCAGCAATACTACAATTAGGTTTCCATTTTGACTAGGAAAGTGGAAAGTATGTTGACAGTTTCTAAAGCGGTTAAGCGACAGTCTGGAGCATGCCCACATAAATGCACTCACTAGTTAATCTAAGCCTAAAAAGCTGTTTTTCTATTTTTTTTTTTTTTTTTGGAAAACTTGCTAGTTTTTGCTTATATATAAGTTTGTGTTGTTTACTTACGAGGTGGGCGGACTTGGTAAAGGCACTTCGTGTACTTTCCAGGTGGCGATCGATATTGAATGTTCGTCCGCGGCGTAACAACGCCAAACGGCCTGTATGAGCGTGGCGGCCGGCTGCCGTCGCCGTATCATGTGCTTTTGCCGTTGCTGCTGCTGCACTTTCAAGGCGAAACCGCTGCCAAGAATGCCCTAAAAATACATACACAGTACAATATAACATATAGTATGTATGTGCGTATACAAAAAAGTGTGTTACATGGGGCACATGTGTAAATTGACGGACGCACAAAATCGCTAAAGATATTTGTGCTTGTAAAATGCTCAAACTAAATCTTCAAGTACACACATAAAATATTTTTTAATGATAAGGGCAGCAAACCGATGCTGCCGCACAATGTCAAGTGTACGCTTGTAATTGTTTTATATGTAAAGTCTGCGGCGTAAAATTTGAATGAGCATAGAGTTATTTAGAAATTAGAATCGATTTCATTTGGTGATGAACTTTTGCATGAATTCTAGTTTCGTGAAATATTGACTTCATTTAGAATAAAAGTTTTAATAATTGTCGGAGTAATTTGAGATCTGATAGAACTTTAATGAAATATTTTATTAGTCAAAATTTGCTATTATACCCTAAATAGGGTATATCGTCACGCAGTTTGTAACATCCAGAAGGAAACGTTGTAAAAGCGATCATCGTGATGGGGTGGGACGATATACTAATGTGGGCTAGAAATAGTAAGACTTTTCAATTTAAATTTTGCGCGAAAAGCCGTTCGTCGAAATATTTCTTTTTATGTTGGTATGACTGTCAGTGACATCTGTGTCAAATGTCACATCAAAATAATCATTAGTGTTTAGTATACGCTTCCCTTTCTGAAGTACATGAAGTGCATTCGGCGATTTTTACGATGTTCCATTAAATTTTGTGTGCGGATTCAAATTTTTGGTGCCGAAACGTTCAGAATGTTGAAAAAGGCTCTCGATGAAAATTGTTTGTTGCGAGCAAGTGTTTTTGATTGGTAAAAATTATTCAAAGAGGGTCGAGAACGCGTTGACGACGACCCACATCCGGGACGGCCATCAACATCCGCTGATGATCAAAACGTCATTAAAGTAAAGAAATTGGTGCTGGAGAATAGGCCATTAACAGCCAAAGATTTTACTGGCATCGTTGAAATTTCAGAAGGATCAGTGGCAACCATTTTGAAAGATCATTTAGGCCTAAGAAAAGTGAAAGCACGATTAGTTCCAAAATCACACAATTTTTACGAAAAAACAGCGTCGCGTTAACGTCCGCGAAAAAACACTTTCCGACTACCAGGATGCCATGAAATGTAGTATTGCTGGCGCTGAGTCTTGGATTAATGTTTACGACCCGGAAACTGACGATCACTCGGCCGAATATGGTGGCAAAGGTGAGCCGAAGCCGAAAAAACGTCAAAGCAGGTCAAAAATCAAGGTTATGTTGATAGGTTTTTTCCATTATTGAGGTGTGGTACAATCCGAATTCTTCCGACCGACCAAACTGTCAACATGGAATACCATTTAAGTATTATGTGTTGCTTGCGCGAAACAATTCGTAAAAAGGGCCGGAATTATGGGCCGAAAATTCTTGATTTTCTCATCACTATAATGCACCGTCGTATACTGAATTGATTCTTCGTCAGTTTTTCGCCAAATTTCAATATCTTGCCGCAACCATCATATGCGCCCGATTTAGCTCCGTTATTTAAAAAAAAATGTTAGCACGTATTAGAGCCAAAGTGATTACTTTGAGGTGAGCGACATAGATTTTGAAGAATAAATTAAAAATTTTAAAATTACGAATAAAGTCTTACTATTTATTGCTCATAGTAGTATCCATGTCCGTCTGTATATACATATGTACGTGCTCAAGGCACTAAGTTTTTGAGATATCAATCTTAAATCGTGTATATGTTGTTTTCTCTTGAAGAAGCTGCTTTTTTGCCGGAATCGCCGATATTGGACCACGATAGCATATTGCTTCATACAAAATGAACGATAAAAATCACTATAGACACCCTTTTATACATTTTTATGCTTTAAGCAATGAGTCTTATTTTTATCCTTAAATTCTAAAGCTTGAGCTAATTTTTTGATTTCTGTATGAGAGAGACGACTTTTTAACTTTAAATTACATGATCTTGCTGTTAGACACAGTTCAAAAATTTGAAGTAACATTTTTTACTAAGTTTTCGCAAGTTATAAAACTTTTTCTACGTAAGAAATAAATATTTGAGGGTTTTGACATACCGATTTAAAAATATACATATTCTATTGGACTTACCGCTGGCAATGCAAAGAACGAAATGCCCAATAACGCGCAGAAGGACGCAATTAATTTGCCCTGCCACGTTTCGGGCACCATATCACCATAGCCCACTGTACACAGAGTGATCTTAAGTAAAGAAATATTTATATTTAGCATAAAGGTGTTAAATTATATGCGAAAAGAGTATAATTTTACTTACTACACCCCACCATAACGCCTGTGCGAAGTTACTAAATTTTTTATTGACATCCTTTTCCATTAAATAAACGAGGAATGATGCAAATATTAGTCCTAAGAAACCTATGTACATTGTCGTTATGAGTTCCTGCGAAATAGCGTGGAAATAGAAGAAATGTTATTAATATGAAATGGTTTAAAAAATTATTATATTTTTATGCTCTGTGTAGAATAATCCATTTATTAAAAATGGTGTATTTTTCATTAAAATTTCGCAAATTTTTCAAATGCACTATTTAATCGTCAATAAATTGTAAATATTTCACCTGTCTGTGTGCGTAAACGACGCTGCCCAGCAACTTCCACGTGCCGCCACGACGATCCATGCGCACCATGCGCAGTATTTGAAAGAAGCGCAGCCCCCGAAGTGCACTTGTTGCGAACACCTGACCCGAGGTGCCCATGCCCAACACCACCGACGAGGCGGCTATTGTTATAATATCTGCAAAGTGGAAAAAAAAAAAAACGAAAAAAAAAACACACACAAACAAAAAGGATATGAATTAATTAACGGTTTTTTCATGCGTTGGCTTAATTTAGTTGACGCGGTTGGTGTTTGACTTGCCTATAATACAAAAGGGTCGTTTCACGAATTTCAGACGTCCCACACATCCTTGATAACGTGAACGGCAGCCGGATGACCACAGTCTGTGCATTGTTGTTGTTGTTGTTGTGTATGCGTTGATGTTTACGGGAACGGTCGGGAAGCATATCGGACAAATGAAAAGGAAGAAGACGAAATAAACATGAACAAAATGCGCGTGGTGTCTAGCAGAAAGCAATTATAGTAATTAGTTTTAGCATTTTTGTTGTATTTGCATTTTTGTTGTAGAAAAACATATATTTTCATATTTATAAGGATTTGTAGGTACCGGAAACACCCACTTGTAAGGTGGGTGCAGTTTAACAGTACTTTCAACAGCTAATGCGAATTAGTGTTGCTTTTGTTTTTGTTGTAATTTTATACAACTGCACTCGGCGTGTAATCGATCTTCACCAACACATCCTTTACTGGAGGACACACCTGTGGAAGGCACTCATGTTCATCATAAGCGTTGATAAGCACAACTTACGTGGAGCTTAAGCAAATTAATTTGAGCGTGACGCTTAGGAAGAAAGTTTTTATTTCATTTTAATAGAATAAGCCAATTGGGTCAAGGTTAAACACGGACGCGCTAAGTTCGTCCTCAAGAGAATATCACATTCCTTAACTTATTACAGAAATAAATGTGTGCTTTGCATCTATTCCAAATGTGGTTATATCCATTATAAGTGGTGCTCAGTAACCTAATTTAGTTGGCCAGGCCTCACAAGCGAAAAATGTTCACTTAATCCCCCACCTTCTTCTTTACTGACGTAGAGACCGCTCACGCGGTTATAGCCGAGTTAATAACAGCGCGCCAGTCGTTTCTTCTTTTTGCAATTCTACACCTGGTCCTTCCAACAGAGTGGAGGTCTTCCTCTGCTTCTCCTGGCGGGTACTGAAACGAATACTTTCAGAGCTGAAGTGCTTTCCTCCATTCGGACGATGTGACCTAGCCTACTATGTCAACATCGTAGTATAACTCATACAGCTCATCGTTCCATCGAATGCAATATTCGCCGTGGCCAACGCGCAAAGGACCTTAAATCTTCTGCAGAAACTTTCTCTCGAAAACTCGTAATGCCGAGTCATGAGATGTTGTCTTCGTCCATGCCTCTGCACCATATAACATGACGGGTATAATGAGTGACTTATAGAGTTTTGTTTTTGTTCGTCGAGAGAGGACTTTACTTCTCAATTGCCTACTTAGTCCGAAGTAGCACCTGTTGGCAAGATGTATTTTGTGTTGGATTTCGATTCTGACGTTGTTGTTGGTGTTAATACTGGTTAGAAGATAGACGAAATTATCTACGACTGCGAAGTTATGACTATGAAGCTATTACATCTTTCTGCTATATGGTGCAGAGGAAAGGACGATGACAACATTAGATTCTGAGCGGTTTCCACGCCAGTAAAGAAGAAGATATGTTATTCGAAAAAAAAAGTGAAAATTTTTAAAAACCTACACGAATATAATTTTAGATCCTCATAACGGAAAATGAGGTTCCCAATTAAACTTGGAACTGCTAATGATTTGTTGTAGAGTTAAAAAGTAGGGTGGATATAAGAACGGTGTTTTATAAAAGCTTTTATCATATTATATCATATGTGGAAAAGTTGGACTATTTTAGGGCAGCTTAATGAGATATATGTATTATGGAGTTTTTGATAAATAAAAAGACAGTTCTCACGAGACAGGTAATTTAAGTTTAAACTTGGTGAAGGCAAAAATTAAGATAGACTGACACTATAGTATAGAGTAACTATGTTATAGTTTGAAATAAGGTTAGAAGACTTGACTTTAACTTCGAGTGCTAATTTATTTATAACTATTAAGTTGGATCAGTGGTGCAACTTTTATTATAATAAGCTATTTTTAGTAAACACCAACAAATGTTTCACACTCAATACTTAGCTGCTGCTGGCGATGTTCAATATATATAATTTCTTGTAAATTTTCATTAAAAATAATGACTCACCTGAAACAGAACTCCATCGAAAACCATATTACTACTAATATCTCCATACGAAATAGTATATAAATTGCATCTTTCTCGTACTCTTCGATCGTGGAGAAGACGCTTAAAGCTAAGCAAGTGAATACCATAAAAAACCTATGAACAGAGAGAAGATAAAAAATACGATTTTATATGAAATTACTTTATGGACTTGCGCAACGTTATGCGGTCTATTTGCACAGTACTCATATAAGCACTTGTGGTATATGTACATACATATGTACGATGTGCGAGTATATAAGTTTTTCATTGATATAGGAATAAAATTTCATGAACGGCATAGCGTAATTTATTCAAAGCATGACGCTTGCCAAGGAAAATGCCAACCAAAAAAATATAATGAAATGCAATAAAATGAACAAAATAATGATTGAATTGAATTATGACAATACTTACACCATGATGTGATACAAAACTGCAGGCAGGCCGCGCGGTCGCTCTAAAAAATTATATACACGACTTTGTAACCGCCTATAACGGGCGTCACGGCGTGTGCCGCGATTGTAGGTCAGCGGCTTCCCTATGAGTGACATTCGCGGTCGAAGATGTCCGTTTGCTGGATTGGACTTACATGATCTGCAAAATACCCAAGAATTAGAACGAAGTCAATCAATTAACCGTTATTGAGGATATAGCATTTATGGATAAGGTATGCGCTTCGTCATTCAACATTCATACAAATCCTTAGAGTATCCTTTGAAGAGCTTTGCTTGGTTCCAATGAAAGCGTTTCTCATAGAAAATGATCATCTCATTGTCGGGATCCATGTCGCATCACTGCTTCTTTTGATTACTCTTCCCTAAGTTAGATTATTTCTCGAACTATACAACAACAAGTGTAAAACGATCCCTGCTGAATATACCCGCACTGCGCTGAATGCAACACCGACGCATTTGACAGTCTGTGCGCGACTTGAAAGCTACGCTTTTCGCTGAGCCAAGCTCGGCTCATTTAGCTACTCAGAATACATCACATTATTTGACAGTTATTTACCTTAAAATGCAAGTGTTAAACGGCGAGTAAATTCAAATCGGCCGTAAAGCAAATAAGCCCAATTTGAAAGGCACCCAAAACGAAAACAAAAATACACACAAAACCCGCAATTGTTGGTATATTTTTTCGTTTTTTGTTTAATGTAAGGCGAAGTGTTTGCACTAGTAGACTTTTGCCAAATTGTTGCTGGAGCTCATTAGTCACGCACCTCATCAGCTTGTGTCGTCCGTACGCGACTAACCGCTTGGGAATAGTAATTTTTCGTATCTAATGGAACATGCAAATTTAAGTTTACAACTCAATTAACACCTTCGAGCTGGAAAATGACGAGGTCGTCGGGGAATGACGCTCACTGTGCTTGCTTTTACTCTTACAAAAGTACCGAAGTTGTTGTTTGTGCGAGAAGGCGCGTTAGCGTGAAGATAAGATTCGGTTGAATTTTTGCTTAGATAAGCAAGAAGCGAGAAGAAATAGAAACTGTGATCATTACAAATGTGTTTTCATATGCGTAGTATAATTTGGTGCAACTAATATTTACTTAAAGTCAATAAGTGAATTTGACAGAGTTGCCAAGAGTTTGGTTTTGAAAAATACCACAAGTGGGTCAAATCATCAGTATACATATGAATCAAAACGCTGATCTATACACATACATTTGTATTTTAGACAGGATTTGTTCGGAAAGCAATAACACTGAGTTCCTTCCGCCGTGACTGTACTTCGGAGCGAGCGCGCACCGACTGCATTCAATACAGGCCGTTCCTAACTAATGAACGAGCGGCTGGTCAGTTGTCTCCGAGCACATTTCCGCGCGACATGTTTCTGTAAGTGATGTAAGCCGAAAATGCAGCGTTCGTTTTACCAGAAGTACGCGATTAAACTCTGTGTGAAACTCGGTAAATCTGCGACAGAGACGTTTGATATGATCAAGCAGGCTTAGCCAAATGTTGCTTTAGCAAGAAGTGGTGATTTCGGTGGTACCACGCCTTTTTGGAGGGCTGGGAAGAGGTTGCTGATGAAGACCGTGTTGAGAGACCTGCGACTTTGACAAGCACCGACAATGTGACTCGTGTGCACAAAGTTTTGAACTCAGCCCGTCGGCTAAGTATTTGTCAAACCGTCAATGCCAAGTTTTACGTGGAAGTCCTCAAGAGACTCAAACGATGGGTCAATCGGGTCCGGCAAGACATCGCAGCACACCGCCTTTTTTTGTGAACAGCTACATAACCAAGGCCGGCATCACAACGCTTCCGCAGCCGCCCTACAGTCCAGATGTAGCTCCCCCGTATTTTTTTCTTTCCTAATCTGAAAAGGCCGATGAAAGACATGCATTTTGAGACGACAGGGGGATCCAAGCAGCATGCACCCCGGCTATTCCGGAGAATGTCTTTCGTGACGTCTTCAATGTTTAGAAATCGGGCAGGCAGCGCTGCATCGACGCAGAAGGAGCCTTTTTTGAAAGTTTTTAAAGAATTGTAACGATTTTTTGTATTTTGTATTTTCATTGGCTTCTTATATTCGCTTAATACTCAATAGATATTCAAATTATTCCAAAAAGAAGATCAGATTGAAACATGGCAACTCTGCGTTTCTTATTGTTATTTCTCTATTTGTTAATATGTAAATACTTGGGGCTAACAGACAATTTGTTAATTATGTATTATTTAGGATTTCCATCAAATTTATTTGGCCGCTTATGTTTTCTCTTTTCACAAGCAGCTGTTAATTTTTATCCCTCTTTCTAATTGATGTTAATCTTTTTAGTTTTACGATAAGTGAATCGTAATAACAGAGATATAATTATTTACACATTAGCTATATATTAATAACTGTAATATATTCTAAAGGTGAATTCAATTAAACACGAAATATCTATTTCTCTACGGTTTGATAGCATATTTAGAGGAAGCACTTTCAGGAGGACATACCCGTTACTATTTAAGAAACAGCTAATAATTGTGTAGGGTGTTTATTTAGAGATCTTGAAATTCTGAAATAAAGGTTGTAAAATCGGATATCAAATTAACCACATCTGATTGACATTTAAGATCTGAAGAATTACAAACCGGTTTGGTGTGCATGTCAATGGCTGTGTTGGTTTACGCGGTGGTTACTAACTGGCACTCAATATACCCTTCAAAGGTACATTTCTTATAACATAAAGGAGTATGACAAGAGCTTTATATTGTATTTGATCGGTTAGTCATCTATATGATATAACAGTCTGATTCAAACAATATATTTGCGGAGCTTGTAGCCCAGCCTTTACAATAGTTTATGTCAAATTTCAGATGTTTGTGAAAAAAACCAAACAAGAACTCAATTTTAGTCCGTCAGTTTATATGGCAACTATATCCTTTAATAGTCAGATATCAGTTATTTTGACAAATGAGCAGCTCCTTGAGGAGAAAAAGGCATGAGAAAAATTGCAGATCAATAACTAAGGCGCTACTTCTGTTACATACTGTAAAGGGCCTCCGAGGTTACCTTCTGACTGGCTTAACAAACTTCGTGGCAAACTCAATATACCATGTGAAGGGTATAAAAATACCTTTTTACTAAGTTTGCACAAAATATCAAAGCAAAACAAGCAACTGCATTGAATTCAACATTATTTGTGGTCATTGAAATACTAATAATCGTAAAATAAAAATTACGCATACAACAATCAGATCATCGTATGCGTACCACATTACTATGCTCACAATGAAGAAGCGCATTGCCATAAAAACGCGGCTTCAATGAACGTGCCAGCTCTATTTCACACATTCATAAGTTTATATGTATGTGTCTAATTAGCTTTCAATTCCCGGTAGGAATGCAGAGCTTAGATAACTAGAATTTTAAAATGTGTGAGAGTAGTTTTCTAAGGTGGAGCGATTCTAATTTGAATATTGTTTAAAACAAAAAAATTTAAGATGTCGTCAAAAGTGATAATAATAGGAGAAGATGAAAAGATAATAATTAAAGTAAAAGTAAAATAAAATAGTATATATGTATATATATATAATAAAAAAATGTAATAAAAAAACATATTAAAAAAAAATTATTCAACCCTATGCTCACCTTTGGTAAAATTTCGAAAAAAATTCTTTATATATATGTATATTTCGATAGTAAAAAGAAAATAATACTAAAAGTTTAAATTAATATTTTTTGAGTTACAGGTGTCTACGAGTGTATCCGCTCTCTTCAATAAGTTTGTTATAGTTTATTTTTCGAATTTGCTGCAGTACTTAGTTAAGTTTTTTGATCTATTCAACTACCGAATTTAGCAGCCAAAAAATTACCAAAATGTTGAATAAAATTCAACTTTTTTTAAACCCCACCATTTTGTCAATTCCTGATTTCTTTTCAATCGTAGATCATTGTACGAATAATATTTTCAAGAGAATGCTTCAAAAGATGCATTTTTATTGTTTTATTTAATTATAAAACATCTCTGGAATTTTGTCCTAAATCTTCAAGTTGATCCGATTAATAGTTTCGGAGGTACAGCCTTGAGAACTTGTGCGCTCGAGGCTAGCTAGAGGCTAAGTGCGTCGTCTTTAAACGCGTTTTTTCGAAACTGTGGTTTTGAAGCCGGTTGGCAAGATTTCTCGAGAATCACTCAACCGATCTTCATGAAATTTTACACAGGTCTTTGAGATAAAACTCTTAAAGACTTGGACAAAAGTTTTATTTGAAAAAAATGTCGCGAAATTTTCATTGAAATTTTAATTTTTTTGTAAAAATGTCTGCCAAAATCCAATTTTCAGTTTTTTTCCTTCGTCCAAGTTTTAAGTTGAGGTTTTAACTAAAACACGTACCTTTTTCTCGAAACCGAAACTGAGTTTTCAAAGCCGGTTATCAAGATTGCTTGCGAACTACTAAATTGATCTTAATTAAATTCTACACAGGTCTTCGATATAAAATTTACGTGGTCTTGGGCAAAGGGCTTTTTTGTTCAATTACAGGCATTAAAAAAAAGCGTCGACAAATTTTCACGAACATTTGCATTTTTTTTGTAAAAACGTGTGCCCAAAATACAATTATCACTTTTTTTGTTTTTTCTTTCGTCCAATACCTGGTATTTTTTTCTTTTTACTTTGGATGATTCTATAAGTAGTTCTGCTGTCAACGCGGAGGCACCTTTTTTCCCAGCGAGTGCTAGAAATGGCGTCGTAATAACCGAGTTTTTAAAATATTACAAACTCTTTGTAAAATATGTTTCTTTGGGATAATAAAAATAATTTTAAAAAAATATTTAGTTTTTTACATGAAAAAAAGTTAAAATCAAACCGTTTTTTGCTAGAAGAAAACCATGTAAAAACTTAATGTAGTATTTTTTCTTAACAAAAATTATCCTTTTTAGACTGTGCCACTGTGTGTGCTTCTTGAACAAGACAATATTGTTATATACTTACAATATTTTATTTCGGTAGATAAATCGCAGCCCTCTTCAAACCATCTTATTGACCTCAGCTGTAGCTTGTAAATTTTCCTACAGGGTTGATTCTAACAATTATGAAGCTAATGTGCTAAGTTCGACATTGATTGAAAACTATTACACATGTTGCGCAATATATTACAAAAAGTGCATATTATATTGGTTGGAATAGCACTTGTTCTTGCAACGCCTAATTGATCTGCCGCCTGCAAATCATTATTCACAAACAAAGAATCAAACAAGTTGAAAAGCACCCACACACTTCCCATGTATAAATATACATAAGTGCATGCATGTATGTATGTAGGTAACAACAAAGAAGACGGGATTAAGTTTATTGCCGCAGTACTAGTATGGTCATTGCTCGTGAGCGCCACTGCCCGCACCCCTTGCCGGAGCGCTACGCGCCTTAATGCACACGATCGCCCGAATTGCTAAAATGTTGCGCAAATCAGTTTCTGAAGCTGATCAATTATGCGCAGCAATAAAAAGCAAACAAAGAAATAAAAAATTAGTTTAATATTTCCATTATTTTATTATTATTATTATTTGTATATTACATACGCACGCGTACATACACACCGACACGTATGTATGTAAGTATGTGTGTACGCGTATATTAATTCATATAGCACGCTTGTGTACCACAGCAGT
This sequence comes from Bactrocera neohumeralis, assembly GCF_024586455.1. Lineage (NCBI taxonomy): Eukaryota > Metazoa > Arthropoda > Insecta > Diptera > Tephritidae > Bactrocera > Bactrocera neohumeralis. The sequence goes on from NC_065921.1 coordinate 6,459,266, forward strand.
TTGTTTCGTAAATAGCGCTTTGTTTTTGTTTTTTTTTTTTGTTGCTACCATTCCTTTCAAATACAAGGTACCTTTAAAACTACATACTCGTATATTAACTTTACAAAATATTTACATTGTCCTATATAATTAAAAGCATCGCATCATATTCAGCTGCAATAAAGTCGTTAAGTGTATTTATGTTTGCATGTGTATGTGTGTCTGTATGTATGTATTTAGAATAGGTATGCCGACTGCGCTTATTTCTTCTCATCGATAATGATTTCATCGCCCGCTTGTATATTATAACTGTACAGCCGCTTGTTGGGGTATTTCATTAATTCCGGTCCGAACTCCTTGAAATCTTGATCGACATAATACAAACGCATTTTATTTGCTGGCAAATCGATCAGTTTCTCCAACCTCGTCTTCAGATCGCTCACAGTGCAGTAGACGTCGAGCAGGCGCGTTTCCGTCTTATCCTTATAGGTAATGAATACTTTTAGGCGTTTCTCAGGCTTAAGATTTATGTTAACTAACGGATCCAGTTTGCCATGTTTCGCTACCAATTCATCGTAGCGCTTCGGCCGCTCCCATTCGGGCTTGTCCATGTAGTGACGTATGAAAGCGCGTTCGGCATCTTCGCGTTCGTCGGCGCTGATCACGCCACCGCCGTTGAGTAGGCTAACATTCGGCAAACGCGCAATTAACAGCTGACGACGTTCGTGTTCGGTGCACTCCAGACGCTCCCACAGCGGCCAGTTTTTAACACGCAAATTGTGCAATTTCGGAAATTTCGCAATCTGATCGATGTCATCCCAAGCGCTTATGTTCGAGTAGCTGAGATTGAGAAATTGCAGATTGTGGAAATGCTTATGCGGACATTCCGTTTTATTGGACATTTCGACGTCTTCTTCGCAGACGGGCGTGCAGTCATTGTTATTGGTGGCACACGCGCCCGCTGTCGTTGGCGCGCCGGCACCCGCATCAGCTTGTATGGCTTTGATGGGGCAGTCAGCGAGCACTAAATTCTCGAGGCTGGGAAATACGCGTCCCAAACGGCAAATTTCGAGCCAACTTTCGACGGGATTGCCGGTGAAATGTAGTGTTTTCAGTTTTCGATGTGGTTGTATGCGCTTACAGCGTGGTTCGGTGTAGCTGCCCGTGGGGGAAGTTGGTGTTGGTGGTGGGGTTGCGGGTGTTTCTGTTTCTGTTGTAGCCGCTGCTGTTGCTTCAGCTGTCGTTATTGTTGTGAGGGTTAATTTGTGTGAGTCACTTTGTTTGTTGTTGTCGTTACGCTCGTTGCACTCGGTTACCTCGTCGTCAACGACAGCATGCGCCGCTTTGACGGCAACATCATCCTCGCGCTCATCACCAGCACTCGCACACTCGATTGAATCGATAAGCACCTCTTTGTAGTCATTCAAACTGAGATGTAATTCCTCTAACAATGGCAAATTGTCCAACAACACCTCAACACATGGCCAATCCAGGTATGTGCCGTTCAACACCATGCTCCTTAAACTGTTGGTGGGTAGGGTGGTTGGATTGCATATTGGGCCGACCAGATGGTTTTTACTCAAATTGAGAAACTCCACACGCGGCATATGCTCGAGTATGTGGAAGACCTCTTGCCAATCATTCAGCTTATTCTGTGCCAGATCTAGCTCGCGCACGCGGCGACATTTCTCTTTTATGGCTTCGAAATCACCCGCACAGTCAATGTCACAGTCGTTCAATACCAGCAACTCGGGCACGCTGACCAGCGGTGGCAGACGTGGTATATAAATGGATATGAGGCTCTTTTCTGTTTCAGCAGCTGCATCGTCGTCGTTTAGATTCTCTAATTGACAATCGGTGAAATATTTTCGTTCCAATGCTTCCAGTAGTGATGGCATATTGATGACGTTTACGCGCACCCGTATCCGCAAAACAAAGGCTCCTACGACTAACGTTATAATGAGTATAAAAGCTCCTACAGCTACCTCTAATGTGGTGGCTACGACTGCGACTAACAGTGCAAGCACTGCTCTTCCTGTTCCAGCGGCTGTGGCTGCTGCTGCTGTTCTGACTCCGACACCACCTCCGAAAGCTTCCGCGCCTGCATGCACTCGCTCCGACAGCGACGACGATATCGTTACCAACACCGACCACTATGTACGATGAATCGTCGTGGACACTTGAGTTTTGGCACATATGAGCAAAATGCATTCGTAGGCACTCGCTGCAAGGCGAAGCCAATTGCTGGCTTTTGCTGGTGTTTTATAACTTTGTCTCGTTCGTTTCTCGCGTTACGCTTTGTTTCCAAAATTGCACTCGAAAATCCCTTTTGCCTTTTGTGTATGTATTTCAGATTTTATGGCGTTTATATTATTTCACTTCTTTCAAATCGTTTTGCTTTTGTAGCGTTCTGTTTATTCACATATTTTTGATTTATTCGCTTTTCATTTCTTCAAGCAACGGCAATGCTTGTGATTGTATGTGACGTAATTTTCATCGACAATTGTAAAAATGAAATTGTAAAAATTGTATATAATTTCTATTGCGCACTAAATTAATTTTGTAATGTTTTGAACAAAGAAAACAAATGCAGACTAAATTGCTGCGCGCTGCTGCCTTCACTGGTTCACTGGCTCACTGACTGTTTGGTGCCTGCTGCTAATACACCAGTCACTGCTGTTTTCTGTTTTCGTAGCTTTTTTCTTTTTTCTTGTTATTGTTTTGTTGTTGTAATCGCACTACAGCATTTTACATGGCACACCGCTCGCCACCCCTAGATATTCGACGAACGTGGCCGTAGTACTCGCTGAGCGTTTCGTGTTTTCATTTACTCAGCGGAACACAGGCGAGAGAACACACGTAAATTGTCTGTATTCTGGCTTTTTGTGTAGGTCGTTCGCTGATTGCTTGACTGGCTGGCTGTTTAGAGTACAGGGGCGCCACAACCACCTTGGCGGTTTTTGAATTTAGAAAATCAGCTGCGCCGTGCCAAGCCAAACAAAGCCAAATGTACTGGAAACAAAGAAAGTAATAAACGAGTGTGATGGGTGGGGAGTATGACAGAAGAGGAGAATTATGAACTTTTAGTGATGGCAGACGAAAATCAAAATGTTTTTCAAGTTGAAAGACACATGTATTTTGTGGAACAGGTATTATTACGGAAATCGTTATGAAAACTTCGATAAAAGTTGCTGCTCGTAAGCACAATTAGATCTTATGGTTCTTCTCAATAAATTAATTAGTAATGCTATATATATGTATAAATGTTTATAAGAACTGGTTATAAACTATGACAGGTAGGTAGGTAGGCAAAGTGGCTGTCTAACGACCCACCTAGGTATTTAGGAGACCCATGGAGATACCAGCGGGAAAGATGCCTCACTCTATTGGCTCCACTCTGAACCACCAAATTATTGATGTTGTCTAAAATTATACAAATATTATTAAGTATGTGTTTATGAGGGTAGGCTCTAAAGTATGCTTAAGTGTTCTTATTATTTTTATACATTAATTTTAAATGTCAAAACCATGTCGTGTGAGAGTTAAATGATTTTTGCCGTGATGCGTCTTATATGTCGGCCTACTTGACACTCAGGAGCTATCGTCGCTGCCTGCATTCGCATTTATTTATGTAAATTCATTGGAAACAAATCTGTGTGACGACCTTCAGGCCAAGAATAAAACTTTTCGAGATGTGAGAAATTAAAAAAAAATCGAAAGTACATAGCATACTTGCAAGAAAAACAAAAACATGGGCAACGTATTATATCTGTGGGTGTAAAAACTCATAGATAGGCAAACATAGATGCTTATTTTATAGAGAAGAATATAAAATATACATTTGTATACTATAAAGAACGGTTGATGTCATCATTAAATGATCGCTTGCTAAATATGCCTATGAATTTGCCGCCAATAGTCAAGTGCATCAAATGGAAAATTATTTAAATCTTGATAATCTAATCTGTAACAGATCTCATTTCGTATTTCATTCTCTAAATATAGACGCCTATGCAAAGTAATTAAATTTCGGCGCCCCAGACCTTAACTCTGAAGCGCTGAATGCGCCACCGTTTGTAAACTAGTTGGAAAAGCAGTTATGAGCATCGGTGTATTGGTCATCTGAGTTAAGTAGACGAACACGGTAACGAATGGCGTTTGAGAGAACGACAAATCGTTAGAGTCGGTTAATGAAGCGAAGTGTGTGTATGAATATACACACACGTACTCAATTGCAACTGTGAACTTTTGCAGAATAGTTAGAAATATAAACATTAACTGCACCACACCGCACGATCTCGACGCCCAGACAAAGGCACCTAATTCCCACAGCTTATAATGCATTTTGTATTGCTATCTAAATAGTACGTATTTACGTATGTATGTAGTTATACTATATAAATGCATAGTCTCAATTGGCAAGTTAATGCTTCAATCGTTCTATATGCGCATATGTATGCATCTGTGTGTATGTATCTATTTCATTTAGGCAATATTAACTTGAATTTGAATTTATTTTCTTTTTAAAATTTGTAACATTTCTTTTATCGCTTGGTAGTACATTGCCATTGTTTTTAAAACCCGTAAGTATCTACCTATCTATGAAGTACTTTCCATTTATTTATTGACTTGAGCGCATCCACATAATCTCTCTCGCTAATGCAAAATTACGACTTTGTTTATGTGTACTCGCATGAGTTGGTGTGACTCATTAGAAGCAAAGCTCCGATGGCTCTCTCTACTCGTTGTTACGCTTCTATTCTACTCACCAGCATTAGGTACATGTTTTGGAGCAGCGGCAGCAGTAGTGGCATTTTCGCACTAAAGCTTTTTAACAGCTGATTCACGAAAGCACATTTAAAGTGTAAACTTTAACGTCGGCCGCCAGTTCATAAGCACAGTGGGGCGGTTCAGGCATTCAGGTATTTGCATATAATATTATATATATTTTAATTATGCAATTATAGTACTAATTTTGGCTATTTGGAAATAATTTTAATATTTTACGATAATTGGATTTTCAATACTCGTTTTGCTTGCTTTATACCGAAATACTCTTTACAAAGTAAGTGAGTAAATGTTATAAATATTAATTTTTAATGCTGCCATATTTTGATAGAAATTATCTGTTGCAGCCGTCATCATGTGGAGCTAAATATTTGTTTATATAAGCCAACTATATTATTAATTCGAATATTTAAATACAAAAATTATTGTTAAGTGTAAGATTTTTTTTCATGTATTGAAATAAACGAAAATGAGTACTCATAAATTCATTCTTTTGTAACTTTTAAGATATTTTCTACGGGTTTTAAGAGCGAAGCAAGTGAGTTCACAACAAGTCGGAAAGGCTAAACTAGAACGGAACCGAACCGAAGATTAAGTACCCTTGCAAATTGTGAATCGTATCAAAATGGCTGCGCTCATATTTCCGGTTTTCATTAATTTTTAATATGGTTAATACATATGTTCACATTTGACTCGGACTGAAAATTTAAAATTCGCGAGAGAAGTGATAAAATTTGTTTCTTAGATTGGTACAACCGTTTTGAAAATCGTCGTGTTGGCACTAGTGAGTTAGCAGAGGATCTCAACATCTCCTATGGATTGACTCCGTATTGAGATATTGAGGATATTGGTTATTGTATTGGGTATGAAGTATGCCGTTACTGGTGACGCGGTGTGGGTTTAAGAATATAACGTCAGAATTGTCCAACAATCTAGCGAACGGCGCTTCAAAAATGTGACGAACTGAATAAGTAAAATTCGATGAAGGCACCGAAGGTCAATCCAGCTGTGGCCTACAACGGAGTTTCCAATAGATACGCTACAAAAGCAGACTGATAGAGACAGCAAAAGACGCCAATTTTTTTTTGACATTTCTCCTCAGTAAAGTTTGCCCATTCATCATGGAAAGACATACGATCCAACAACAAGTCAAAATTATTTAAATTTATTACCGATAATCGGAGTCAGTTGCCTCAACTTTAAGAGCATCACGTTCAATTTATGGTCGTCAAAATCATCCTGCCAGATCAACAATTGAGCGTCTAGAATTTTTGAATTCACAGGCACAATACAAAATGTTCTCATGCCAGTGAGACAAAGAAGCGGCCGTCGTGTCGAGAATATTGCAGTCGCTAGCGCATCAATTGAGGAAGACTCAAATCAATCCCTCACACGTCGTTTTCAAACTTTGGGCTTCTCTGTGACTTTGTGATTTTGAGAAAATAATTTGGCCTACATCCTTACAAGATCAAATTGACGCAAGAACTGAAGCCGCTTGACCACCAAAATCGTTGTATGTTCGTGAATTGGGCTGAGCAACAACTTGAAGATGATCCGGATTCTCATCGAAAAATCATCTTCAGCAATGAGGCTCATTTCTGGCTGAATGGCTTCGTCAGTAAGCAAATATGCGTTATTGCTCAGGACGTACTCCATGAATCGCCATTGAATTCCGAAAACAATCCGGTTTGGTGCAGTTTATAGACCGGCAGCATCATTGAGCCGTACTTCTTCCGAGATGATCAAGGCCGGCACGTTACTGTGAATGGGAATCGTTTCCGCTCTATGATAACCGAATATTTTTGCCCCGAATCGGATGATATGGACTTGAACAATATGTGGTTGCAACAGGACGGTGCACAGTAAGTAGTACACAGAACAGTTTTAAATTAAAAGAATCAATCCAACAAGGAGATTCATAAATTCTAAATAATTAAATCGGACATCTCAGATCAGGTATCTACAATCTGTGAGTAACTTCGTCATACATTTTCCAGAATCTTTTGCGGTGCCACTTCATATTTTTGGCCGCTAATTCCAATTTTACGTTCACTTTTAAATCTCTCAAAACTAGTTTACAAAGTTCAACACACCATTAGACAATCAAAAGTTACCAGACGTACTACTTGTACGCTTAGGCACATCCCCACGAGTGTTTGACTTTTCTTTTCAGCAGTTGCTTCGTTTTCTGCTCCGTCACGCCAGAGACGTCCGGTTGCATGCATGGCAAATCATTCGTGCCAAAACACAAACAAATGATTACCTTCTGGGTTCGTGGCATTCGGTTGTAAAGATGATAATGATGACAACAACAATGAAACCGAAAACAGACGACAATGGCAGTGGAGGAAGCGCCAGGCTGCATGGACTAGGTGTTGGTGGCGGCGTGTCTGTCACGTAAGCTGATGCGTTGCAATTAAGCGTAATCATGTTTTGCGACTCTATCCTGGCAAATGGAAATAGCATGAATGGTAAAAGGATATTTAGCGCGAAAAAGGATGAACATAAGCGCTAAAAGAAAACTGGGTTAATGCCGGCAATTAAGTTGCACGAGTATATAGTCACTATTTCAGCGCCGCTTGTGGAGGCGTCCCCGGGATCATAACCATGTTGAAAAGTAGACAAACATTGTTGTTGTTTTTGTTGTAACCTGTGAGTGGGTACAAGGAGAATATAAGCAGATTTGCGCCGTTTTGTTGTGAACAACAGCTGCGGAAGTGCCTAAGCGCCCAGACGCTTAGACAAACAAAAACAAATTTATTAGAGTGCATTGTGAGCTATAACTGCAGTAAGAGCATTATAATACAAATAGCAACACTTGAGTGACCTTGACTGGAGGCCATACAATGAGAAAACGACTATAATTAAAATTAATCATAATTACCAGCAGGCACATAAGAGTTTGGTAAATATGACAGCGCGTACGTTCAAACGTCGATATGTGGTAATACGCTTACACACTTACTTATGTATAAGCTAATATTTTTACAAGCGCCGCATTAATTCTTTTAAAACACAATACATATGTACATATGCATAAGTCAATCCATACGTACACACACATATGTCTAGGCCACTTACCGAAAAAGTAAATTGGCTATTTACGCTCAGTGCGTTTTGAGCTGCGCTCACTTTGACTGGCTTTCAACGAAAATTTGGTTCACATATGTATGTACGCATGTATGTAGAAATGTGTGTGTTAATGTTAGATTGTTGCTTATTTGGCTGATTGTTATGCCAAAATGAAATTCTAACTTATGTGAGATGATTTATTGTACTTAAGAAAAATAGAAGATTTTCCTAAAATTAGTGCCATTCGAAAGGCTTATGGACTATATAAACATTTTTCCAGCGACGATAAAGTTAATGGTATGATGGAAATTTTTTAGGGTATTAAGAAGTAGTGCTATGTGATAGCCTCGAAAAGGTGATTTTTGGGAATTCACAAAAAAATATACTACTGTGTCAATTGTTTAAGATTTTGGTTTATTAATAAATATTTTGGGAACACTCAATACAGGGTTTGTCCAGAAAGTAGTAGGACTGAGTCGATTTCAAAAAATTTATTGAACCAAGCGTTAAAATTCTTTAAAAACTTTCAAAATAGGCTTCTTCTGCGTCGATGGAGCGCTGCCAGCGCGATTTCCAAGCATTGAAGGCGTCGCGGAAGGCATTCTCCGTAATAGCCTTGAGAGCCGAAGTGCATGCTGCTTGGATTCCCTCTGTCGTCTCAAAATTCGGAAGATTGCCTCATTGTCCCGCGATCATACTCAATGATCCATGACTCGTCACCTGTGATCAAGTTATTCAAAAATTGGGTGGTCATTTTCAAACATGTTCAAGTCTTCTTGGCACACTTCCACTCGCCGCGATTTCTGGTCGTCATTGAGCACTTTTGGGACCACCTTCGCGCACACCTTGCGCATGTTCAAGTGCTCCGTCACAATGTCATGAACCACAGGTTTTGAAAAATTTAACATCTGGGCAATTAAACGAATACTTAGTCGACGGTCTGAGTTCAAAACTTTGCGCACATGGGTCACATTGTCGGCGTTGTCGAAGTCGCAGGTCTCCCAGCACGGCCTTCTTTAGCGTCCTCTTCCCGGCCCTCCAAAAAGGTCTGGTGCCACCGAAACACACCACTTCTTGTTAAAGAAACATCTGGGTAAGCCTGCTTGATCATATCAAAAGTCCCTGTCGCAGATTTACCGAGTATTACTCAGAATTTACTCGCGTACTTCTGCTCTAACGAACGCTGCATTTTCGGCTTGCACTACTCACAGAAACACGTCGCGCGAAAATGTTTGTTCTGGCTCTCCAGTTGCTCGGAGACAACACCAGGACAGCCGCTCGTTCGTTAGCTAAAAACGCTCTCTACCGAGTCCAGTCGGTGAGCGCACGCTCCGAAGTACAGTCCCGGCGGAAGAAACTCAGTCCTATTACTTTCCGGACAAAACCTGTATAATTTTTGAAGAAAACAATTAAATATATTTTGAGTAACAAGCGATCTCTTATAGCGCTTAAACAAGCCCCTTACTGCTGCAGGGATTCCGGTCTTTTCTGTGAATGAAACGTAAACATTTTCTCAACTAGTGATATTGACCTACAGTCAAAAAGAGTTGAATTTGATCCAAAGTGTTGTCGTTTTTGACCTGATGGAAGCTGATTGTATAGAGAACACACAGAACATGAAGAAAAAATATAGTGTTGAGAAAATCGCGTTGAAACACTAACTGATGAAGCTGAGCGGTTAAATTTTAGATAATTATAACTCAAAAGTGGATCAGTATTGATCTGTGATCTGATCGACCTATTCACTTACTGAGGGTAAAGGGTCATACGATGTCCACTGTATCGAGCTTTAAGATCTCGGTTATGTTTTTTTCACTCTTAAAAATAAAGTGATTGAAAATATTTGTTTTTAATGGTTTTTTCGTTTCGTCATGTTGCACTTTGATCGATATTTTTAAACGGTGTTTTCTTGTCAAACAGTTTTCAAGAGACTATGCGAATGCCTCTTTAAAGTGATACACGAATTCTTCAATGTCACAAGTTTTATTTTACAGATTTTAATATTTCTTATTATAGTGAATGATTTAAAAGATGCCGACCGCCAAAAAATACGATTTATCCAATTTTGTATACATTTGTTATGAGTCTCGGATAAAATGGTCTTCAGTGCCTTCAGCAAATATTTGTTTTTTTTTCGGTTTCGGCTAATTTCTTAAGCGCCATTCTCTAGATTGTTTCCATTTTATATTTATAAACCAACGTTTCCTCTACAATTATGATGCGTTTGGTCTTCACGTTGTCGGTAGCATCTCCTTTGTTACCTCTACTCAACGTCGTTTTGGGGAAAGATTAGGGTCATTTGGTATGAGTCTAGCATGGTATGAACCCAAAACATTAAGAAAAATGATTGAGTGGATCCATAAGAGATGTTCCAGTCCTCTGCTATCTCTATGAAACCAAAAAGATGATTTTCACGCACTGTTTCCTTACTTATCGATATTATTGATAACTCAAATGAGGCAAGTTTTTGATGATTTCACGGTATTTTCAGAATGCTTTGTGCATAAAATTTACCGTTTGGGTTTGCGCTCGCAGCTGAAATGGAATCCGGCTTAAATTTGATCAGATGATATAATTGTTTATAAAAAACGTAAGGCATGAAGGCTGCTCGAAACTAAGAAGTTACTGAAATGTTTTTTTTCAAAAAAATATTTTTCTCCGTAAAAAAAGTACATGATAGCGCTAAGCTGCACGGCAGCTGCTGCCATTTTAAACGAACCACAGATATGGTTTGTTCGATTCGCTACTCTTAAACGAGTTTGGAATCGAAAACTGCTAATATATGTGCACTTTATAATTTTCATTTACTTTCCTTTACTCAAAGTCATATTCGGACGCTGCGCGTTGAAATATTCAGTTCTTTTATTTGCTTCATAAATATTTATATTTTCTTGGAACGTTAATATCTCAAGTTAAAAGGCAAGCGCACATAAATTAGTGTAAAGAAGACTGCTAAAATATAGAATGATTTTTTTTATTTGTGTAAAATAAATCAATATATTGATGAAAGTTTTTCCCATTCACCCGCTTACATATGTCAAAACAATGTGCTTAGTATTTAGTTAGGTTATGTGCATACTTGTCCTTAAGCGCGTCTTGAAAACTGAACTACAAAAATGGAAAGCAATATAAAGTGCAATTGAAAGCCGGTTTGAGTGTGCAAGTATGTGTGCAAAAGTAATCTAAAGCTCACTTGTTGAAAATTTTCACAAATTTCAAAGGCAGAACAAAGGGGAACAAAAATAAAAATACTAAATATTGAAAGTGTTCCGTACAGTGACAGTACAAACAAAACGGCTGTCTTATAAGTAATAAGATAAATTTTTGGATTTTCGAGGACATGAGTATGCAAAATTTCTGTATTGTAGTGCGAACAATTCATATGATATTCTTTGAGTCCTCTTTTTATCGCTTATTATAAGTCGACACTTTCTAAAACTCAAATGAATCTTCAACAATCTAAAATACAGAAAATGCTGTAAAAGTTTAAGACAAAGTGAGTATATTAAAAAATATCACATATATACGGCAAGAGGCTTGGACCACCCTAAAAAATATGTCGCAGACCCTCCAAAGTATGTGTAAGTGATTTGCTAAGTCGATTAAGCCTTGTCCGTCTGTCTGTCTGTCGGTATATATGTACGTAGATTAGGCCCACTATTTTGGAGCTATCGGACTGCAATTTTGCACACCTTTTTTTCTCCCCAAGGAGCTGCTCGTCACAAGTATTGCTCACAGCTTATTATCTTCACGAAATTTGGCATGGATTATTGTCCAAGGGCACTGTAGAACCCACGAAGAAATTGCTCAGATCGGTCAGTATAATGTTTTTGCGGGGAAAAGTTTTTTAGTTAACAAGATCTCTGCTTCAAACCGGGTGACTGCTTATCTATCCGTCCGTGAATTTGAAGTATCTTGATGAAACTTCAATGGATTGCCGGCCGATTTAATCAAATACGGTGGCGAAGAACTGATAAGGAGCATGCAATATGGTCGGACGAAAGCATTCCCGACGATTGGAATTTAAGTATGCTATGCCCAATCCACAAAAAGAGAGACCCCACAATCTGTGCCAACTACCGTGGGATAAGCCACCTTGGACCTTATCAGTATGGCTTTAGGCCTGGAAAATCAACAACTGACCAGATATTCACAATGCACCAAATCTTGGAAAAGACCCGTTAAAGCAGTACGACACACACCACTTCTTCGTCGATTTTAAAGCGTCTTTTGACAGCACGAAAAGGAGCGGCCTTTAGACCGCTATCTCTGAATTTGGTATCCCCGCAAAACTAATACGGCTGTGTAAACTGATGTTGAGCAATACCAAAAGCTCCGTTAAGATCGGGAAGGACCTCACCGAGCCGTTCTATACCAAACGAGGTTTCAGACAAGGCGACTTCCTATCGTGCGGCTTCTTCAATCTACTGCTGGAGAAGATAGTTCGAGCTGCAGAGCTTAATCGAGCAGGTACAATCTTCCGCTAATATTGATATGATTGGATTCAATAACCGCGCCGTTAGTTCTGCTTTCTCTAGACAAGATAAGGAAGCGAAAAAAATGGGTCTGCGAGGGAACGCGGGCAAGATGAAATATCTTCTGTCCTCAAACAATCGTGTTCGCGACTTCGGTCCCACGTCACTATTGACAGTCATAGCTTCGAAGTTGTAGATAATTTAGTCTATCTTGGGACCAATACTAATACCAACAACAATGTCATCCTCGAAATCCAACGCAGAATAACTCTTGCCAACAGGTGCTACTTCGGACTGAGTAGGCAATAGACGACGAACTACAGCTCCAGAAGTTAACGAGTGACCCGTCCTCTATATGGTGCAGAGGAATGGACGATGACAACATCTAATGAGTCGACGTTACAAGTTTTCGAGAGAAATGCTCTGCGGAAGATTTATAGTCCTTTGCGCATTGGTAACGGCAAATATCGCATTCGCTGGAACGATGAGCTGTACGAGAAATACGACAACATTGACATGGTTCAGCGAATTAAAAGACCAAATGCACGAAAACACTCCAGCTCTGAAAGTTATCAATGAAGTACCGGCCGTTGGAAGCAGAGGAAGAAGAAGAGTCTGTTGGAGAGATCAGGTGGATAAGGACCTGGTTGCACTTGATATCTTTAATCGGCGCCAAACTCGGCTATAATCGTGTAAGCGGTGTCTACGCCAATAAAGAAGAAGAAGATGTGAGTTATCTTAATAAAATTGACAGCGAGTGTTTTTAATATAACGTTGCATATTTGTGTTTAGAATAAATGAATTCGGGTGAAAATAGTATGAAATGTTTGGTTATATCCGAACTTAGCTCTTCCTACTACTCCAACTTGTTTTTTTATGTTTTATGACTAATGGCAACCCTAGGTTTTGCATGCTTCTGCATTTTATAATATTAGAAATGAAAATTTAGCTCCCACGTTTCCGTTATTGTGCATATGTATGTATTTGTGTATATGAATTTATGCACATAAATGTTGTGAAAGCAGCTTTATTTTGCCTCACTTATTGCATGAGCACCCTCTCCAGTGCACTTGCATCGCCGCTCACATAAGAATACTCATACGACACGGCGACCCGACTTGAATGTTCAATATTTCAATTTTGATTTGCCAGTACGAATATTTCTTGACTTGTCTTGGCTCGTCTTGGAATTGCATGATTTCTTGCTGTTGTTGTTCGTTTTTTGTGTGCTTGTTGTAGTTGTTGTCTAAATTTGATATGCAGCTGACAAAACATTTGTTCGTGCCTTGACATTTATTCCCATTCATTCTACAGTTTTATTCCTTCAAAACATTTTCGTTGATTTTTTCAACTACTGTTATTTTATATGCGCATTTCATTCGTTTGCCTATATATGTATATGTATATGTATGCATATACATAAGTATGTATATGTATGCAAGTAGTTATCAAAAACTCCTTTGAAATTTTATGGCACAAAAGCACGACATTAAAATAGATATTTTTGCACTACACCCACACCCACACAAATATACATACACACACATACACAGGCACTTGCATAGTCAAAATAATAGTATAACAAGGCGAGGAAAACAAACCAAATGGGGAAAACAGAAGCAACAACAATGCCGCTGCTCTATTTTGACATGGTATTCCACAAAATTCATTTTCCTGTGACTTATATTGTAATTTTCGCTGAGTAGGCGGACGGCAGGAAGTGGGTCACTTGTGTGGCCAGTTCGGCTGCTACACACACAAACATACATACAGTGGGTACGTACGTACACCAGTTTCGCCTCGGAAAAGGCCAAATTAGCACAATTCCGCTGTTGGTAAAGAGAAATATTGTGATGACGTTCTGTTTTATTCGCTTTCAAGAACAATGCAACCATTATGATCGCCAGCGCTGGTAAGTACTGCCAGCTTTCTGCTTTTGCGCCTTCTGGCCTTTTCGCCTTCTTACTGCGCACATGCACATTTGTTTGGGTTTTTTGTGTTTTTTTTTGTTTTTTTGGATTCATTTACATTAAGACGCTTGCCATGCTCCGCTTTCATTCGTAAACATTTCATTTATATTTTTTTACGACTCCGTGCAAGCGACAGAGTTGAAGCTATGGCTTTATTTCGCATTTGGCTGCTTATTATTACCATCGCTGTGGTTGTTGTTGTTCTCGTATAAAATCAATTCATTAGGAAAATTGAATTCATGACCGTTTCTTAGTTATAATGAGCATATAATAAAGCGTCCATTAATTTGCCGAGCCGGGGCGACATCCTTTAAAGCTTTGGAATGCCTTGCGCTGAGAAAATTTCAGCGTTTCCCGTGCTATTTCATTTCGTAAATTGCACTTATTACCACTCGTGACTCGAAAAGTGAAGTTTTTTCTACAACAATAGCAGCAAAAGGAAAACAGAAACAATTTTCTTGAAGTTGGCGAAAGCAGCTTAAAGGATAACGCGCCAAGCTAGGTTGGGCGCAAGTACTAAGCTGTTTCGTTGGCAATGTTTTTCTTGTAGTAAATTTATGCGAAATAACGCTCGCCGCGCTGAAAACGCGAAAAACAAATTTTGTTGACTGTTTACTATTTTAGTTGATGTTTTTGCTTTTGTTGTTTATTGTGCCAAAGTTTGTTCATGCAGAAACAGCGCTTGCAACTGCAGATATGCAGAGAGTTGTTGTAATTTGTGTGCTCGAAAGTATGGGAGAACAATTTATGTTGTATTAAAATTAATTAAAAAAGCGGTTTTGTGACAAAAACCGAAATACTTTTTAATCCGTGTTTTAACAAGTTATTACAGAGATTTAGTTAAAAATAATATACTTAGTTCACTTTTGGGCGGATGTTCTCAGATTTTGTTAAATTCGTGCTTGACTTTCGGCTTCGTGTTGCCACAAAATCGTGAAATTATGCGATTACAAAAACTGTTGCCTACAATTAGGAGCTTGGTGAAGTAATATTAACTAGTTAAAGGCAAGACGAAATATCTCCTGCCATCAAACAAACAGTCGTCGTAATCGCGACTTGGCTCCCATGTCACCGTTGACAGCCATAACTTCGAAGTTGTAGATAATTTCGTCTACCTTGGAACCAGTATTAACACCAAGAACAATATCAGCCTTGAAATCTAACGCACAATAACTTTTGCCAGCAGGTGCTACTTCGGACTGAGTAAGCGATTGAGAAGTAAAGTCCTCTCTTGACGAACAAAGACATAATTCTAGAAGTAACTCAATTCATGGACGATAACAGCATCTTTTG
Source organism: Bactrocera neohumeralis (assembly GCF_024586455.1). Classification (NCBI taxonomy): domain Eukaryota; kingdom Metazoa; phylum Arthropoda; class Insecta; order Diptera; family Tephritidae; genus Bactrocera; species Bactrocera neohumeralis. The sequence continues at coordinate 6,474,843 of NC_065921.1, forward strand.
AGTTAGCGTTACGAGTTTTCGTTAGAAAGGTTCTGCGGAAGATTTATGATCCTTTACGCATTAGCAACGTCGAATATCGCATTCGATGGAACGATGAACTGTACGAGTTATACGACGTCATTGACATATCTCAACAAATTAAGAGATAGCAGCTATGCTAGCTAGGTCATGTACTCCGAATGGATGAAAACACTTCAGGTCTGAGAGTATTCCACGCAGTACCTGCCGGAGGAAGCAGAAAAGAGAAATTGGCGCCAAACAGCGAAAAGAAAGACGACTGGCTCACTTTTGTAAACTGAGTAGCGGTGTCTACCTCAATGAAGAAAGAAGAAAAAGTTAAAGAAATGTTTAGGGGAGTCCAATGTATTACGAGCAAAAGTACTTGAGTGACATACTGAATGCTATAAAAGTCGCGAACCCATCGAAAATTTGCCTCTTGTTAGTCATCCTTCCATATCTGTTAATGCCGATAACATCGAAAAAGTCAAATATACATTGCTTGAAGGCCATCGCGTTGGTATCAGAGTGATAGCAGAGTATCTCAACATCTTTTATGAATCGATGCAACACGTTTTGGGTATGAAGCCTGCCAAAACTGGACTCGTATCAAAAGACCTTAATAATTTTGCAAAACCGAGAGTGAATAGAGGTCGCTAAAATGATTGACAACGTAGCTGAGTTCTCATTAAACGCGTAAGTAGTGGTGAGGAGACGTAGGTTTATGATCTCGGAACTGTCCAACAATTTACCAAATGGAACCGAAAACGAAAACCGGTCATAAATTTGCGCAAAATGAGCTCAAAGCTAGTCAAGGAGTGCATGAACTCACTAGCCGTAACAAATTCCATATGAGCTTGTCAGTGTGGCAGGGGTTCCCTTGCTTCGTGCACTAGGGCGCTGGATCTATAAAGCTCACGCTACCTCAGCAAGCGTTGGTCTGCAACCAGCACTTGTGGGGCTGCGAAAGCCTTCTGGTCCAGAGTGGAACATAAAAGGTCTACTGAACTGTTGGCTCTTAGCAAGGCTCACTTCGCCGCAATGACTGGCGTCTTAATTGGACTTTGTCAAATTGACACTCACTCATGCGGTGAGGTTTTGGAGGACACAATTCGTCAAAGTTGCAATGAGGAAGGTGTTGTGGAAACATCTAGACACTAACTCGTCCACTATCCGGGTTTCGCCAGACTAAGGTAAAGGAAAGGAAAAGGAAAATTAAATTTTTTATATGCGATGTTTGAAGTTTCTAATTTTCAAAATAACTGCGGAAAGTTTTGATAATTTTGATGAGTAAATAATTCTCAGTAAAAGTATTTTTATTAAAAAAATTAGTTAACAATTGTATTTACTAGATTTGATGAAATGATTTTTTAAAGAGGGTGGCAACTCTTATCAAAAATATATCCATGAGAAATCTTTATTTAATAAATTAGAAATAAGAAAAATATGACAACTATTCCTAATAAATATTTTCAAAGCTTGAAGGCATAAAATTTAAATATTCAGATTCAATAAAAAATTAAACGTTTACCTAAGAAAATAAAAATATTTATTGTTATTAATTTGGCTGAAAATGACGGATACATTTATCACCTATTGCAATAATATTTGTGCACGAGTATTTAAACGATTTATGGAACATGTTAAGAATCAGTCCCAATATGAAAATTGCGTGTTAAATAAATGGCGGAACAAATGAACTCTAACGGGTTTCACTAACTACCTCATCGCACATGCCTTGCAATCCAAAACGATTCATCACGATAAAGGACACGGCACCATTAGAAACTACAAATCGCTCGGTAATAGAGTGATTAATTAGCTGAATAACAAATTAGAAACACATTTCGAACATTTATACATTTAGAAGCACACGTGAAAAACTATTTAATATATAACATACTATGTTACTTAAGTATTCCTCATATCCGGTAGTTAAAACAGTTAAAATTTTGCACAGTAAAACTGGAATATGTGCTAATTATTTTCTCAAAAAGTCCATAAAGGCAATGCGTTCTTTAAAGTAAAAAGTTTGAGTGATCGACAAGTGAGTGTGTGGCCCAAAAATATTCACAATGTATATAAAGGGTGATCCATTTCGAGATTTCCTACTTTTTTTAATAATAAACACAGAAATTTCAAATTTTATGGGGAAGGTTTATTAGCATTCGAAAGAACATTCTTTCGCATATATATTTTGAAGATCATCTCTTTCAAATGTTGACCGTGGCTACGTCTTAGATGGTCCATTCGTTGAGTCCAATTTTCGATGACTCGACATTGACGGGTACGTTATCAGCGGCATCGTCTTTGAAGAAATGTTCCAACGGGCCTTAAACAACACCAAACCATTATTTTTCTGGATAAAATGGCAGTTCTTGAATCTCTTCAGGTTGCTCTTTGTCTCAAATGCGGCAATTCATTGTCTACATACTCATTGAGACAGAAATCGCTGAACAAAGTTTAGCGCGGATCTTCTTGGAACTTTTTAAGAGCGCATAGAACGAAGCGATGTCGCGTGGGAAGGTCGAGCGGCTTCAGTTCTTGCACAAGCTGTATTTTGTACGCTTTCAATTTAAAGATCTCGACGTAAAATGCGCCAAATCGTTCCATACGTCAGTCCGAGTTGCTGCGAACGGCGTCGAATCGACTCTCCGCGTTCTTCGCGTAAACTCTCAGCTACGGCTGCTATATTTTTCATAATCAGGTACACAGATATGTAAGTAAGTCTTTCCATGATGAAATACCAAACTCTACATTTACATTACTGAACAAAATTAACATGACAGTTTGACACTATTCACGTGTCATCTGTCAAAAAAGGTTATAGAAAAAAGTACCTCTACTTGGATCACCCTGCATATACCACTAAGAGTAATTTAAGTTAGCCAGACCGTCTATTTCCCACTTAGGCTATTTTGTGGGTGCAGTAGTAAGCGGGAAGTCATCCCTATCTTGTTCGCGCTCAATTTCGAGGAAAATTTATTGGCGAAATTTTTGGCTCGACTTTTGCATACTTCTTTGTTAATTGTTAAACTCAGCTAATTTATACTCTACTTCCGGTCTTTGCAAGAAATGAAAATATTGCGTTCATGGTGAATTCGTGAACTTTTTTGCTTTATGTTTTCCTTGCTAGAGAATTTTCGTTCCCACTCTTGATTCTGTCAAATTTATTGAGGAATAAATTTAAATATTCGAGAATATCTTTGAACAAAATTATTTACTGTCGAAGTTTATTTTTGCAGTTTCGAGAATATTGCAAAACCATTTTAAATTAGTATGAAATAATTACGTAGACATCATTCACTCTTTCTCTGTAAATTTAGGAACTGCATCATTTGTAAATCTGACAATTGTTGACAGTTTATGGTTCCAGTTTGTCGCTGTGCGGTACTTTAAAGCGTATGTTTGTTTACATAGTACATACATATGTAAATATGTATATAAATCTGTTAGATCAGCAGCAGTTGCCCAAATTTATGATAACTGGGACTATATAAGTATGTACATATATACATATGTATCGTGTCTCCATAACAACATTTGGCTGTCAATCATAGCGGTGATTTATTTATTTGCCAATCAAGCACTGCCGGTACAAGGGTTTTGCTTGCGCTACCAACAGAGTACATTCAAAGCACAAAATTTGCGGTTTCACTTTTGTAACAGTCAATTTCAATGCCTCAAACTGTCAAACACATTGTGTCAGAACCTCTTAAACTCGAGCATTGTTTTTATTTTGAGGCAAACTCCATCATCAAAATAGGTACATATGAAAGTGTTTACAAATAAGTTTTGGTAGCGCCATGTAACGATATTGTTTTTGTATTTTTTGACTTCAAAAGCCCGAGTCACTTGTTATTTTAATTTGCGGCCCAAAGATTTATGACAGCTATCCATAAGTAGGAGCGCGTTGTTGTGAGCCTTAAGTGACAATTGAATGACAGATGTTGGGAAGCGTTGACAAAAAGGCATTGTGGCTAGGAAAGGAAAGGACGTTAAGCTCTCGCAGGGTTAAAGAAACTAGAATTAATGAATAATACAAGTAATGACAATTTTAGAATTCACTGAAAGGTCTATTTTAAGCGCCTTTGTTCGAAGTGGTTGATGGAAGATGCCAGCGAGTACCTTTGAGCGGGTTGAAGCAGGGCAACAGAGGAAAGTGTTGCCAGAAGCAAGCAACCTCACTTCTACTAGGGCCACAAAGACAACGAGGGCAATGAACCAGTGGACGACAGTGCCAAGAATGAGGTGCGGCCAACATCGGAAAAAATGATCAACATCGAGAGACCCATGCACTGCCTATGCGACGATCCGGACAGAAGCATGATCCCTCATAGCTCGATGGAACGAGCTACTTGGGTGTAAAACTGTAAAGGTCATGTGCAAAACGATAGATCGGAAGTACTCAAAATTCCTATTGGCACTCCAAAGAAGAGACTGTAGGAACATGATCGGAATACTAACTGGTCACTATCGGGTGGCGACACACGCCCGTACAATGGGGCCGACAGATTAAGAAGACTGCAGAAAATGTCTAGAGCAAGGCAGGGAAACAATGGAACAAGACTACGCTGTAAGCATCTGGGATCTCTACAGTATGATACATTGGAGATCTTTTAAAATTCGCATCAAGCGCAGGCATTCTAAAGGCTTACTACTCTTCATGGACTTAGGAACTGACCTCCATTTGGTATCGCAAAGAAAATTTGTAAAAAAATGTAAACATTAAAGTATAAAGTTTAGCTATCAATTAATCAATTGCTTGAGCCTTAGCTTTTCCGAAAATGGCAGAGCCCTACGTCATCTCGCAAATGAAATGAATTCAATGAGAAGGTTTTCTTATAATCAAACTTGAGTCTAAGTTTTAAGAATGTTGATATTATGTTTGGATAGATCGTAAGGATTATCCTATCATTGGACTACCTTTGTGATACCTAAAAACTTTTAAAAATATATTACTATATTCTCATATATCGTCGAAGCGTTATTAGGTTACGACAAAGGCTTATCTACCACGATAGTTCTGTCTCAGACTGTCAAACGCCGGCAAATAGAGCAGAAAGTTTTTTTTCCATCTCGCTTTCCTCCATATAGGTTTGTCAAAATGCATTCGACAAGATATTTAGCCGTACCGCCGGTGAGCCTGTTGGATAATGCCCAGTTAGAACATTGATTTGAGACAAGATTGGTTTTGCTAGGAGCAAGAAGTTCAGAGGACCTCTCACAGTTCACTCTAGGACAGAAAGATCTCGCAACGAACTTTCAACCAAAAAACCACCAAGTGATACTCATGTACGTTTCTACAAAAGTCTAGACCCCGCACTAGATCCGCTCTTAACACAACCAAATTTTGTACTGGCCTCTACGCTTAAGTCATTACATTGTTCTACATGTTGTTTATTTGTGAAACCTTGATAATCTAAGCTATCTCATATCTGATATGAAAACAAATTCCTCACATTAATACCTCCTGCGGTTGAGCTTTAGTGGGTAATTGTTGTTAAAAAGGCAAAAATTGTGCAGACACTGTGGGATATTCGCCACTTAATAAGGTCATATTACAGCTGTATAAACATAAATAAAATTTCTACAAAAATAAATACAAAACCAACAAAAACACTCTTAATTCATAAACAAGAAATACGTACATATGTATGTTTATATAGTATATGCGAGAATATCGCACAAGTTTACTATGTACTTGAAGTTATTTCGTCATGTTTGTAGGGAATTCTATGTAGGAATATGGTTGCCCAACGCTGTACTTTCCATTGGACAAGGTTTTTATTATTCCACAACAATTCCACAATGTTTTATTCACTGTAACCAAAGGCATAAGAAGCTTACGCTCAGTGGTACAGTGGTGGCGTCAGCAAAGTTACCAGTCGAGAGTTTCTGTTGAGTGTTTTACTCTTGAATATTATTGAAATATAATGAGATCCGATAGAAAGAGATAAAGAGATCCGCTCTATATAAGCCCTTATCATGGAATTATTATTTATTAATTTAAAACATAGATAGATTTCATTCGTTCATTTCCGAAAATTTCAATATTTAAGTGAAATACATAGTTAACGGATTTAAACAAAGTTTATAGAGAGAGAACTTCAAGATTACCTAATTTTGAAAATGGGTCGAACTATAGCCCATATTTCCATTAAAGACCATTTCTAATTCTATCAGAAAAAACAGAAACAGTTCCTCTTTGCGGTAGCTCTCATCGATAAATGGTCGATATGGAAAAGATTGACCAGGACCGCCACATAAGCAGCCGTGACATCGCTAAAAGTGGCCATACACGACACACATGTGCTTGTTTGTCGCGCATATTAACTGTTTGAAGAACGAAAGCAAAATGGATTTATATGTCGTGTATGGCGAAACCATTTCATACAGATCGAACACACATATGTGTCGTGTATGGCTCCTTTAAGGAACTTAAAATTCATCATAAAAGAGTTTTGAACCATTTTAAAAGGGCTGACTACAAAAAGAAGCTCGATGGTTGGGTCCCACATGAATTGTCAGTGAAAAATTTAACGGACCGAATTAACATATGCCACTCTTTGCCGAAACGAAATGAAATCGAACCATTTCTGAAGCGAGTGGTAACAGAAACGGAAAGTGCATAAAATACGACAATAAAGAGCGAAAAAGATCATGGTCCAAACGTGGTGAAGCTGAACAAATCGTCGCAAGGCCAGGATTGACGTCCCGAAAGGTTATGCTGAGTGTTTGGAGGGATTGGAAGAAATCATCCACTATGAGCTGCTCCAGCCTGATCGAACGATTAACGATTTTACTGTCAACAACTGATGAGATTGAAGCAAGTAATCGAGAAAAAACGGACAGAACTGACACAAAGTGTCTTCTATTAGGACAACACGAGACCACACACATCTTTGATAACTCGGCAAAAACTGGGAGAGCTTGGCTGGGAAGTTTTGATGCTTCCACCATATAGCCCTGACCTTGCATCGTCGGGCTACCATTTGTTCGGGCAATGCAGAACTCCCTTAATGGAGTAAAGTTGGCTTTAAGAGAAGCCTGTAAAATTCACTTGTCGCAGTTTTTTGCCGAGAAACCATAAAAGTTTTACACTGGTGAAATAATGTCTCTAGCGGCAAAATGGCAAAAAGTGGTCGACCAAAATCGTACGTATTTGGCGCATCATACTTCATTATAAATAAAAAAAAAGTTGAAGTTTTATTGGAAATACGAAAAGACTTTTTCGACTACCCAATATTTCAAGAATATAAGTTGAGCTTTTTTGGATATTATCGATTATATATATTATTAGTATTATGACCGATTTTGTATAAAATTTTCTAAATTCCTTTTCAGAGTACCGAAAAACTGGAGTCCTAGTTTTTTATGCTGCAATGTTATGATATTATACCGAAGCAAATTAAAAAGTCGAAAATCGATCATAAACCGAAAAGTATTTTTGGCTCAAGGAAACTTAAAAAACTGATTTACTGCCGCGAATGTTACCCACAATTTGTTATAGTGTATTCACTAACAAGTCACGACTGTATACACTTAAAATGAATACACAACCACAATTGTGCGTGTGTGTACTGTCCAACCACATATGCACACATTCGCCAATACTTACATACTTATTTATACATATGTTTGTAGCTTGTGCGTTCAAGCGCTGAATGACCATTCGGTGTGGCAAATTTACTAAACCCTTGCGGCTCACCCACTAATACCAACATAATTTTATTGCCTTTACAACCTATTTTACTTGTTAGAAGCTCTGCTTGGCTCTGCTCGGCTCTCCAAGCGCAAAAAACGGACTTCCCGCAATCGTTACTGAGTCATACGCAGTCACTAAGTCATTGGTCCGTGAAGCGTGCACGAATATTTTATGGCTATTAGTTGAGGAAAAGTTTTTGGCCCAAACAGGATTTGCTAACGGCCGAATGGACGAGCGCATGCAAGCGTCGAGCGCTGCTGCCGACGTCTCTGCCTGCCTACTGCTGGGAACCAACAAAGGGGTCAATTTGTGTTGGGCAAGAGTGTAGGCGTCATTAAATTGCAATGTGCACGTAAACTTTTTTCATATAATGCCAAATTATGGACTCAAAGACGTACGGTAGCTGCTACAAGTGCACTGCGTGTGTATGTGTGTACGTAAGTACCGCTGCAGCGCACACGCAAACCAAAGCTTACGAGCGTATGTATGTTTGTGGTCGATTAAGTAGGCGGTGCTGTCAAAGCAAATATGCCCGTATGCCTACGTGCATGTGTGTGTGTGTTTGTGCTTCAAGGTGTAAAGTTGGGGCTGTGAATATGAAAAAACGTGAGTGTAAACTCGTGAGGTTTAACTTTTGAAAAATGTTGCACGTTGCGCATATCGACAGCTGCCGAAAATATAAAAAATATGCCGAACGATAATAAAAAAGCGCTGAATTATTGCCCGGAAAAGTTACTTGAGTTTTCTGCTTTATTTTTTTTGTTTTTCAATTTTTTTTCGTAGTTTTGTGTGTTTTGTTTTTGTAGCTTGCTGCTTGCTGCTGGTTTTGACCATTTGTAAACAAAATTTTCAGCAATTTATCGCATTGCAACATGTTGAAGGGTAATACGGGCACACACTCTTGCTCAAAGCTACGTACATATGTATATACATACGTAATGAACCGCTATGCAAACACATTCAAGCGATCGTGTAAACAGTCAGACTTACATATATACACATACATATGTATGTACTTACAAACGTAGCAGTCGCCGGAAGTACATACACGCCGCAGTTAACGCAATCATTCCCACTTTTACTCAATCACTCAAATGTCTGCACAATCACTCAAGTCCCGCAGCATTACAGCTACGCATGTATGTGTGTGTGTGTACATTGCTCCACATGTAAGTACAAACTTGTGTATGTAAACGCCATAAAAACAAGTATGGATGGCTTGACAGCATGACTGTGGCACTCGACCGCTCTTTTGATTATTTCTTTGTGTTTGTTTACATCACAGAGATACAAATGTATATACATACATATGTGAAAACATCATTAAATTTCTGTATACAGTGGAGCTTCGATAAGTGGTACTTAGCTATTTTAAGCAATGAAAAATATTTTGAGGTAAATTTAAGCATATTTTCAATAAAAAAAAGTACTTTAATTTCTCGTTTTGTTTTTGAATATCGGCATTCTTAACCAGTAATGATGCGTTGGAAGAATGCAGTGTTCTCAGCTACTTGCCAATCATCTCTCTTGCGAGCTCTAGTTGATGTCGTTTTTGCAAGATTTTCAACAAGAAAAAACGTTTACTTCGGCTGCACCGAAGCTAATATACCCTTCACAGGTGCATTTTTTTAGTAACTATGTGTTTAGTTTGTATGGAAGTTATATGCTATGGCAATCCGATCTGAAAATTTTTTTCGGAGATTATATTATTACCTTAAGCAGTAATCCATGTCAAATTTCGTGAAGATACCACGTCAAATCCGAAAGTTTTCCATACAAGCCCTTGATTCCGATTGTTCGGTTTGTATGTCGGCTATATGTTATAATGGTCCGATATCTGCAGTTCCGACAAATGAGCAGGTTCTTGAAGAGAAAATGACGTTTGCAAAATTTGAAAACGATATCTTAAAAACTGAGGGACTAAGTAGTTCGTATATATACAGACGGATAGACAGACAGACGGACATGGCTAAATCGACTCAGCTCAACATACTGATCATTAATATATACGCTTTATAGGGTTTCCGACGCTTAGTTCTGGGTATTACAAACTTCGTGGCAAACTTAATATACCGTGTTCAGGGTATAAATATGTTGATTCGGTGTATAAAAGATTTTGCGACCCTCTGATGTCTCTCTGTTGCCAACATGACGATTTTCAAGCTCTGAACTTTTTGGCTGTTGTCGTCATTAACGCACGCGAATGGACGACTTGAGTCAGGTAAGTTTTCGATGACTTCATGAACTTCACTGAATGCTTTGTGGTACTCAAATACTTGCCTGGTCATAAAGTAGACTCTCCATAACACTTCTGCAAAATTTTCAAAGACTATGTAGCCGGGACTCCATTCTAAACATTTCGCGTTGTCAACAAACTGCTGCCAAATACACACTAAATGACGTATGGAGATGAAACTTCACAAGGACAATAAAAAGGGATGTATCAATCTATGAAAAATGTATATCGATTTGGTTTGCGAGCGCAGTTTAAATGTAATAGTATTTTCTTTGTACCTCAAAAGCTTAGATTATTCAATTTTGCATTACAGGATGTGAGCTGAGCTACAGTTAGCGGTCTCGAAACCCTGCGAAACACAAGGAAAATGACACGGTTCTGATTCTGCTTGTGGCTCCGGGTTTTAAGCTGAGTAGAAGCGAAATCCCTTCCTCTATTCATGCAAAATACCCGTTAATTGTTTCTTTATATTAAATTTAAGGACGTAATAAAATCGACTTGTGAAATTTAGTATATATGGCCCCGCATTAAACAAATAAAATTTTGAAAATTTCATTTTATCCACCTACATAAACAGAACAATGCAGTTGATTCTGATCTCTCACATTAATTGCTAAAATTGTGGTGTCACAATCTACTCGAAGAACGGATGCTGTCAAGCGAGTTTTGATTTTAATGAAACCACATGAACCCTACTCGTCCTCGCACGCCGCACTGACACTTCCCTCAAATATCTTTTACAACAGTTGACATACAATTATCGTATGGGGCGCCACCAGTTTTTCGCATGGACACAATTTTATATGAATCCATGTATGTATGAGAGTGTGTGTGTGTGAGTGTCGTTGGGACCACCTTTTGCTGTCCTTATTCTTGTGGCACTTTGACGTCGCCGCTGTGCACTTTGCAAGAAATAATGGTTAATTATGACGAGTAGACATATGCACACGTGACATATGAACTGCCATAAAGACCGCATCCACGCCTGTGTATGCGTCAATGTTCATATGCATGTGTGTGTGCATGACTATTTATATTTATTCATACATACTTATACACGTGTGTGTGTACTCAACTACATTTCTTTTAATATTGTGCGACACGCTGGCTGGCGGCACTGTTGCACACCTTTGCAGACATGATTCGAAAATTTACGCATTTGTGGGCGCTCTCACATTGATACAAATCAAGTGAGCTCACTTACGTAAGGATACAGGGTGAAACAGTGAACGCGCTGCAAGCAGAATGGCAGAATATGTGGCCATGTGTTCAAGTGCTTAAATCGACTCGAGCTCAGATATATTTATTCTGTCTTTGGATCCTTTTAACTTTGGTTCAAATATTTTTGAAGTTACAACTCAGAAATGGTGTCTGAGATGAAACGGTTTTGGATGAGTTAGTAGAAAGAACTCAAAATGTCTTTGACTTAAGGCGACTTAGCTACTAATTGATCAAAAATTACCCAGATTAGCTTGGTTCAATCCTTTTTATGTTCGTGTAAAGTTTGATCTCCACTCATGCGTGTCTAATAATGAAAAAAGCTTGTTGCTGTTACTTTGTGAGGTTGTGAGTGAATGTCTTACTCCCTGATTAACTTTGAGCGCACGGTTTGCGAGCTTAACGCCGGTATTGCCACTCTGCTGTCGGAAGAAATGCTCACCTACCTGAAAAAAGCTATACTTCGGTCCACTAAATCATCTGCTACTTTAATAGCAGTTACTTCTGCCTGGCAAACGCTTTAGTCGTCCGGTAGCCTAATGTTAAGCTATACGGAGAGCGCCTTACGGAAGACTTCCCCTCCAACCTTCCTCCTTAGCTTCGACCCATTCGAGAAAGGGCTCACTGCGCCTCTTCTCCAGAGATTTCTCCTTGCCCACTTATCATTCGTCAGTATGTGAGTGGCGAAACAACCACTTAGAGTAACCTTACAGAGTTTTTAGGGATGCAATTAATGGAGGGGTGAATTTCAGCGTGACCCTGCTTGGACCTCTTCGTATATCCAGCTTTTCTGAGGCTTAGAGCGTCCTTCGCAGCAATGTACTTGCCGGCAATATCTACGGGTGCTATATATAGAGAGCATAAGGTGCTTTTATTGGCGTAGTTCGCAGTACACCACAGATGCCGATGAGAACCTCTCTTTGGACACGTTCAAGCTTCTTATCGACTTCAGACGAATACCCCACAGAACATTATTCATTCATATAAATTCACTACGGGCTCGCAGACCCAAAATACCACCTTTGGTGGTAGTTCCATATCTTCTCTATAGCTCCTCTACAGCATTATAAGGTAACCGATTCTTTCGTTACTCTCACCACAATATTTGCCCTCATGAAAGATTTCTATCAAGGATAAGCTCAATATTTTTTATCTTGTCAACAGGTTGAAGGTGTGAACCTCCGAATAATGAGTTAAATAAAAACATTTTGGGAATTTTGAAGGAATCACGGCTAAGGAATCGTTCAAAATGCGGTAAGCGGAATCTACCTTATCAGGAACACGAGTGTTTAAGTGGCACAACTCATTCAATGAAGTGAAGCCATTGGAAGCTTGCTTGATGCGAATCATCTTCTTTTGTTAAAGACAATAACTTAGAAGTTAAAGAACCAGCGTTTGAAAATCGGCGTGTTGACGTCAGGGGATGTCAGAGAATTTTAACATCTCTCATAGGTCGACTCAGCGCATTTCTGTTAATATTTAGAGTATGTAACAGACCTGAATCTTTCGCAAATGCGATGTTAAGTGGAGGTCGCAAATAATATATTTGGCAAGGTTGTTGAAAACCCAACATTCAGCAAACGGTACCGGATGAAGTCCAGTTGTTAGGTTCATGAGGAGTAGTCATCCTTTGGAATGCTTGCACTTAGCACAAATTTTAGGACACTCTGTGGCCTCACTATCGATACCACCTCTAGTGTATCATACCGTGGGGACCCCAGATGCTTACAGTGTATTCTTGCCAATGCGGGACAAGTGAACAAGAATTGCTCCTTTGCTTCCCTGGTGCCTTGCTCTAGACATTTCTTGCAGTCTTCTTGATATGTCAGGCCCATTGGGTGGACTTTTGTCGCTACCAGACAGTGACCAGTTAGTATTCCGATCATCTTCCTACTGTCTCCTCTATTGAGTGCCAGTGGGAACCAAAGGACCCAACATAACTTAATACCATTTAAAACGCAAAATTTTTCTTAAACCCTATATCATGCAATATCACTTTTCTTCATATAAAAAAAAGTACATACATACGTAATTGCAGATACAATTTGCGAAATTCCTGTTGTAAAGACTTTCATATTTACGCGCGCGCGCACTGTGACAATTGCCACCAATCCTGTGACGGCGACACCGTTGGAGACGGCGGTCGTATAAAAACACCGCAAGACTTCTCGGAGCTCACTTGTGTTATTAATTAATGAAGCCCCATTAAATAGACTCCTAGCCCCCACAAAGGCGCACACCTTTCTACTCATAACATACAAACGTGCGCACATAAAGCCACTTGAGGCCACTCAAATACAACAAAGTGGAACTATTGCTCGAGCGAAGTGTGCGCCATGAAGTGCTGTGCCATGTGAGACTCCTGGCAGGCATATGTCGCCGCCATACACGTATGTATGTATATATATATATAAGAACTGCCAGCGCGTGGTTCTCGGCAAGTGCGCACGCTGAGCGCTCGAAAGACAGTCAGTCAAAAGTTGTTTGACATTTTGGCTCGCTTTTAGTCCTTCAGTCGACCACATTCGTACATACGTGCTCTGCATGAGCTCGTAGGGCGAGGCTAGTGTGCCGCACTTCACTCGCAGTTTTCGCAAATGTTGTCGTACACACTCGCATGTGCCGTTATATGCCTATGCATAGCTTGTGTGTGCTCGCGCGTTCTCAAGGAGTTGTTATCCTTTTTCCTGCGAGCGCTTACAAACAGTATCTATTTCTGCGCTACAAATATAGCTTTCCGCGCGCGGCACTTGCAAATATTACAAGCAATTAGAGCGCCACAGCAGCGAATGTGCGGTGACGATGGGGCCGAACAGGCGGATTCACTTGCTACTGCTAGGTGGTGCAGTGACATATGGCGACAGCGCGCGCTCAGGTGGTGAGGAGGAAAATTGTTTTTAAATTTTACAGAAAGCACTTTACAGAGGCACACTCGCACGCTTGTGACCCAGCTAACGAACCTTTGCGCTGGCGAAATGTGAAATGCGAAATGCGAGAGACAAATCGACAATAGATGAAGCGCGTAACTATTACAAAGGGTGCATATTTAAAGCGCGCACTTGTTGGCTGTGCGTGCGCGGGAATGAGGCGAAGGTCTACGGCAACGCTGATACATATGTGTACATACTTAGGTGTGTGTGTGGATATTTCCAAACACTTACACACATGCAAGCGCACACACAGTTGGGCCTGCAAGCACTTATTGCAAACTATTTTGCATTTTTGCACATTATGCTTGTGCCAGCGCTCTACGGCTCGGCTACATACAAGTGGCAAGGTGTGCTCATCTAATGACTGTCGCCGGGTAATGGGTATTGATTGTATTTGGAATACAAATAGCAAAAAGTAAATACAAACGAAGAACAACAAGCAACAAGCAGCAAGCAGATGGAACACATTGTGAAAGCCATTAAAAATTCGCATACTTTTCTCAGTCCAAATAAAGCAACACGACAATATGTGAAGAGATTGGTGGGGATGAGACGCCATGGCGTATACTTGGCACGTTAACAAAGTGATTTGCATATGAGCATAAGTCCAAGTCCAAGCTACCCAGCGGAAAATATTGAATCGCAAACGGAAGCGCCGCTGCTCTACAGCACAACGGCGCACTTAAGGCACACAATGGCATAGGGGTGTGGCGTAAAGTTGGCTGCGGCTCAAGTATGCTTATATTGGTAGTTAAGGGTTAAATTTACGAGTCAATATAAATAGTAGAATAGCCAATATCACCGCGTTGCAGCAAACTGCAATAACGGCATAGCTTTTGCGCGTCAAGTGTGAGATTAAATTTCAATACTAATATATACTACTATCAGTTTCTCGATAAGTTGCGCACTTTAAAAATGTTCCACTTTAAAAAGTTACTACATAAAAGAGCGAGAGCCACTCGCCTGAAGTGTGTACCAACTTTTCTTAGTTTGAGGAGGGCTGTAGTGGTATTTGCAGCTGTACTTGGTCTACAATTATTTACAACTGACGCACATGAATTTCACAGAAAAGCTGGAGAAGCAAACATAAGATGGAAAAAATACATTTTTCTGTTGAACTAAATTTTTGGTTGTAGAGTTTTGTAGAGTTTATAATCGATTGTGGAGTAAAGTGAAGGTGTAAGCTCATCTTTAACCCAGATAAAGAAAAAGAAAGGTTCATTAACCCAAAGAAATACAAAAAATGTTCCAGAGTGACTAGAAAACTAATAATTTAAACATTTTCTAATGATTATACCGTGTGGGATGCGAAAACTAAAACAAGGACATTTGTCCAAGTGTAGTAGATCTTAAATAAAAATTGTGAGACAGACATTTTCTTAATAAAGTTTACCACGATTTCAAGATAAGCAAGAATATCGCTTTTATTACATAAAATTGAATAGGTTGCCATAAGGTTTGTAAAACCTAGAGGGAAACATCGGTGACCTTAAAAAGTATGTACGAGTATACAAATAATATGTATGACGAGCTGAGTCGATTTAGTTGGTTTATTTATATAAGTGAAATAGTTCTTCAGTGTTTGAGATACCAGTTTGAAATTTCGCCTCAAGATGCCGCTTGTTTGCTGGAATTTCGATATATCCTACTATAGCTCGTATTATAGTAGCTATATACAAACTGATTGACCAAAATCAAGTCCTTACTGCTGTGGGCAAAAATAGTAAGACTTTTTAACTTAAAATTCAGGAGAAAACCCATCCGTCGAAATATTTCTTCTGGGTCTGTATGACTGTCGGTGACATCTGTGCCAAATGTCACATCAAAATAATCATTAGTGTTTAGTATACGCTTGTCTTTTCTGAAGTACATAAAGTGCATTCGGCGATTTTTAGAATGATTGAAATTATTCAACAAAGAAGTTCCATTAAATTTTGTGTGCGGAATAAAATTTCTGGTGCCGAAACGTTCGGAATGTTGGAAAAGGGCCTTCGGTGATAATTGTTTGTCGCGAGCAAATGTTTTTGATTGGTACAATTTATTGAAAGAGGGTCAAGAACGCATTGACGATGTCCATCCACGTTGAACTACGTCCAGTAAGGCTATCAATATCAACTGATGATTAAAACGTCAATAAAATAAAGGAATTGGTGCTTGAAATCGACGATTAACAGTTAAAGAATTTACTGACATCGTTGGAATATCGGAAGGATCAGTGAAAACCATTTTGAAAGATCATTTTGGCCTTAGAAAAGTGAAATCACGGTTAATTCCAATTCACTAAATTTTTTCGAAAACAGAGTCGAGTTAGCGTCCGTGAAATGGATTAATACCGGCGATCAGTCTTGGATCTATATGCTTACGACGGAAATAGATGATCAATTGGCCGAATATCGTTGCATAGGTGAGCCGAAGCTGAAAAAATCACGTCAAAGCAGGACAAAATTCAAGGTTCTGTTGACTGTTTTCTTCGATTACTGAGGTGTGGTGCACTACGAATTCCTTCCGATCGGCCAAACTGTCAAAAAGGAATACTGTTTGAGTATTATGCGTGAAGCTATTCGTAAAAATGACCAGAATTATTGGCCGACAACTCTTTGTTTTCGCACCACGATAATGCATCATCGCATACTGCATTGATTCTTCGCGAGTTTTTCGTCAAATTTTCAACCAAATCGTGTGCTGCAACCACCGTAATCACCTGATTTAGCGCCGAGTTTCATCTCCCGGGAAACCGTCTTGAGTCAATTGAAGACATTAAAGGTGAATCGCTACGCTCAGTGAAGGCTATTACGGAAAGTGACTTTAACAACTGTGTCGAGGATTGAAAAAAACGGAGGCAAAAGTGTATTGGAGCCAAGATGGCGGCGACATAAATTTTGCTCATAGCAGTATATTAAACATTATTTATTTGTCAAGATATCTTCCATTAAGTTTGGAACAAAAAGCTTTATCTAAACACCGTTTTCCACGGAGATGGACAGATGGTCATTCGAAATTCGGTTCGAACTTGTCGGCCCCTTACATACAAACGACAAAGTAGCGGAACCGCTTGGAGAAAGTATCGTGGAAGGCAACCGATAGTCTTAAGATTTGAGCCCACTGAGCTTTTACTACCGAGATTTTTCAAAATTGCTGTACTATACAAAATAGGCGTAAAAGAAATTAGCTCTGCACTCAGATTCTGTTAAATCTATGGAGAAAAAACAAAAAAAAAACCATGTTCATCCGACTACCTTTTCGGCTTGATACTGTTCGGTGTCATCACGAGGGGACTAGTTACTTGAATTTTTTAGAAAAAGTTTATCTCTGGGGCCTTTGCAGGGTGTTGAATATTCTCGTTAACTTTTCTTCGGATAAGTATTCAGTGCCAATCTCAGGTAGCTGATTCCATGAGAATTTCAGAAGCTCCGAATAGCGCGGTAGGCCCCTAAATTATTGGCTTTAGTACCAAGGTCAAAATATTTATCAATTACTCAAACAAAGGGAAGTAGATAATTAAAGTACATATATATATATACTTATCTTGATATACTTACTTAGCATAATAGTTTTTGTCAATTCTGAAGTCAACTAAATATAATACAAATGCAAACGGAGCAAGTATTTGAATTCGTTCGAAATTATGAAAGAAATTACAACTACAATGAGTACTAATCCATTACACGCGCTAAGCAGCGATGCACTTCCGAAACAATTACGCGCTCGAGCGGTCAAAGTTGCCATATGTAGCCATTTGTAAGAGCCATAAACGAGTTACGTAATGTGCCTGCGCACCTACTATATACCATACATGACATACAATAATATTAATGAATATGAGATTTATTTCACCACTGGGAATATGACACCCACTGGGAATGAAAAATAACAGGACTTGCGAATGGACAGACAATCGACACAAATAGACAGCTTGGCTGACAGGAAAACAAATAGTCGTAGATGTACCTTTACTTACACACATATATACATGTACGTATGTTTCTAGTTGCATACATAATATTATATATTTTTCGCGAATCACAAATTTTGTTTGTTTTTCTATAGGTGTTGTGTGTTTTCCATTGTAGACTTTGTAAATATGAGTTTATATTTACATACTATGTAAGTGTGTGTGTGTTTATGTGTACTTTTAACAAATGAACAAAATTTCATGAAATCGACAGGAATGAGAAAAGCGGTGTTTGCGGGTAGTTTGCACCGATGCGCAAAGATGAAAGGATTTCTATTTATTTTGGTTAAATAAATAATATTTTGCTAATGATAATAATTGGTGGAATTTCCTAAAATTTGTTACATCACTGCATGCGCCAAAATTAGCACAGATTATATAAGCAAAAGCTTTCATAATTAACCGCAAAGTATAAATATGTAATTTTAATTGATTAATAGTGGAATGGGGGCGTTTGCTATTGCTTTGGTGCTAACTAATTTTTTCAGTAGAAAGATCACGCATAAGTCGTGTCAAGCTGTCGTATTATTTTTGTTCAGAATTGTTTGGCAATTCATCATGGAAGGACCGCGTGAACAACGTTTAAGAATCGTTCAACTTTATTACGAAAAGTCACGTTCTGTAATGAATACTTTTCGTGGGCTTCGCTCATCTTATGGTCAACATAATCGGTCTACTGATCGTACTATTCGCAACACCATCGCCCACCCTAAGACCCAGCATTCGTTGTTGCACAATATTCGACTGAATAGACTACGTCCAGCACGCAGCGAAGAAATTATAGCAGCCGTAGCTGAGAGTGTACACGAAGACCGTGGAGAGTCGATTCGTCCCCGTTCACAGTAACTTGAACTAATTTGTGGAACGATTTGGCGAATTTAACGTCGAGATCTTAAGTTGAAAGCGTACGAATTGCAACTTGTACAAAAACTGAATCCGCTGGACTTTCCCAAGCGACATCGCTTCGCTCTATGGGTTCTTGAAAAGTTCCAAGATGATCTGACGTTTTCGAGTCAAACTTTGTTCAGCATGGATGCCCATTTCTGGCGCTTAAGCAATCATATGGGACGAAGAACAGCCTGAAGAGATTCAAGTGTTGCCATTTTATCAGGAAAAACCAACGGTTTGGTGTGGTTTGTGGGCCTCATTGGTTCATATTTCTTCAAAAATGATGCCGGTGAGAACGTAACCGTCAATAGCGGTCGTTATCGCGCCATAATAACCGCCTATGCCTGAAATTATCACATAAATCAATGGATTTTTTAAGAGAACATTTCAGTGAGCAGATAACTTCTCGTTTTGGGCCGGTCGATTGCCCACCAAGATCGTGTGATATCACACCGTTAGATTTTTTTCTTGTGGAGATATGTAAAGTCTAAAGTCTATATTCAAAAAATAAATACCAAAGAATGTTCTTTCGATTGATAAGAAAACATTCCCGATTAATTTTGAGGTTTCTGTGTTTTTTTCTTAAAAAAGTAGGGAATCTCGAAATAGACCATAATAAAAACACAAGAACTAGGATATTTGATTTTTTTCACTTAAATTTTGGTTATGTGAATAAGGTGTCAATATGAAAGTTATAGAAATTTTTGTCATTACAGTTTTTTCCATAGGGCTTATTATTTTGCCAGAAATTGAGATAAGCCGTTTCTTACATTAAAAAACTCAACTATCCCCTTCCTTCCACTTTCCAACGCCAGATCGCCCTAAATTATTATTTATGTTAAGTTGTGTTCCTTTTCCCTTGAGTGCTGTCCTATTATACAAATCTTAACCCAATATTTTTTTTAGTTTTAAGATCTCCTTCAAAGGTATTGTTTAACGCTAAGTTGTAAAAGTTTTAAATTCAGTATTTATAGAACCAAATTTACTACTAAAGCTAACATACTATATTATACAACACATAAAGATATGTTTGGACATCGAAAGTCCAGTCTTCATTAAGAAAAAAATTGGCTCTTGTAACAGTTCTGTCTCTCAACCTTTCGCTTCTAAGCATAGGTTTGGTTTGGGTTTACTTCCATAGAAGGCCTAGTACATATATACATATATAAGGAACAAATTAGTTGGAACGTGTTATTTTCGAAACAGAGTTAATTTTTTCAATGGTATATGGCTTAACCTGATTCTGTAAATAAATTCTGGTTTTCGGTCCTGGGAACATAATATGGACAGTTCCTAATGAAGATTTTGGTTTAGATGTCATAAAATTCGTAGTTTTGTGCAAAGCAAAAGTACTGAAGTGGTGATTTGCGAACTGAAACGAATGTATTTTCAAATAAATTAAAAGTCATAAGCACTGAGCGAATATTTATTCCTTACTTTTATTCCTGTCCGTGTTTCAGAAAACTTCATATATATATGAGTTTAAGTAGATTTTCGGTATAATCGCTGTTATGAGATGATTTTGTAATTCAATGTATGACTTGGTCTTGAGAACCATCAATTGTAGATCATGTATGAAATGCTTTTGTTTCTGAAACCTCCTGAAATTTCTGAAACCTGTAGCTATATATACTCATTATACAACCTGTTATAGGAAATTTTGAATAATCTAAGACCTCACGAATATAACGAATATTCAGTTACTTTTGTAGGTAATAACGCTATATTTCTATCACATTTGGTAGCACACTTCATTGCCATAAATATTGTGGATTTTGCCAACTGGGTCGTAGGCTGTTCGCGCATATCAACAATCGTTAGTATGTTGACGTTGATGGCGAGGATTATGATGTTGATGGAATCACAATTTTTACGATTGTGTTTTTTTCGTCTTTTTCATTTTGGCGCTGAAAAGTAATTTGTGCAAGTATATCCCTAGAAACTTAAGTGAGTATGTGCGCATGGATGCATATGTATGTGTGTATATAAAAGTGTTTATATGCAAAAAATGTCAGAGGAAGGGTATATAAGTACATATGAAGGCGCATGTGTGTGTGTGTGTGTTGTCATGACAATTGTGCTCACTCGAAAGTAGTTAAATATAAGTTGCTATGGAAATTTGTAATTCTTTCATTTTTTCAGCATTCGGCGCTATAAAGTTCTTCATGTTTATAGCTGGAGCTGTTCGACATTTCACTTTTTCATTTATAAAATGGAATATAAACAATACGTTGGCTGGGTGCTATGGCAATCTGCAGATTTTAAGGCGCCTAAGTATTTGAATACATATACGTACATATGTATATATATAGCATATAGAAAAGAGGCACACTAATTATTTGTGTTTGTATGTGGAAGTCCATATAAAAGTAGTGAAACTAGCGCTCGTGCGTTAATGCTCCTGTCTATCAGCTTATTTTATGAAGATGCACTAGGCACACACTAGTCCTTTACTTGGCAACATGTGCACACATGTACGGGTGGCTGTGTGTATGTGCATAGTATTTACTGCCATTGCTCGGCTGTTGGTGGCGTTTGTGCTAATTTATGTGCTCATGTTAATTGACAGCTTAATTTCCTTGACAAATGCGATTTGCGGCTCCTTTTGAGGTGCCCTGTTGAAACATGCCCACAAAGATGGCGTATTTGATGCAAAGCATTGAAGCCACAGCTTGAATGCACGCGCCAAGCGAAAGAAAAGAATACAAAGCAAAAGAACTTAAGTGGAAACTAAAGAAAGCACAGGCAATAGAACCGCAAGGGGCTGCGTGTCTGAGACTACTTATGTGGCTGAATGCACAGCGTAGAAAGTAGAATTATAAACCACACGTCGGGCATGCATGCATGTGTGTGTGTGTGTGTGTGGTGCAGGTGTAAGCGTAAGTGCGTATGTATTAGTGCGGCGCGTCTGCAAAAAGATGGGCAAAGTTTGTCATAGACCAACCGCAGCGCCTCTCACACCTGCGGCGCCTATCACTACAAATTATTTTAATACCCTTTAACTCAAAAACAAACACATAAAGCCACCATTCTAATACACACACACATATATGCAGACACACAAACACTCACGCCCAACACATTAGTTGTCAATATAATTCTCTGCTTGTATTTTTCTTCTTGCTTAAGTACACACACGTTGTTGCTCTTTATTTATATTTACTCTTTCGCTTTGTGTTCTACTTGAGGTTCCAAGCATAAGTATGTCGTAAAGGGGCTGGTTCGACAACAGTGTAATGTCACCGATAAGAATCTCGGGAAATCGACACCCACCTTGAAAACAAGAAAAACTTGTCTGAGAGCCGTAAGAAAGCAAAACAAACACACTTTTACTGCTCGACTGACTTTAGCAAACAAGAGTCGTGTGTAGATGTGTGTGTGCGTGTATTTTCATTTAAGCTATTATATTTTTTCAAGTTTCAAATGCAAGCATATGTCTGTGTGTTTGCGCATCGTCTCTTGGCCTCTCTCTTCCTGTTTCTTTTCTTCTTTTCCCAACACTCGCATAGCAATTTGCGTTTCCGCTTTACACAAGGTTGAAGCAGAAATCCTTTGTGAGAATTTATTCTGACAAGTATTTAATTTAGAGTTTCCTCTAAAAGTGCCAGCAAGGATTACGAGTGCCAAAACCGACTTCAAATATTCCTTGCTGTGAAATGACTTAACTGGGTATTTGGTAGTTGTGGAAAATGCTAAGATGTTTAAAAGAAAAATGTGGGTAAAGAGTCAAGTTTTAAATGTTTAACTGGAGATTTAAGGTTCAAATAAAATTATAACCTCTTTGGTATGAGCAACAGTTTTCAAAAATTATTACAAAATTTTATTATGAGAATTTTTATTAAATTTTAGTTCTTCAGTAAGGCAAGATTATTAACTATAACATATCTATATGAAATATAGCTAATAGATGGTGAAATAACATTCTTCTTAAGCGGTTATATACAGTTAGCATTTTCGAAAAAACAATTATTTTTATGTTATTTTCTTAATACAAATATATTTAAGAATACACACAGAAAATGTCATATCGTTCTGGTTAATAATATCCAAGTTATACTCAAGTTTGAAAAGGCTTTTCAGAGTGCTTGGAAGTACAAGACCGGACTTTGAACGTGTTTTTCTCAAAATAGCGTTTTAAAAGTTAGTCACATCATTACTAGAAAACGGCTAAACCGATTAGTCTAAAATTAAATTTTTTTTCACCGAAAAATGTTTTTTTTTTATAAATAATATAAGGTCGAAGTTTTGGTCAAAAATCAATTTTTTTAAACCGCCATTTAAAAAAAAAAAAATTTGTTTGTTCTTTCGATTAGTTACTAGATTTAACAATACTTTAATGAAATCTGTTTGGTTTTTTAATTTCAGAGTATCCAGTTCGGATATATAGTGTTCACGGTAAAGCGTCTAACTTGAGAGCAGTTCTCGGAGATCAGCTGTTGTGCCTTTCCAAATAAATATGTTTATTAATACTAAGTCTTAAAATGTAGATAAAAGTTACTATAATATGTGTACAAATTTTTGGATCAATGAATTTAAAAGTTTTCTCAGAAACAAATTTAGTAAAATCGCTTTTTTCGACCTTCTAGCTGTATATAACCCCTTAAGTATGAATTAAAAAATTTCCAAATATATTAATTAAATAATATATTTTTTAATGTTTGGTTTGAACCATAAGTATGAGATAATGATTCAGCAATGGGTTTCTGGTTGTTATCCACAGATTTAAACCACCAATCGGCCGACTAATGAATAAAATCCCGTAAGAAATAATATTAAATTTATCTTGATAGCGAAGTTGGCAAATAAATATCTCTCGCTCTTGATAAAATCTATTTTTCAAGTCTTAAAGAATTATATCTCAAAGACCTGTAAAATTTCATGAAGATCGATTGAGAAGTTCTCGAGAAATCTTGCCAACCGTTCTTCAAATACACAGTTTCGAGAAAACGCGTTTAAAGACGACGCACTTAGCCTAGCTATCCTCTAGCGCAGAAGTTCTTAAGGCTATATCTCCGACACTATTACTCGGATCAACTTGAAAGTTTGACAAAATATTCTAGAGATGTTGTAGAATTTAATAAGACAATAAAAAAAATATTTCTTGAAACCCCTAAACCCAAGTAACCCCATAACATTAAAGCTTTGTATATTACCATTAATAACATAAGCATTCGCATATAATAAAAATGGTTTTAGCGCAAATAAATATTTTTAGATGGTCTTTACAAAATTTTGTTTTTATACAATATAAAAATAAGAAAAAACATTAACTTCGGTTACACCGAAGCTGTAATACCCTTCCCAGGTATTTTTTTTAAGCACAAAAGTGTATAAAATGATCTTTATTTTGATTTTGATCGGTCAGTCTGTATGACAACTACATATGGGCTATAGTTGTCGGAACTGAACAATTTGTTCGGTGACTGTTTCTTTATAACAAATTTCTTGAAGATATCTCGTTAAAGAAAAAGGTTTTCCATATAAGGAATTGACTTTCATCTTTCATTGTGTATTTCAGTTATGTGATAAAGCAGTCTGATATCAGCTACTTGGGAAGAAAAGGATGTGAGCAAAATTTCAGATTAGTCTCTTAAAAACTAAAAAATAGCTCGCTTATATATAGACAGACACACGAAAATGGGTAAATCAAACCATGTGGTCACTCCGATCGTTTGTATATATATTCTTACTAGCTACTGCGAAGTTAGGGTAATAACTTAACCTTCAAATCTCCCAAACATAAATTCAAAATAAAATTGTTGCGTTGTTGATTGCAAGTTGCGAAATTAAATGAGAAGTTTTCGCACTCAACAAAGAAGCATAAAGAGCTTATATTTCAACAAATTTCATACAAAAGCTTCAAATAGTAGAATATCTCATGTGATTAGTCTCGTGATTGCGAATATTATAATATTTGCATATAATATCTGAACCTGCGATTATTTATGGACTAGATTATTTTTACATTTTATCATATTTAGATAATATATGTATATTAAATAGCACAATTACGATATCACGTGTAAATTTATTTAAATTAGCTATACTCTAAAGAAATTTATTAAACCCTTTAGAGGGAACTAGTTGACTTTAAGTTGTTGTTAGTGTTAAAGCGGCGGAAAAAACTATCATAAATAATTTCTAGGTATGCTGACAGTCAATAGATTTTGATCTGATAAAAATGTTTTTCCGTTTCGGTTACATAGACCCGATTGTCATAGGAACAGTTAGCTTTTCAGTATAAATTTTCACACTATAAATATTCACTGGATCGGAAGTTTTTTGGTTCTCAAGAACATGTGACTCGCAACAAAATAATTTAAAACTTTTCGCACTAATTTTTTTGTTTTAAATTAAACACTACCTAATGAGTATTAAATTTTCAAAGCAGATGATTTAAAACTAAATTGTTGTTTGAGTGTATAAACAAGCTCTATTCATATATTATATTATTTGCACTGTTTATAAAAGTAGTAGTATGTGCACGGACCCAATTTATAGCTTTCATTTTTATAGAGCCATAAATTAGCTTTGCCTCCGTCTATATTTATCTATTGTTTTTGTCATGAAAAACCTTCAATTTATTCGCAAATTGACTTTACTTGATTGAATGTCCACATTCAGCTTTCATAGATGCCTTGAAACTTATTTAAATTTTTTTTTTTAATTTTCGTGTAATTCACCCGTAAAATTTGCTATGGATTCAGGAATTATACACACATATATCTTGGATATAGTTTAAACTTTTGTTTTATTTTCATATAGTTTGCCTGTAAATTTTTTATAAATTAAAATATTAGTTGCCTTGGAAATTATTATAGCTTAAAAAATTGTGTTTTATTTTTCGTGTAATTTATGTGTAAAATAATTTAAGGGATTACATGGTTTTACGGGTTTCAAAAACCGATTTTTATATTGTCATATTAAATTCTACAACATCTCCTAAATTTTCAAGTTGATCCGAGTAATAGTTTTGGAAATACCAACCCTGAGAACTTGTGCGCTCGAGACTAGCTAGTCTAATTGCGCTGTCTTTAAACGCGTTTTTCTCGAAACAGAGTTTTTGAAGTCGGTTGACAGGACTTCTCGAGGCTACTCAACTACATGAAATTTTACAGAGGTCTTTGAGATACAATTTTAAAAGACATGGATGGAAGATTTTTTTCGATGACCACTATTTGAAAAAATAACGTCGGGAAATTTTCACTGAAATTTTTACTTTTTTGTAAAAATGTTTGCCAAGAAACCAATTTTCAGTATTTTTTTTCCTTTGTCCAAGTTCTAAGTTAAGGTTTTAACTACAACACGTATTTTTTTCACTTTAGATGATTCCGTAAGGAGTTATTCTGCCAACGCGGGCACAATTTTTTCCGAGGGGTTACCGGTAATAGCGTCGCAATGGCGGAGTTTAAAATATTTTTTTCCAAAAATTACAGAATTTCTGTGTTCATGTAACAATTTGTGTATGTTTGTAACAATAAAAAATTCGAATAAAATGTTTGATTTTTTAAATGAGAAAAAATTGTTGAAAAAGGCTTTTTTACCCAACGAAACCAATGTAACCCCTTAATAATTGAAGAATTATAAACATTCTAGCTTATTTTCAAAACTTCCTTTAATTTTAGAGATTTTTTCTTTTAAAAAATTTTAATATGCAAAAAGTTTTATAGTTTTTGTTCTAGTTTTCCACTTTTCTTTATACATACTATATATATTATTTCCATCTTTGTGTTGTATATTTATACATATGTACATACGTTTGCATTTTGTCTTTCAAGGGCACTCAAGAAACGCGATTATTTGAAGAACAGCTTTTAAATTATTGTTATTGTTTTTTTATGTTTAGACAGCTGTAATGAAGTTTTTAAATTTTTTTTTATTAAGCTGTATATTTATACATTTTATTTTTAAATTTCTTTATTGTTGTTTTTTATATTTTTTAACATTTTTTTAAATTTTTTTTTGTGTTTTTTTTTAATTTTTTGAAATAATTATCTGCAAATTTTATAATTCTTTTTTTCAATTTTCCGTTCATTTATATGATTCTCGTTGAAAATCATTAAACTAGCCGTTCTGGGTCCACGTTAACTATCGGCTGTCCACAATTCGGAATACAGAAGTTGCAAGCACAAATGTACACACATACGTACTTTGCGCTTATTTGCTTATGCTTTTGCATTTATGGTATGTGTGTTTGTATAAGCAGCAGCGTATGTATTTTAAAATATTGCAACTTAGCAAAAAAATATACACACAATTAGTGCGAATTTTCTTTCAGCACAATTTCAGCCGCGTTTTTCGCCTTTCTTAAGACTTTTAGTGCCAACCTATACATATTTTCTTATGTATATGTATGTACATATATATGTACATATAATATACTTCTTTGTAGCGCTGACTATTTACATTGTGTGTTTTGTAACTGTGTATTATGCACGTTGCACTGGGCGCTTTTTAAATCACTTTAAAATTGATTTATTTCAAAGAAAATTTGCACTGTGTCTCAAGAAAAAAATTCGCAAATGGAAGACACGCGGATAAATGGAAAAATGCAAATTGTAAAATCACCCGAAATTCGTAATAATATTGACGAAATTATCGTAATACCAAAAGTAAATGGGATTAGCCATCAATCGGGTTGGATTATGGCTGAGCGAGTGAGCGTTGCCGCCGATTGACGTTGGGACTTGCGGCTATAAATTTGTATTGTTATGGTTGCTAAATGTTCAACACATTATTAAAAATGTATATATGTATGTGTATGCATGCTTATGTATGTATATATATGTATGTATGTATGTAGAGCGCTTATTTTTTGCACCATGTCATAAATAAATTGTTGCTATTGTTGCCTTCAGCGTTTAGCCAACAATTGATTAACACGTTCCAAAGGCACACTTGAATGGCATTAACGGCATACAGCTACATATCTGCATAAGTGGTATATATTTGAATGCACATGCATATAAGTATGTATGTATGTATGTATGAGCACACAGCCATCAAGCAGCCACTCAATCACGAAATAAACATTTTCAGAACCATTTATTTGAACTAATTGGGAGAAATTGCAATATTTCTATTATATTTAAGTGGACTTTAATTGAAATGGAATTGCCTGACGCTGTTGTTGTTGCTGCTGCTATTCATACACATTTTTGTTGTTATTGTTGTAAGCCTATAATGAATTAATTTCTACTTTCCCATGCACACGACCACACACACGCACGCACACGCTTCACAATGTAAACGCCAATATGAAATCAATTCAAGTCGTTAACGCCTGGTGATATTTCGTTTCGCACCTTTTTGAAATAATAATTAAAATTTGTTTATACACGCAAAAACGACGTACTGTAATATTTAGTGCCGTTTTTAATACCGTTTTTTACGCTACTCTGCCAGCGGTACACTTGTCTCTTTGACTTTTTTCAATATTTTTATTTTTTATTTATGTTGTTATTTTTTGTTATTATTGCTATTGTTGTTGTTATAACTTGCGAATTTTCTTATGCGTGTATTCTCTTCTGATTTATTAAATTTTTTGCAAATTATATACATATGTATTTATATATTGCGGTTGCAGTATTAGAATATGATTTTTAATTAGTAAACACAACAAAAAAATTAAGAAGCGTAGCGCTGCTTTTCTCCGCTAAGCTTTGCGAATCATCAGTCGACACCGGTTGTTGGTTTACTACTGTTGAGTGAAATTTTCGCAACGAAAACGAAAATTAAAACGATAACGAAATTGAAAATGAAAATGAAACAACAATTACAACAACTACAGCGGAATAGGAATTTGTTGCTGTACACACAAGCGCACCAGCCACCAGCGCGCCACTCATTCATCCACCCACTAAGAATCAGCTAGTGGCAGCAGTAAATAAAAGCCGCCTATGTGAGTGTGTGTGTGTAAGTATATTTGCGAAGCCGAAGTCGTCACACACACACACATGAGCGCAGAGTGGCGGAGAGTCGAGTAGCGAGAATAGAACGGCAAACAGCACTTAGCGCAGCGCCACTGCAGCACGCAGCGTCGCTTCAGGGGGCAGGACACGACGAAGTGAGGTGTGCCGAAGGCCGAGTGCGGCGTGCGCGCCAAAGCAGCGCGTCATTAAAAGCGTCAATGGGCCAGTAGTAGAAACGTAACAACAGCAACAGTAAAGGCAACAGCGGCAACAACAACAATAACATAAACAACAACAACAACAAAAACAACATAAACAACATCAAAAACAACATAAACAGCAACACGCACGGAGCAAAAAGACGTCGGGAGCAGAAGCAACAACAACAATGCAGCGCCTAAGCGTACAACTTGAAACACAACACACAGCGCATATATCGGTAGTATACAAACAATAACAACAAGTGCGTTTCGTCTATAAATACAAGTGCCGAGTGGGAGATGCG
Source organism: Bactrocera neohumeralis (assembly GCF_024586455.1). Taxonomy (NCBI): domain Eukaryota; kingdom Metazoa; phylum Arthropoda; class Insecta; order Diptera; family Tephritidae; genus Bactrocera; species Bactrocera neohumeralis. Next base: position 6,504,188 of record NC_065921.1, read on the forward strand.
ACCAGACAATGCAGACGCTATAAGGCAAGGGGAAAATGGCCAGAATATTATGAGCACTCAAGCAGGAGGCAAGTTGGCATGGCAGAAAAGCAAAGCATTCAGTTAGACAGTCATGCATATGACTATGCCACCACGATTTTATGTAAGCTACATACTCGTCATATTCGTACACATGTCCATTCATATACAAACATATATATACATACCGTAAATCTAAGTACATGCAGCTGTAGTAGAGTTGCCACTTTAGTAAGTTTCGTCAAAATTTCTGGACGCTCTTAAGCTCTTGCAATTTGAGGTTATGTTTGTGGATATAACATTTTTTATAGAACTCAAGGTCAAGCTTCAGGGTCATCAACAGAAACACCTTTAAGAACTCTATTTGAGAATTCGATAAGCTTTACAAATTAAACGAATTTGATAAATATCGGTCAGTTTGTATGACAGCTATAAGCTATAGTGGTCCAATCTGTACAATTTGTTCGAAAATTATACCTTTGGCTTGGGCTAAAATTTATTTCCGGAAGATTTCTCGTAAGATAAAAGAGTTTTCCATACAAGAAATTGAGTTTGATCGTTCAGTCCGATATCGGTAGATCCGAAAATGAGCAGCTTTTTAGAAAGAAAAGAACATGTGCAAGATTTCAGATTGATAACTCAAAAACCGATGAGCAGACACACGGGTCTAACGTTTTATTCTGGTTTTGACAAACTTTGTGATAAACCGAATATTCAGGGACACAGGGGGATGTAAGTTTTTTAGGAAGGTCTATTTGCCACTTTGTTGTCTACAAATATTTAATTATTACCCTACACATTTCTTCCAGTTCCGAAACCGATAAGTTAAGTAATTTTTTTCGCCTCACTGTGCTCTAGAGATGCTTACCGCCTTTCAGAATTATGAATGTATTCGCTGAGCTGAAATGAAGCGCTAAAGGAAATTTAGGAAACTCATTTTCCTGCTGCTGCTTGTACTGTTAGAGATTGTACTATGCTCTGGAGACGTATCTAGGTGAAATTGAAGCAACAATAACAGTGACACCTAGTATTACAGCAACATTCGCCAAAGGGGGTGAAATTTAGCCCCAGTGCGGCAGGGAGGCACAATCGCACCTTCGCGCTACACTTGAAAACGGAACAACATGTTGGCGGTGGGGAGCAATGGTAACTGGACGCACTGCTTTACATTGGCGTTGAGAAGCACTCAACTGCTGAGCACTCAACGACGGACGACTCAGCGACGCACACTCATTTGCGGTTGCACGAGCATTTGCGGCGCACAGGCGGAGAGCAAGCGAAGTTACGTGCTGTGCGTTGGAACGTGCTCAAAAAGCAACAGTTAATGGCCTTAACGGTAAAAGCAATGATGAGCATTATGAAGAGCATGGGAGCGTATAAAGGGGATGCAGGGTCAAGTGACGTGCTGTACTTGCGGCACGCTCGTAACGTGTGGGAAAGCGGGCAGATGACACTCGAAGAGAGTGCTGTTTATTTATTTATTTTTTTCTTTGCTTCAATTATATTTCGACAAGCCTATGAAGCACACATGTGGGGCGCACTGTTGAAAGGCACCCCTTGGGGTTGCTTGATTTGATGTTCACGGTATGCTCAAGCTCATTATCATGTTGCAGTTTGTGTGTGTGTGTGGCTGTGTGTCATGATGGCTTTTTAGATGATTATGATGTTGTTGATTATGTTGCTCACTTTTTGTTGTTTTATCATCAGCGATTTTGTTGATGTTGCCGCGATAGCACGAGTTGATGACAAAGATAATTGTGCGTTGGAAAATGTAAATGCTCTTGTTTGTTTACGTGCGGCGAGTCGCCAGGGAGCGAGTGAGTGAGTGTGTGTGCGCCTTTGTGAGGCACTCGTAAGAATGACAGGCACAGATAGGCAAATATTTGAGTTCAATGAATTTAGACAAGCCATCACAAACATCAACTGGTTCGGTTGACAAAGCGGTGTAAGCGCCAAGCAGTTCCAGAGCAACTTCCCGCCTACGTTGGAAGAGTAAAGTATTTATTTATAGGCCAACACGGAATGTGATTAAGCCAAAAACAATAAGGTAATTATAATTGTTTCGAAATATTCATTGAATTTGTTTGCAAAATTTGGGAGAGTGGGCAAGATATAAATACACTTACAATACGACTTTCACAAATAAATAATTTAAGTGTAAAATGGAGCATAAAATCTTGACAACACAACAAGTAATTACAATGAACTTGAACCATAAGCGCATTTGAAAACAACATTCTAGCTATTAGATCAATTGGACTAATATTTCCGTATCCACGTGTGCTGATAAAGAAGTATCTATCAAAAACATATTTTTTTTATCAATTTCAATATTTCCAGTGTATAGACCAATATTTCCATATCTATGTGCGTTGAAACGAAAGTTCTTGCAATGGATCTTCCGCAAGATCTTAAGACCCGGCATTCATCATTGGATAATATTCGACCGAATAGATCACGTCCAGCACGGAGTGAAGAAAATGTAACAGCCGTAGCTGAGAGTGTAAACGAAGACCGTAAAGAGCCGATTCGGCGCCGTTCGCAGCAACTCAGACCGCTGTATGGAACGCCTTGGCGCATTTTACGCCAAGATCTTAAATAGAAAGCGTCCAAAATATTGCTCGTCCAAGAACTGAAACAGTTCGACCTTTCCAAGCAACATCGCTTCGCTCTATGGGCTCTTGGAGACAAATTTTGTTCAGTGATGATACCCATTTCTAGCTCAATGGGTATGTAGACAAGCAAAATTGTCGCATTTGGGAAAAAGAGTAACCCGAAGAGATTTAAGAGCTGCCATTTCATCCAGAAAAAACAACGGTTTGGTGTAGTTAATGAGCCATCGGTGGAATCATCGGTTATCGAGAACTTATTTGTTGCCTGACTTGTGTCATTCGGTTTCAACAAGACGGTGTCCCTTCCCACAATTCAATGGATTTATTGAGGGAACGCTACCACGGTCAGAAATAAAACTTAGACTTTTGTCTGCGGCATTATGTAAAGTCTAAAGTCAGACAATTCCGCTTCGATTCAGATCTTGGGGCAAAACATGACATGTGTCACATTCGGCAGTTACCAGTCGAAATACTCGACAAGTCATCAAAAATTGAACTCAACGGATGAACAATCTGAGACGTAGCCCCGGCCAACATTTGAAAGAAATAATCTTCAAAAAAGAAATGCCGAATGATAATAAACATGACTCTTCAAATTTTAAGTTTCTTTGTTTTTCTTTAAAAAAGTAAGTAACCTCAAGGCCTAAAGGATCACCCTATAGTTAAGGCTTAATAAGAAGCTAATGGAGTCTGAGAGCGCGTTTTCGACCGCTCACCTTAACTATAATTAGAACCATTCTTAAAAACCGAAAAAAGAACACAAAGTGTATGCTACCCTCCCAATTTATTCATATTTGTTATATATTTATGTTTCACCCTACCTATATTAACACTTATTCACATAAAATTTTGGGGGTTGGCACGCATTTACACCTACTTTTGTTCGACTTCGTCAAAGTTACGAGAGCTAATTTGCTTCCTTTTGAATAATTACGCCCAATGAATAAGAGAAATTACGCTAAATTCATATAAACACTTATATATGTATGTATGTATGCATGTGCGCCAAAACTTTATGCTGATACTCACACCATATGTTTATGTGTATATGTGGAACCAAAGTGTTCACCACAAGAGTTAATTAAATCCCAGCCTTAATTATGTATCAAGAGGGCAAGACCAAACATAAGGAATCAACCGTATAAAAACACATATTTTTAACCATTCTATGTTTTTTTCTGGTATCCGTATAAATGCATATGTCTAAGTATATATGGAAAAATATTTTCATTAAAAAATATTCAAAGTCCTCTCTTTTTTCATTGGCATAGACACCGCTTATGCCGAGTTTACAACAACGCGCCAGTCGTTTTTCCTCATCCCTTTTTGGCGCCCTTTGGAAATTCTAAGTATAACCAACGGTCTGTCTTTCCAACTGAGTGGTGGTCTTCCATAAATCTTCCACAGAACTTTTCTCTCGAAAACTCGTAGCGTCGACTCATCAGATGTTGTTCTGTTGTTCATGCCTCTGCACCATATAGCAGGGCGGGAATGATGAGTGACTTGTAGAATTTTGTTTTTGTTCGTCGAGAGAGGACTTTACCTCTCAATTGCCTACTCAGTACGAAGTAGCACCTGTTGGCAAGAGTTATCATGCGTTGGAATTCCAGTGCCTGAAACCTCGTTTGGTATTAACGTCAGTTTTGTGGGGATACTAAATTTAGACATAGCGACATAAATGCAATTCCTTTTCGACATTTTAAGATTCGGGGCATGGTCTTATCCCCTGGTAGTTGGTGCAGATTGTGGGGTCTCCGTTTTTGTGAATTGGGCAGAGCACACCTAAACTCCAATCGTCGGGCATGCTTTTAACCGACCATATTCTTCGCCGCCGTGTTTAAATAGCTCGGCCGGTAATCCATCAGTCACCGCCGCTTTGCTGTTCTTCAGACGGGTAATTGCTATTCGAACTTCTTCATGGTCGGGCAATGAATCGTCCTCTCCATCGTCATCGATTGAGGAACCGGGTTCACCATCTCTGGGCGTTATGTTTTTACTCCCATTCAGCAGGTTGGAGAAGTATTCCATAATTTTAGTATCCTCTGGACATCAGCCACTAGATCACCTCTGGGGCTTCTACAATTAAAGTTCGACATATTTGAGCAAAAAAGGGAAACTTAGAACATAGAAACTTAAAATTAGATTGGAAATTATTATCAAATTTAATTCAAACCGCAAATGCTCGTTGGGTTTATTCCCTATACTTGGCCGTTAAAGTTAATATTTTAATAACAGGTGGTGACGTGATCACTATAAATTCCCTTTTGCATAAAACTGACGTATAAGAATGTGTAGATATGTATGTGCAGTTTCAAATATACGATACAATAAAAAAGCAAACGGACTAAATATGATACAAAATACACCAAATGAACTAGTGAAGTCAACAGCAAGGACCTTAAGAATAATGGGCACCCACTAAAGTACTTACGTATACATATTTATATTACGTATCACACCTACAAAAACATATATACAAATGAACGTGTGCATTTGGTGCTCATAAGGATTAAGTGAATGTGTTGTGTGTTGTGTAAGTGGAGCTTATAGGTGGGAGGAGTGGCTGAAATGAGCAGCACATGAGACAGTCATTCATCTCCTCTTCAAATATATATCAAGTCATGCTTATTTGTAAGGTTGCATATGGATAAAGATTGAAAGGATCTAAATTAAATTTTTGCAATTTTCAACGGAGCGGAATTAAGTGGCTTGATGGAATTAAGCGCAAATATATATTGAAGCTGATACTTTTTACATAGCAGAAGTTCCAATGTATAACAAGAGTGTACGATTCCTTGCTTGCTGTATTCGATTTTTGTTCTTAATATTGTAGAAAAATTTATACGAGAAAGCAATAAGAAAGTTATCCAGCGAATTCAATAGAGGCGAGTATTTGGGTAACCTTGTCAAAGTAGTATTAACGACTCTAAAATTAACTCCCTTTGTTTATGCCAGTTTATGAGATTTATACCAGCTGTTTCATCGATTCGCTTCGCTCCATGGGTTGCTGAATCGGGGATAGTTTTTGTTTGTCATTTCTGTGAAGAATAATAATTGTCAGGAAAATAAAATGGAGGTTGTTCATATATTAGACACCTCAAAAAAATCCTTTTAAAGGAACTCAAAGCTGAAGATTTTAAAGAACCTTACTCCCACTATCAAAGTATATTACTCAGCATTGAATTATGATGGTCGGGCTTCCGAAAATTTTCTTTCAAATGAAGTTAGGTCTCTTTTGAGTATATTCCTTTTAGTTGTTTATTGACCTCTTGAAAACGAAAAGTCAATTAAGAGGCAACTGCTCTTTAATCCGTTTCTAGTTGCATGGCGTCGTTTACCCGTTTGCCCGTTGGCGCGCACACACAATCACTTTTGGTCGGCATTCTCCGCGGCAACATTTTACTCGCACGTTGTTTCGTATCCTGCGTCTTCGCCACGCAAGTGACGGTGCACTTCGTTGGTTTTATGTGTACGTGTGAGTGTGTGCGTGTGTATGTGTGCACACGCTGGCTTGTTGATTTGGTATTTGGTTTTTGGAATGTGTTGGTTCTCGGGAAGTTTGCTGAATTTGCGCGCGTTAACGCTGTTTACACTCAGCACGTGCGCACCGTCATTTCGGTCAAATGTGTCAGAGTTCTTGTTGCATGCAGACACATTCAATTACACGACATTTCACACACATACGCAAGCACTTGCGTTCATGCAACACTCATACTTTTCCTTTCCATTCACATTCTTGTGCGATAGCGATGGTATTTTCATACGCATGTGTGTGCGTTGTGTTCGTGTGTGTGCATTCTTTTTTATTTTTTTTTTTTGCACTTTACTCTCGACAATGTTGCTCGAGTTGTTGTTTTTACAAATTCTTGATTTGACGAACGCATTAAGCGAGTGATGACCGCGCCGCCGGGTGGCAATTACCCACATTTCGTGTTGAATTTCAAAAGTTCACTCCGGGTAAATAGAATTCTTCTTCGGTTTTGTGTTGAGCAACAAAATGAAATATTAAAATTTACATACATATGTGTACATACAGTGGCAAGCAAAAGTGAGTGCATGTTTGAAAATTCTATGTTTCAATATCTGTAACTTCCTCAATATTAAATCAAATTCAACCAAATTTTCAGCATTAATTATTTATTATGTACTTAAAAAAATGACATTTGTAAAAAAGTTAAACTAAAACAAAAAAATTGACTTACGGTCAAAAACTTAAAATATGAGCAATGCACTCAGTTTTGCACATTATGAAATCTTCGAATAAATTGAGCATATACACAAGAAATTTAATATTTTGTCCAAAGACCTTTGTTTTTTTTCACACTTGCGATGCGTCTGGGCATACTTTCTACCAGATGTTGTATGGTTTCCCGAGGAATGTTTGTCCATTCGTCCCGAACGCGTTCCATAAGTTCTGCCATATTTTTTGGGGCCCTTTCGTGTAAACCCAATCGTCTTTTTACCAAGGACCACAAATTTTCGATTGGGTTTAAATCTGGGCTTTGCGCAGGCCACATTAGCTTCTGGAATTTCTGTTCGTCCAACCATTTTTTCACTATCTTGGCCGTGTGTTTCGGGTCCCCATCCTGCTGAAAAACCATTTCTTCCTCTGGATATGAGCACTCGTCCAAAAAATCCGGCAAATTTGTTTGTAATATTTGAAGATAGTCTTCCTTCTTCATGATGCCTTCAATTTTTACGAGTGGTCCCATATGCCACCACGTGAAACACCCCCATATCATTAAGCTTCCACCACCATGTTTCACGGTTTGCTTGACGTGGTGTTTTTGAATGCGTTCATGTGGTCTGCGCCAATAATATTGTTTGCCGTCGGACTGAAATCTATTAATTTTACTTTCATCAGACCAGATAACCCTTTTCCAGTCATCCTCTGTCCAATCCTGATACTTTCTGCAGAATGCCAAACGCGCTTTTATATTTTTATCAGACAGTGCTGGTTTCTTTTTTTTTATTGCGGATTTAAAACCAATTCTGTGTAATGCTCTCTGAGCAGTAGAGGCACTAACGTTCTTGTCCAGCATTTCAGCCGCTTTTTTGGGTGTTACCCGCTTATCTTTTTTTAAATTTTGTGCCATTGCACGAGCATCCGCATCTGTAAGCAGTTTTGGGCGGCCACCGAAATTGGATTCAACAACAACTAATCTTCTTTTTTTTACAGCCATTACAGTTTTTTGACTTATTTTTAAGTTTTTTGCAATAGTGCGTGAAGATAAATTGTTTTTTAGCATTACCACTACACTATCTTCAATTGATTCTGAAATTTTGCGCATTTTTAATAAATTTGTCTTCACAAATAAACAAAGCCCACTAAACTGATATGCAGAACTGTTATATTTACTTATAAGCACTCAATATGTCAAAAGGTAACGGTTAAATTGACTACTTATGGAGAATTATTGAGTATAAGCTCAATTTATTCGAAGATTTCATAATGTGCAAAACTGAGTGCATTGGTCATATTTTAAGTTTTTGACCGTAAGTCAATTTTTTTGTTTTAGTTTAACTTTTTTACAAATGTCATTTTTTTAAGTACATAATAAATAATTAATGCTGAAAATTTGGTTGAATTTGATTTAATATTGAGGAAGTTACAGATATTGAAACATAGAATTTTCAAACATGCACTCACTTTTGCTTGCCACTGTATATAATATTTATATTGGTGTTTGTAATAGTTTTTGTTCAAATTTTAAGTTTTTATGCTTGTTTATGCCTTCAAAAAGAGATTATACAGTGTTGTTTTCGTATTTTTAGATTTTTGATTGAAAATCTCAATTTCTATCACGTCCGTTTAAGATTTAAATTCGTTTTTATATGTTTAATACCTGGACCATGGCAATTTCATTTCTAATATCTTTATGAAGACACGCATCCATGAATCGCAATTCAAGTTTTCAGATAAATGTTTCATATAATAATTTTATTATCCGTGTCAGAAGTGAGTTGCTTTCGACATTTATATGAAAAATGTATATACGTATATATGTATGTATGTTAGGGTGTATGTTATTTCTCAAGTTATTTTATTTCTTTAAAATTTATATGCTATTAAAGCTATGCATCAATTTTACTGAGCATTCTTAAAGTCCACCATGTCGTATGAGCAACACAGAATTTATTAGGCACTCGTATGAGAGCTCAGTAGTACATTTGAAGCATATGTTTAATTCCCTATAGCTTTTAAAGAAATGCTTTTATGAAAAACTCATGCAGAACTTTTATGCGAAAAATTTTGTGTTAAAAAATCATAATTTCAAAGTTGTAGGTTTATTTTGTTTGTAGATAATTTAAAAAATTCCATATTAAAAATATGAAAAAAGTTTAAAGGACTTAGGAACAGTTTAAATTTAAAATAAAAGCATTGGATATGTTGAATCCATCTTTTTAGAGCAAAAGCTTAAATTTCAGTGGACGTTTGCTACAAAAAAAAACCAATTTGGAAACAACCGACACCCTAATGTACATATATATGATATGTATGGATGTACATATGTCAAACATCAAAAGTTTTTCAGCAAAAATTTCTGATTTCTACATTTCAGTGCGTCTTAAACTGACGCTCATACTTACAGTCTAATTTCTTTCTTAAGTCGAACGCCTCAGATACAGCAGAGAATACCACCCTGTCCTTCATAGAGCGAATATCATCATTTATTTTCAAAATTTGCTTTTTCTTGCTTTGCTTCTTATTGGCAAGGCATTACCATAATACAACTTTTATTTTGCTAATGCCATATTTAATATACACACACACACACATCCTTATGCTTTGGCTAAGTGAAAAGAGCGGTTCTATGTCTAGCGTAAACTCGTCTTTATGCTATCTGCTGTACACAAACATACAAACAAACATAAATACATTCATACATACACACCCGAGAAAGTACATAAAAAGTTACTCAATGAATTTTGCTGAAGGTCGCCACTTAATGAGTTATGTGTTTGAAAAGTTATTCAATAAGCACAGTCGTATATTTGGTTGAAATATTATGCAAGCTTTTTAAAGAACAATAACAAATACAGAAAATTCGATTTTGTCCATGACGTCGGAAAAGGCACACATTTCCGGTGCGAATTCGGCGACTTGGCTTAAATGTTTCTATTTATATTTAAATTTGTATAAATTTCAGTCTCAAACGTATTGTAAATTTATATGTACATATGTTTGCTTGCAATATACAGCCATAGTGTTTATATATATTATGTACAGCTATACTTTCCTTTGTTTGCTAACTTTTCTGTATATAAAATGTTTAAATTAGTGCTTGCAGCAGATCATTGGAGAAAATTCAATAGACTCGGCCAATACAAAAGCGTATTTATCGACAAACTAAAGCTATAAAAATGGATATTTAAAAGTGTACACGAGTATTGCCGGAATAGCCCAGACTGCAGAAAGTATGTGTGTGCGATGCAGCCGTGGTAATTATATCTAAGTCATTTTAAAAAGGGTGCTTTCCAAACAAATTAGGTTAGTTTGAAAAGTGTTTTAAAGGAGATGAAAATGGGCGAAGCAAGGATACTATAGAAAGTAAATCTTTAATTTTATACTTAATTTGGATTACAGTTAACATGGGGATATGTTGATATTGAAACTAAAAAATTATTTAGAAATATATGTCAATAATATTATTGGCGTAGACACCGCTTACGCAGTTATAGCGGAGTTTACAACAGCGCCATTGGTTTTTCCTTCTCGCTGTTTGGCGCCAATTGGGTATTCCAAGTGTAGCCAGGTCTTTTTCCACCTGATCTCTCCAACGGAGTTGAGGTCTTCCCCTTCTTCTGTTTCCTCGGTGGGTACTGCGCTAAATACTCTCAGAGCTGGAGTGTTTTCGTTCATCCGGACGCCATGACCTAGCCTGCGTAGCCGCTGTCTCTTAATTCACTGAATTATGTCAATAACGTCGTATAACTCGTATAGCTCATCGTTCCATCGAATGCGATATTCGCCGTATCCAATGCGCAAAGGAACATAAATCTTCCAGAGAACCTTTCTCTCGAAAATTCGTAACGCCGACTCATCACATGTTGTCATCGTCCATGCCATACCACATATCAGAACGGTTATAATGATTGACTTATAGAATTTAGTCTTTGTTTGTCGAGAGAGGACCTTACTTCTCAATTGCCAACTCAGTCCGAAGTAGCACCTGTTGGCAAGAGATATTCTGTGTATTTCGAGGCTGGCATTATTGTTGGTGTTAAAATTGCTTCCAAGATAGACGTAATTTTCTTCTGACTTTAAAGTTATGACTATCTACATTGACGTGGGAGCCAAGTAGCGAGTGCGATGACTGTTTGTTTGATGACAGGAGATATTTCGTCTTGTCTTGGCTCACTACCAGACCCATTTGCTGCGGTTCCTTATCCAGTCTGGCCAATGATACCAACATCATTGGCGTACACCAGCAGCTGTACATTCTTATAGAAGATTGTGCCTTCTCTATTCAGATCTGTAGCTCGAATTACTTTCTCCAGCGGTAGATTGAAGAAGTCGCACGATATTAAGTCGCCTTGTCTGATCTCGTTTGGTATCGAACGGTTCAGAAAGATCTTTCTCGATCATGACGGAGTTTTTGGGTTTCGTGGATTGCGTTCTGATAATTTAAAACCGACCATCCAATGATGTTGTTTAAATTTGTTTAAATTTGTTTAAAAAGAAGCTCTAAGTTTATTAACGTAAAAAAATTAATCCAACCTCAACCGATGGTCTGCTGAAGTGCAATAAAATTGGTCCATTTCTGAAGTAGATTGTTGACTTATGAAAAGTCAAGTAAAAACGGTTGTGTTCAAATCGCTGAGGATTGAAGGTTAAGAATGGTTTGCTGTGAATTCAGTGAGATTGGCAGTGAGTTATCTACTATGAGCTGCTCCCTTACGACCGATTTGAAAGGAAACCGATTTGTCTTCCATCGGGACACAATCGAAAGCTGCGTCCCAAAAGCTGGGAGAGCTTATATGAATCCAACTTATAGTGATTACTACCTGATTCTGTTACTAGGGAATGACTTGCTTCACGAGAATCTTACGAAAATCGAACGTCCTAATTTCTAACAATGGGGGCGAGGATTTCTACGAGACCGAGACACTTTATATGCATACATATGGACCATGTAAAAATCGATTAGAGAGTTAGCAAGTGCCAGTCCTGGCATTAACTCTCATGGTATCTATGCAATTGAACATTTCTATGATTTTTATTTTTTCGACTCTACTTCCTTCCCATATAAAGTTTTATGCTATGCCACCGTTCATCGTCTTGTAAAAGCCGCTAGTATACAATTTATAACTGTAATATGTAATTACATGTAGCAATAAAGTATTCGGTAAACGAATATTTGACATAAAACACTTAATATTTATCTGATTTGATGTGCAATTATTTTACGGGCGTTTAGCGTACCACTCGAAAGATCGTAAATGAGATCGTAAAAGAGGAATGACTTAATGTACAAATAAGAAAATGAAACAACTAAAAGACGTGTCTCACACCTGGATGGCATCGTTTAAGAACACTTTGTTAGCTGAAGAAATTTACAACAAAATTTGTAATATGAAATTACGACGTAACATAAACATAAATACCAAATTTAAGTGATGTACATTAAGGTGGTCCTTTAGAATTTTTGTTTTGTGTACCAAAAAATTTCGTTTTTTTTGGCACAAATATGAATATATCCATTAATTTGTTTCAATTAAAATTTCCAAATAGGTGGCAACTCTACTAAAAATATATGCGATCTAAATCTTTGTTAAATTGTGAATTTTTTTGACATGCTATAATGTTTCAAACGATTTATTAAGTGAATTAAATTTTAGTTTCAAAAAGGTGGCAACTTTTCTAAAAATGTATGGGATATAAATCTTCGTTAAACTAGTTGACACACTATAATATTTCGAACGATTTATCAAGGGAATACAATTTTTAGTTTCAAAAAGGTGGCAACCCTTTAAAAAAATTTTCTGTTAAAAACTTTACAAAACTATTTTCTTTTTAATTTTAGATTTTTTAGTTCTGTCTGAATTTAGAAAAGCTTCTCATCCCGAAAAAAGTGGCGCACCCTTGCTTAGATATTTTCTAAGGTGTTCTTTGCTACAATAAATGCCACGTGCATACACATCTTGCGCTGCAGATACTTTTATTTTCACACATTTATTTTGCCTTTAAATGTGAAATTTCCAAATCACCTTTGTACAACAAGCTGTTTTCTTGTATTCTACCATTTGTTTATGTAATAAAAAAAAACAGGCGAATAAAAAAGCAAATAACAAGACACCAAGCCAAATAGCTGCAGAGAGGAACACAATAACGTAATTGAACCTAAGGAAAATTAATTTAATCTCGATTTTTCAATCTAAACAACAGAAATTCCATTTTGAATAACACAGATACACATACACATATACATACATTGATACGTTTTTTAATATGCACAGACTTACGAAGTTTTGGTGTAACACAAATCTACAAGCTAAGTTATATACTAAGCGAATAATAACTATTCTATGTGTGTGTGTGAGCTCGTGTGCGAATTATATATTACATAGATGTGTATCCGGGCGAAATTCCAACGGATATGAAGATAAATCTACGTGCGCTCGCCCTTTCACGGTTTCACCCGACGTGTCTCGCCCGTCCATCCACAGTTTTGGTTATCCTTTCTTCGTCCTTTGGATTTAGTGTGCGCTTTCGCCTCGACTGTCTACTCTAAACTATAATTTAAACCTTATCAAGACTAAATAAATCTGCGCACATTATCCGCAGATTAATGCAAACATTTGAGTGCATTGTGTGTGTGTATGAACGTGTGCTGTGTGGCAGACTGTTCGCAGCATATGCGAATGCTAACAAATTTACAATTTAGATTTCAAATGTCAGTGTATAAAAAATTCAACATATGAGTACAAGTTATTTGTTTTGGGATTCGATGATTATTTGTGGACCACATTTGACCCCTGCTTTTTCGCTGTATATATTTCTTCCACGCTATCTCCAACGTAAGCCTTTTCTTTAAGCTTATCCTTCTTGTCTCCTTTTGCATTGTTGCTTTTCTTTGTTCCTTCTGCACAAGCCGCACTTAATGCTCAAACGAAAGGATGCCGCACTTGTCGCTTTTTCTTCGGATAATCATAACCTTCAAAGTCCTCCTCCGCCTCCTTCTCATAATGATGGTGATGATGCTCTTTGACGGGTTCATGTTCTTTTACCGGCACCGGTATTGGCAGCGGTACTTTCTTTATGACGGTCTTGGTGTGTACGTGTGTGTGATGCTTCACGGGCACATGTATGCGAATCCTATAGAGAGAAAAGAAAAATGGAAAGGAGCGTTGAGAGTGACGGCAGTGCAGAAAATAATCTAAAAAACGTCAGCTTGAATGTAAATATTTACATTTCTCAACTTGGCTATGGCGGCAAATAAATATAGTATAGCAAAAGCACATAAATATACTTGTATATGAAAGTGTATGTATGTATGTGTGTAGCTAAAACAATCTTTATAATTAGAACGTCTTGCGCATAATAAATAACAATTACCCGATAAGAAATTCGGAGACGAATGAAAACTGTATTGTCATTTGGTTGAATCCTCAGCCATGATTAATTATTTTAGACCTTGAAAAGGGTATATTAAGTTTGCTTAGACATTTGTAACACCCAAAACGAAACGTCAGGGACTCTATATGTATAGTGTATATAGTAAATAAATGATCAGCTTGAAGAGCTAAGTCAATTTAGGCGTGTCTGTCTGTAAATATGTGAAATAGTCACTCAGTTTTTCAGATATCGATCAACAACTTTGCACCTCTCCGTTTCTCATCAAGAAACTGCTCTTGTTGGAGCGCCCAATATCGGACAGCATATAGGTGCCCTACAAAGTGAACGATCTTAATCAAGAGATTGTATGGAAAACTTTTTAATTTGAAGCGATAACTTCACGAAATTTGGCATGAATTATTTTCTAAGGCATTTGTGCAATCTTTAAGGCAGAGGCCTTATAGCATATACATAGCTGCATTACGAACTGACCGATCCAAGTTCTTGTAATCAGACCTTTGTATTTGTGAAAGGTATTATAGGTTAGGTGATACCGAGGTTAAAGCTTTTTCTTGTGTTTGTTTGAAATTTCACGAAAGTTTCTTTGAATAAACGGAAACACCGAATTATTGATGATTTTGTGTTTATGGAGTCCATTTTCTAATTTCTTGAGGAATACGTTAGGGTTCTACAAGTCTACAATTTTAATTGTAATCCCGGCTAATTTGGTATAATTTGTATTGGAAGAGTTCGCGATATAATATTTTTCCTAAAGGAAATATTTTAATAAAGAAATAGTAATTTTTGTGGTAATGAATGAAAAATCAAAAAATTTGGGCTCTTAATGTTAGTTATTTCTAAACACACTTAGGAGAGAGTCTGCTCTTGGTATTTTTACAGAATTAAAAAAAAATGATAGGGTGTTTTTTAAGAGGCAAACCTCGTGTAAAATTTTTTTATACCCTTGCAACATGTTGCCACAGAGTATAATAGTTTTGTTAACCTAACGGTTGTACGTATCACATAAAACTAATCTATATAAGGTCACATACAAGTATATATATGTATGTACATACATATAAATTATTTGGATGACGAGAAGAGTTGAACTTCGGTTGACTGTCTGTCCGTGCAAGCTGTAAGCTTAAGTTAAATTGAGATACCTTGATGAAACTTGGTACACGTATTCCATGGAGAAAAGTGGAGGATGATTTCGTAGGTGGGCGCTATCGAATCACTGCCATGCCCACAAAACGCAATTAAGCGAAAACGCATAAAATGTCATAACTAAGAATGAAGTTAAGATAAAGAACTGTAATTTGGAGCAGGGGACTGGACGATGGGCATGGCAACGTCCACTTTTAGGTGAAATAACATAACTCAGGAACCGCTCTACCGATTTCAACCAAATTTGTTGTATACAATTTTTCTCACAGTGCGAAATTTCTCATATCTATAAACAATATAACGGGACAAAATTTTGCACGTATGGTAGCTGTAAAGTATGCCACCTTATAACCAAAAATTGTCTAAATCCAACCCTTAGCGCCCATACACAACGATTTTCGAACTTCCAGGTGACTTTATACCGCATATATCGGCCAACATGTCAGTTATCTCAATAAAACTGAGACCACGTATTTTACTAATAACAGCGTATCTGTGTGCTTAAAATGAATTAAATCGGGCAAAGCTTGGCCTAGCCCCCATATAACTAATATCTGAATTTTCGAACTTACGGATGACTTTACTCCATAGGATTGGTGATAGTATGTGAGGTACCTTAATAAAACCCGGCGAATATTTTATGGGTCCGCAGTATGTGGTATTGGCAAAATTAGATAAAATCGGGCCGGTACTACCCCAACTTCCGTATATTATGTATATCTGTTTATCTAAGGAGTAAGTAAGCCAGAATTCTTGCAGCAGTGGAGGACCGCGTTTTATATTCGGTTTATAACATGGGCTTAGCAAGTACGCGAATAAGTATTAAATTAAAATATTTATTCTAAAACCACATGCAAAATTATATTCGTATTTGAATTCAACATCTTCGCCAACCTACCAGCACGTTCATATTCATGGGCTAGTAGTGGTTCCATATAAATCCATTTCTTCATTACTGTTTCTTCTACTATTTGCTACCGGGACACTTTTTATTCTTATTATAAATGTGTTTGCTATTTATATTGTACTAACATATATTTATATTTACGAAAATTTCACCTACTTACCTTGTACAACTACATACTTACAATACATTTTAGCTAATACACTTACTTTAATTTCTCCTTGGAAGGATATCCGGCGGAGAGCGCAAACAACATCACAGTGATGACGAAAAGTGAAAGCAGCTGCACACAGCCACACAAACCAAACAGTTTTATGCAAATATGTAAATAAAGAAAGTAAAATAGAATGTAAAATTTATAGAAAATTATGCGAGAGTGGGATGAAATGAAATGTGTGAGAATAAAATTAAATGGGATTAGGAAAATATGGCATTATGTCAACAATTGTGAATTGTGTTGTGGATTTAAAGCGACCAGTGCATGTGGCTGTGTGTATGTATGTGTGTGTGTATAGTAAGAGCCATCCTTTTCATCAGCTTTCTCAAACATAACAAGATACTTGATTTGATACGCATAACACATACCCACACACAGATAATATTTATGTTTATGTGACGGCAATTTATGCTGGCGTCTCTGCACTGGCTTGCATTGCGTTTTGCTTTTGTGCTGCTGTCAGCTTTTGTGCCATGCAGATTCCTTAAGTATATCCTTTGCAAATACGTCATCAATCTTGCAAATACCAAGCAAATCTCATTTTCCTTTCAGCTTTTCAGCTTTATGTCTACTTAATATTTTATCGTTTGCATAATTTGAATTTTCTGCTGAAGAGGCTTAATTAAATAATTGGTTTTTCAGTGAAATTATGTGGGTTTGCATATTTTAGAGTTGTCCTACTATGAGCAAAAATTAGTAAGTCTTAGTTCAAAATTTTAAAATTTTTATTTTATTCTTCAAAATCTATGTCGTTCTCCTCCTTGTCTCCAATAAACTTGGGCCAACGTTTTCCAATCCTCGAATTGTAAATTTCCTGAATAACCTTCAATTTGCCTAGCGCTTCACGTTTAATTTTACAATTGACTCAAAAAGATTTCCCCGGTTGAGGGATGCTAAATAGCCAGAAGTCTCATTTGCGGAGTTTGCGGCATGATATGGGTTGAAAATTTTACGAAAAAAAAAACGAACAATCAATGGAGTATTCGATGGTGCATTATCGTGATGTAAAAGCTAAGAATTGGCGACCCATAATTCCGAATTAATCGAAGAAAACTATCAACATATGTAACTTTGATTTTTGACTTGCTTTGACGTGTTGTTTTCCGCTTCGGCTCACCTTTGCCACTATATATCGGCCAATTGATCGTCGGTTTTCGAGTCGTAAGCATAGATACAAGATTCAGCGTCAGCAATCCTCGGTTCATGACATCCTGAAGTTGAAAGGCAAACTATCAACATATTTTTCGAAAAAATTTGATTTTTGAACCAATCGTGCAATAAATGTGTTGTTTTCCGCTTCGATATTTAAAATCATTTGCCACTTTATTTAATTTAACGATGCCAGTAAATTTTGACAACCAATCGTCGACTCTTAACCACCAATTCTTTTTATTGACGTTTTGATCATCGGTTGATGTTGAAGGCCGTCGTGGACGTGGTTCATCGTCTACGCGTTCTCGACCTTCTTTACCAATCCAAAACACTTGCTCACGACGAACAATTATCACCCAAGACTTTTTTCAACATTCGGCATCAGAAATTCAACGGAACTTTTCGAATAATTTCGCTAATCGTAAAAATCGCCGAATGCACTTCATATACTTCAGAAAGATAAGCGTATACTAAACATTTATGATCATTATGATGTGACATTTGGCACAGCTGTCGCTGACAGTCAATCTAACTTAGAAGAAAATATTTCGACGAATGGGTTTTCGCGCGAAATTTAAATTAAAAAGTCTTACTATATTTTGCGCACAATAGCATACTCGTAGTTGTAATTTTTTATGACATCAAATTGATGATAACGCCTTGATACGTTTTCTAGTTGAAATTTTTTCTTTATTGTTAAGCATTTTTAAGCTTAAAAATTTAACCACCCATCATCTTCTTGACCACAGATCGGCCCTAAATTACTTTTGTTTTTATTTTTGTAATTTCATCTTTCTTTTTCAATGGGTTTCATCCTAATATAATTATTTTGCTTATAAAAATTATCCACTTTAGTCTTTAGAGAATATACTTGTTTATCAACTAGTTCATTGCATAATAGTAAAAAATGCCAGAAATTATGTCAAGTCTTCATTTAATTTTTTTTTCATTTAAATTTAAATAAGGAGCCAGTTAGTTTCCAGCTATCATTTCATAATTTTTGAAAAAATTGGCAAATTTTTAGGAAAAAAATCGTAAAACAAAAGTTAATTAATTTGAAGATTTAAACAGCCTATTTTATTAAAGTAGTTCTAAATTGTAAAATTGATATATCATCATGTTTTTGGACTGTTATGCATATATGTATGTATGTGCTTGCACGGGAACACAACCAATATGTATTAAGTTACTCATACGCCAGTGCATCATCTTTAAATATGTTACGTATACGCCATAGCTTACAGAATATTTTATGGTATTGATTGCATCGTTTACTGAGTGCATAATTTTTTAATGACCTAATTGTTATGAATGAATATTTTCACAAATTTTCAGTTAAATATTTGCAATTTATGGTAAATATTTAAATTACTTTCTTTTAATTATACTCACTCCAATTAATTTTAAAATTGTAAATTAACTAGCAATTCATTTTTTTTTAATTTTCAGTTAAAAATGTACGGGCAAGCACATAGTTTCAGCAATTAGTGGGTATATAGAGTTCAATAATGGACAAAAAATTGCAACAATATGCACATATTATTTTCATGAATTCAACTATGTGCTAACATTGTTCAGTCCATATTTTGTTTTTATGTATTTCAAAATGACCTGTAAAATTCTTTTTTAAACCTCAGATTTTTATACAGTCAGCTATTTTTTTCATTAACTCTATAAAAAATATTAATACTGATATGCATGGCCACACAAATCTTCTTGAAGAAGTTTTGGGAATTGTTATATATTTTTAAGATAATGCAAAAAATTCTTCTAGCTGTTTTTTCTAATTTCGATATTTTCATTGGTAATAAAGTATTTCGAGTTCGGTTGGCTTATATTAATATTAATACATTGCGTTTTTTTCAATCATTTTCATTGAGTTTCGAATGGACTTTTCTTTACGGTGTTTTACTATAAATTTTCTACTAGCAATACGACCTGCGGAGAAGATGAACTCAATGCACGTACAAAGATAATGAATTGAATGATAGTAAATCAACCTTATCTTAGAAGAAAGAAAATGTATTACACATTTCGGAGACATAGCCTTGAGAACTTGTCTGTCGAAAATCCAATATTAAGTTTTTTTCTTCGTCCAAGTTCCAAGTTAAACATTTAACTAAAGCAGGTATTTTTCACTTTAGATGATCCTGTAAGGAGTTATCCTGCCAACGCGAGCATCCAAGGTCAAGTTTGAAATATTTTTTTCAAAAATTTCAACATTCCTTTGTTAATAGTGTATGTTTGGAACAATAAAAAAATCTATTAAAATATTTAGTTTCTTTTACGAAAAAAAATGTTGGAAAAAGGCAGTTTTTTACCCGAGGAAACCCTTGTAACCCTTTAAGACTAAGTAAAGAGGGTACATCTCAGTGCAGCTCAAAAATAAATATTTTGAATTTCTTTTAGTTTTTGTAAAAATTAACTGGCGCGAGCTCATAAGCGAGACAATGCACCGAGCCAGAACTCAATGAAAATTATGGAAATAATTTTCAAATTGTTTTTATTCTCCGGATCCTGTAGCCATTGATTTTTTCTGTTCTCAGACCTCAAGAAAAAGAACGCTGAAAACAAATCACTGAGGCTGAGGTACATTTTGGAACAAAAATGTAATTTATTAGTAAACATTTATCAATAGGAATAATCAAATTTTGTTACGATAACGTATTTATCTTCAAAGCGATATGGATGTATCAACCAAATTTACTTTCATTCAAATCTCATTACAACAAATTATACATATGAATTACATCACATAATTCCAACAAACAATAATAATAACAAAGTCAGGCACATATTTCTTATATAACTCAAAACTATTGAATCACTTCCGCCGATCTGTTTTCCAGGCAATTGCCGCGGGCAATAACATTTGCACTGCTTGCACCATTTGCACTTTTTTCGAGATCGCGGTCAACAATGCTTGAAATTGCGATTTTGCATGCGCATTGTGTTCGCATTTTTATACTCTTGCAACATGTTGTCACAGAGTATAAAAGTTTTGTACAACCGTTATGTGATCTTAGGTGTATCACCCAAGAGTAATCAAGATAGATATGGTGTTATATATACAATATATAAATGATCAGGCTGACGAGACAAGTCGAAATCCGAGTGACTGTCTGTCTGTCCGTCCGTGCAGCTGTAAGGATCAATAAAATCAGGTGAAAACGCACCCTAGGCCCATACAACTAACAGCCTTTATGTACCTGAAACCACTTCCCTGGCTTTAATCCTTACAAGTTGCAAGAGTATGCAATTTTCTATTTTACTTGAACTTAGCCCTTCCTTACTTGTTTCTTACTCAATTATCTGGCACTTTCACATAGCACATGCGGGTATGTGTGTGTGCAAGTCATTACAGCTAGATACCAACAACAAGCACTAAGTATGTCCGCAAGTTGTTTTTCTTTACACTTGCCGATCAGCAGTCGGCATCGACGTCACGAATTAGTGTCCCGTAATTTACGCTGCTGATTGCTGTTATGATTTTCCATTGTTTTGTTATCTTTTCTTCTTTCTTATTGTTCGATCGTTACACCCGTGGCGTTTTAGTTGATTGCTTGCTGTTGCACACACACACAGATACACACACTTTCATTTGCAACTGCCGCCGCACAATAACAACAAATTAGTCCACACACAATAACAACAAAGGCAACACTTACACCGTTCGAATGCAGCAACATGATGACAGCAACACAGATGACTACAACAACAGCAAACTCAAAAACAACAACAATGTTGCTAACAGCACTTGATAGGCGGATAAACGCCGGAACAAATGTGACGAATGGCGAATTGAAAAGGCGTGTATCGAGCCACTGAACTTGCTTGGCTTTGCCTCCACGCACTGATTGTCTAACTGATTGATATGTTGCACGCTGTCAGTTGCGTGACAGCGCTTGCCTATTCGGTGTTGCTTGTCGGCTTTTGGCGGTTGGCGTTTGACGATTTGGCTAAAGCAGACAGTGATTGCGGTGTTTTGTGCAGCAACTTCGAATTTCTGTTAATAGCAATACTGTATTGTTACTTGCAACGCGGCTCAAACGTTATTGCCACAAGGTTGTAGCTGCTTGTCGCTTTAAATATGAAAATCTTAAAGTTTATACGCAGCAGCGAAAAGTTATCGAAATGTTTTCGTTTTCACTTTTGTTCCTGCCACAAATGCGAAATGCATGCCGCTGCCGCGGGCAGCAGGCAACAAGTGCTACTGTATGTTTGTTTGTGCTTTTGTGTGTTTATGTGACTTTGAAAGCGTTTGGCTGCAGGTGTTTATGTTCGAGCTGTCGGACAAGTAATCGCAAATGCTGTCTACTAGATTACCTAATTTTCTGCTGGGGGCTTGTTTCGACGTCACTGCACCGTGAAATGTTTTCCCAACAACTGCAACATAAACATTGGCTTGGCAGAGGTCGGGAAAGCGTTGATAAATTTGTGTTGGCTTCAGTTCCGTTGTGAAATATTAATTGAATACAGCCCTGTAATTCAATTGTTATTGCTCTGATGACTTTAGTATTGAAGATAAAAGATATGAATCAGAAAAATCTTTATGTACATATATGTATGTATGTTGTCTAAAATTTTATACTTTTACAAAAAGGATTTGATATTTAAACTGAAATATCGACATTTTAATGAAACATAATAGTTTTTAGCAATAAGTGAGGTTTAATAGCTGCGATGATGATTACAGTTAGGGACTTTAAAGCTGTGATGCAAATAATAATAAATTAAAAATATAATGGAATTAACCTTTCAGTTAAAATTTTTTTTATTTTGTAATCCAGAATATATAATTATGAAAAATTTGAAATTTCAAATCGCAAATAACGAATTAAAAGCTTAAAAGTAATCTGTCGGATTAAAAAAATATTCTTGAATTTTGAAATTATAATTTTGCTATTTATTTATTTGCTATTTAATTATTTTTTGTGATTAAAAATTGTTTTTAATTATTTAATTAATAATAATTAAGTACGATTTTTGGTATTTTAATTAGTATTAATTAAATATAATTTTAATAAAATAAAATTTTGAACTGTAATTGAAATTTTTAAAATAAATTTTTTTATTTATAATACAGTTTTTAGGGTTAAAAAATTATTATTAATTAGTATTAATATTGTATTAAGTAATAATAATTAAATACGATTTTTTGGATTAACAAACTATTATTAATTATGTAGTAATAATAATAATAGTTATTTTTAATTAGTAATAATTAATAGTAATAAAATTTCAAAAAATCGGAATTTTTAAATAAAGTTTATTTTGTATCTTTTAATACTGTTTCTGGAGTTAAAATGTATTATTAATTAGTACTAATTAAATAATTAAAAATAATTTTTATTAATAAGTATTAACTAATTATATTTTTTTAATTCCAAAAATTTTATTAAAAAATAAATAAATAAAAATTAATTTCAAAATTAGGATTATAATTAAAAATAAAATTTTAATTCTAAATACCGGTGTGAATGAAAAAACTGTTAATAATTATAAAAAATTAATTTTGAATTCTGATTTTGGGCAAAAAAATTAAAATTTTTTTTTTTCCTTTGCTTTAATTTGGAATAAATTTTCAATCCAAGATATTTTAATTTGGATTTGACAAAAAAATCATATATTTAAGCATTTTTGAAGTCTAAAGTTTTAATTTTTTCAGACATTTAACTTTTAGTCGAAGGGTATAGAACAGCAGACGATCGACTATCCGAAAATTTCTTTTTTGTTATTTTATTATCGAAGAGGAAGTAGATTCTCCAGCTTGCAGCAGACAGTTTCCACTACTTGAATGGTTCAGTCGGTTTTACGAAACCAAAACGAATTAGGATTTATATTTGACGAAGAAGCTCCATAGCTTTTACCAAATTGGTATGAATAATATTTTAAGCTAAAAGAACAACTACAAAATTGTTATCGAAATATCCAACAATTTTAATTCTTTCGAAATTCTTTGTGGGATTCAACGTTGAGGTTCTCAAAGCACAAAAGCAATGAAACGAAATGTTCTTTTTTCGAGGAGAGTTTAAAATTATTATTGTCAGAGTAAAAATTCACCGAATTGAAGTCAAGTAATGTCCACCAGATTCTCTTGATATAAACGTAAATGTGCTTTTTTTAAATTTTATATTTATATTTTTACTCAAATTATACTTCTAAACATTTATAATGTAAAGAAATATTATAACAAAAGCCCTGTTTTAAAATATTTATTTTATTGATTTTGTTTATAATTTCCTCCAAATCACTGTATGTTACATACATACATGCACACTGGTCTATCATTATACACATATGCGAAATGATTGAAGAGTGTAAAAATAGCGTTTTGACATTCGTTAGATAATATTTTCAGGTTCAATACAGTCATTAGTGCGGTTCGTTTTGAAACTCGTTCTCTTATAGAGTGTTGAGCAATTGACGGACATTTCTCCAGAAGACGAGGAAAATGAGGAAAATCGATGCAACAATAATAAAAGCTTATATCCAAGACACTTGCACACACATACATGTAATAATCATAATAACATTAATTGCGCGCTTTCTGCGCTTACACTTCGGGAAGAGTTGATTATTTTCTTCCTGTTCATCAGAAAATGACACAAGTTTTGAAAGCAGGTGAGCAACTGCATGCAAAATTGTCGTGCTACTATTTATGCACATAAATACTATATACATATATAGTTTGTATGCATACGTAAGATATGGTTATAAACTTCATTGTGCGGGAAACTTGATATGTCCAAAGTATAATGAGTGGGGCACTAGCTCGGTCTGGGGGTGGCATATTTAGGAAATGACATTTTTAAGTCAATTTCAGCGACATATATTTGGTATTATTGTGTTCCAAAGTTGATAAAGTATGATAAAGTTGAAATGTATTGAATTTTCAGAGATTTTTTTGAAAAAAGGTGTTTAAAATATTGCCAGTATTTCAATTTGGTTTGAGGAGATTGTTTCTGTGCAGTGTGAAAAATTTAACAAAAAGAGAAGTATTAAGTAATGTATATTTATGAAAATTGTTTAAATACCCAAAAAATGTAAAAGCATAAAGATAAAATAATTTTATAATTATTGTAAAAAGTAGCATAAATTATTAACCTTTCCCCAAATTTTTAATTTTTTTTCCAAAACTTTTTAGTAATTCGTCGATAATTAAGTGTGAATTACAATTTTGAGGTGATGTAGTTTATCTGAATGCAATGCCGGTGAGCTATAACTCGAATGAGGTGAAATCGAAAAATCCAACAAATATAATTTTATAACGAAGTCTATTATTGTCAGTTAATATCAAACAGTGTAAAGAACTGTAAAATACATTGAGTATTTCAGTCGAAATTAAATTTATAGAGTTTTGATTACTGAAACAACAATACAAAGGAAGAACAACTGACCAAGATTGAGATTGATTGACTGAGAACCATCTCTGCTTCCTCAAACAGTGTAAACATGAAATTGGAGGATAATCACGGCCACTTCACATACAAAATTTTCTGACATATTAATGGGAGGAAAGGACTACAATCTCACTTACTTCACAACTTTTCCTAAACAATGTTCTCAAGTTATGACATATCAAGCCTGGAAATTGTAAAATTCGTCTCAAAACTTATCAAGCCCCCTAGATGCCGAATACCTTGATTTGAGGGGCTATGTGTGATATTTTGGCGAAAATATTGGTAAATCTGTGAGATATAACAATTAAACTTGGAGAACCTCTATTCTTGGTAATAATGTGTTCTTCTGCCAAAAAAGTAAATATGTAGGTTACCTCAATGAAATAGCGAGAACACCTTTTTGGTTAATAATATGTCATGTTGCTAAAAAATGAGTAAATCGGGTCAATACTAGCCTTTGTCTCGGGTTAGTCTTAAAACGGAAACATAATACGTGAGCAAAAAATAGTTAGATTTTTAATTTAAATTTCTCGAGAAACATATTCGTCGAAATATTTTTTTCTAGGTTGGTAAGACTGCCAGTGACATCTGTGCCAAATGTCCCATCAAAATAATCATTAGTGCTCATTATACGCTTGTCTTCCTAAAGTACATCAAGTAGTACATTCGTCGATTTTTACGATGAGTGAAATTATTCAAGAAAAAAGATTATTAAATATTATGTGCGGAATAAAATGTCTAGTGCCGAAACGTTTAGAATGTTGGCCTTCTGTGGTAATTGCTTGTCGCGAGCAAGTGTTTTTGATTGGTGCGAATTATTCAAAGAGGGTCGAGAACACCTCGAACCAAGTTCAGCACGGCCACCAATATCAACTAATGGTTAACACGTCAATTGGTGCTTGAGAACTGACAGTCAGAAATTTTGCTGGCAATGTTGGAATATCGGAAGGGTCAGTGAAAACTATTTCAAAAGATCATTTGGGCCTAGAAAGTGAAAGCACGATTGGTTCCAACTCATTAAATTTTTTCGGAATACAGAGTCGAGTTACCGTCTGTGAAACAATGCTTTTCGTCTACCAGGATATCATGAAACGTATTTTTGCCGTTGAGTCTTGGACCTATGCTTACGACTTGGAAACAGATGATCAATCGGCCGAATATCGTAGCAAAAGTGAGACGAAGCTGAAAAACAACGTCAAAGCAGATCAAAACCTCGATGTGTTGACAATTTTCTTCGATTATCGAGCTGTGGAGCACTACAAATTTCTTTCGACCGGCCTATCCCATCAACAAGGAATACTAATTGAGTGTTATGCTTCGTTTGCGCGAAGCTATTCGTAAAAGAGGCCGCCATCTTTTGGTTTTTGCATCACGATATTGCATCATCGCATACTACATTGATTCTTCGTGAATTTTTCGCTACATTTCGCAATATCGTGCTCCGTGGGACTTCTGGCTATCCAGCAAACTCAAACGACCACTCCGGGGAAGTCAATTGAAGACATTAAACTTGAAACGCTAGGCGCATTGAAGGCTAGTCCGGATATCGACTTTAAGAATTGGTTCGAGGATTGGAAAAAACGTTGGCAAAAGTGTATTGTGACCAAAGGGGATTACTGTGAGGGAGAAGACATAGATTTTGAAGAATAAATTAACAGTTTTCAAGTTAAGAAAAAGTCTTACAATTTTTTGCTCACAGCAGTAGATCATTATGTAAACTGAAGTAAACGAATAGTACGATATAATTTCGTTTACTGATGTGAAGATGTGTGAGACTGGTCCACGAATTCAACTAGCTTGGCATATCACATACATCTAATTTGAGTTAATTAGGTTGATTTTCGCTTAAATATCACAGATCAAAGCTAAATGCAATTATGCCAAAGGCCTAAAATATAAGTTTATAAGGTATAAGTAATAAATTCCGACTTCTTATGCCACATTTTTTTATATAAAGTGTTGCCAACACCTGAAAGATTTTATCCCCGGCTTGAATCCTTGCAAATTGTGAAAGTATAAAAAGTTCGGTTACTTTGCTCTTGCTTACTTTTGATTTTTAATTCTTTTCAAAAACGTCGTTGTTACTCAAATAACGTGGGGAAAATCACAGTATAATTAAATATTTCCCGCGAAATTGTATTTCACTTGATTATTTTATTTCACCAATTTTGGATTTCAGCTATTAATGGCTTTTCTTTGAAAAACTTACTTATTTGTATATTTTTTATATTTATTCCCAGCTCTACCATATTTTCCATCCAGCTAAAAGTGTTCAACGCTAAAAGTGCAAAAGTAAACACCCTCATAAAAACCGGAAAACAGTTTGCCTTTCGAATGTGTCGTACATACAAATGAACGCTGCATTCAAGCACGTTTCAAATATAAGTTTTGATTCGAACAAAAACTAAATGAAGTTATCTCACTGCGATTTGGCTGTCACAGTTCGTTGCCATAAATTCAACGTATTTGGTCTACATATGCTTTTGCGACTTCCTCACGTGCAGCACCTTGTGCCACATTCATCAAAGTAACTGCGCGAAACAACAAACAACAAAAACCATAAACAGAATACACAAGTGAAAAACAAGACAGCACATCCTGCACCATCCGGCTGCGCGTTGCACGACATACCGGAAATGGTTTATAAACTGTTAATGCAGTGATCAAAAGGTGCACTGACGGAGCAAGCAAGCAAGCAAGCAACCAAGAAACGACGAGAAGCAACGCAACCACGACACTTGCGACTCTTGCGGCACGGGTACTGGTTTGTCGCTTCACCACTGCCATTTGTGGCATTACATAACACTAGAAATAATCACTCAGCTTGGGAAAATAATGCAATCAAAACATTACAGTTAAACAAACAACAATACAGTTGTGCAGAGGGGATGGGACAGCGAGGCGAAATTTATAATCGGTAAATGACAAAAAACGGCATTGCAATCTGCATGAAGCACTTACACACACCTGCCACAGCGACCATTGCGCTCCAATGCGGCAGCAGCTGCTCAATGCTGATTACCGTTTTCAAACCGAAACTAGTTTGCTGTTTATTGTGATTTGCAAATGCGTGCGGCTTATTTAGAAATGGCGGTTTATTGGAGTTATGCCGCAACAACCAACAAACCAAATAAAATATTACGCCAAAAATGCAAAACATGCAACATGGCCGCAGTCAGTCAGTCAGTCAGTCGACCAGTCCGCTGCCTCACCATAAATTTCACTACAACTGAAGTCGAGGACCAAATATCGAATTTGGTTTCATAAATCCTTTTGGTAGTGCGTTTGTGTACGAGATTTTCTCGTAAAACAACCGTTATTGTTTCCATAACATTTCTTTTGGCGCTAGCGTTGTTGTGTTTATTTATTGGTTTATTGGTTACTGTTGTACATTTCCAGCATTTTCAAATATTCAGCATATTTTATTCGAACGGATGTTGCTTTGACCGTTGGCATTTGGTTACTCTCGCCATTGGCGTCCAGCACTTGCCATTGGGTGGGTTGTTGGTGTCTCGTTGGCTCGACTTGGCTTACTGCCATTCATCTGCCGGCGGTTTACTCCTGCTCTGCGCGCATTTTTACGAGTACGCATTTTTTATTGCTTCGCTCGCTTGTGGTTTACTGACATCATTAAAAAATAAACTCAAACTGGGAAAAATATCAGGCTGACTTTTTATGGAGCAGCTGATCCGGACCCCACTCTACCGCACATGCAATCAATTAAGGCATAAGTTGGCGTGTGTGAAAGGATTTTATCGGCATCTGGTTATTGATAGTGCAGAAAATAAATTGCATTCCTTTTAATGTGAGTAATATGATATTGACTTATTATTATGTTTTGAAGATTGAGGTCTGGGTTGTAGATTGTGTTGTTGAATATTTGTTAATAGAAAAAGTTATTATATTTATGAAATTATAGCAATAACTTATATATGTATATATATATATACATTTATATTGAAGACATGATACCTTGATTAAGGACCTTTAGTACCTTATTCATATTAGTGGTTACTGAGTACTCAAAATAATTCCAAATTACTATAAAGGATCCGAAAGGTTAGGTTAGGTTAAACTGGTAGGCCAATGAGCCAAGTATAGCCCAGTTTTGGTCCTTTGCGATACCTGATGGAGTTCAGTTCCTCGATCCAAGAGAAGTAGTCATCCTTTAGAAGGCCTGCGCTTGACATGAATTTTAACATATTCTGCGGCCTCACTATCGATACCTCCTCCAGTGTATCATATTGTAGGGACAAGTGCACAAGAAATGCTTCATTGTTTCGCTGGTGCCCTGCTCTAAATATTTTTTGCAATCTTCTCGATCTGTCAGCCCCATTTGGCGGACGTGTGCCGCCAACAGACAGTGGCCAAATAGTATTCCGATTACGTTCCTACAGTCTCTTCTAACTATTATAGGAATTTTGTGTACTTCCGATGTACTGTTTTGTACATGCTTTTGCAGTTTTCCACCAAGTAGCTCGTTCCATCGGGTTGTGATCCTATTTACCATGCTTCTGTCGAGATCGTCATATACAATGCATGGGTTTCCCAATATGATCACGTTTTTGGTAATCTCCACTCTTGGCACTCTCGTACATTATTTCATTGCCCTCGATGCTTTAGTGGCCGGGCACCCAGTAGAGGTGAAGTTGCTTACTTCTGGCAACACTTTCCACTGCTGCCCTGCTTTCCAAGACACTTCTGGCCGATGCGCGATACGAGGTTACTACCTTGATTGCTGCTTGGCTGTCTACGTAGATGTTGACTCTTGAATTGCCTGCAGGTGCATTAGAGGCCAGTTCCGCGGCCTTCACAATAACAAAGACCTCTGCTTGAAATATGATACTTAAACGTAACTTAAAAAGGTTGCCTTATGCCTAACTGTGGACAGTATATTCCCGCGCCAACTCCATTGATCCACAGGATCCACAGACCTCGAAAATCTTTAGAGAACCCTCAACTTCAAATATTTTGAAAGTATCCAATAAGTGCTAAAAACTATCAAAGTGTCTTATATAATAATAGCAATATTTATTTCAAATTATAAAATTGTTATAGCCCCGTTCTGATTGACTGGAACCAAAATGGGTAGATACATCTTCAGATCAGCCAAACACTTATCTTCGTACCCTCGTGTACGACAAGATCACAATATTACAGACAAAAGTGTACCAATGTCTATATTACAATAGGAACGATATCTTGCTTAGCAAAACTGGACAGAGATGGCTATTCAAAGTCAGCGAAACAGGATCGACGCCGTTCTCAGAAATCGGCATGATAGCATCGTCCCGGACGGATGATTTCTATCATTGCCGCTGTAATAGATCCTCAAAAGTACTTGTTGGTCCCAAATTCATACTTAAAACATCTGATCAAACTTGATCCGGGTTGGTCCATATTAACTGCATGCACAAACCGCATCGATAATATTTTTCCTTTTTTTCGGATTAAGTTTAATATCCATTCTCAATTATCTGGTTAAGACGCGAAGAGTTTGCATAGCGATTTTTATCGGAAAAAAATTGGTAACGAGTTTGGTTGAAATGTTTGTTTCCAATATAACCACGGCTACGGAATCATTGAAAATAGTGCAGAAGTGTTTTGGGTAATCCAATTTGTCATGAACATAAGTATTTCGGTGGCCAAAGCATGCAATGAGTCTCGTGAAGTCATCGAAAACTTACCTCATGCGTGTCGTCCATCCACTTCTGTTAATGACGATAAGAACGAAAAAGTTGTAGAAATAGCACTGGAAAATCGTTGTATTGGCATTAGAAAGATAACAGAGGATCTGAACATCTCTTATGGATCGACGCATTTTGAAATCTTTTACAAAACAACGTCGAGTACATGTCGCAATGGAGAAGCTTGAAGTTCATGGTGTCAAGACGTGGGTTTATGAAATCAGATCGAAACTGCCCAACAATGTAGCGAAGGGCTTCCAAAACTGAGACGAAGCCGAAAAAACCAAAATTCGCTGAGGGCAATGGAGGCTATCTACCCGAGGCTTATAATAAGAGCATTACTTAGCTTGCTTGTATTGACTAGAAACCTATTTTTAAGGCTTTAATAAAGATTTGTATTGTATGGTATATATCTGTAATGTGCCATCTAATATTAATTTAATGCGGACACCTCCAAATCGGCTTTATAGTTAGCGCGCCGTGCAAGAAGATTGATCAAATTGATATCTATGTGAATGCTGAAATAAAATTGATTTTTTTGTACGTATGTATGCATACTTGTATAATACATATATTTACACCCATATCTTTTGCGTGCTATAAACCTCTCCTTTATACAAGTATGTATGTATGTATTCCTCGACTTTGTTGCTCGAAATAGAAGTTTTTGCTAATGATCGCAGTCATTCTTTAATTTTTGTGCTACCATCTCATCGACTTTCCTCATCTGTTTTTGTTCAATTCATAGTTGATAAACTTTACATTATTTTCGCTGTTCAACGAACGGACGGGGTGCAATTTAAAGTTTATCAATGTCTCTGCCTAAAAGGGTAAGTGAAGTGAAAACAATTCACAAAAACTTTGTCTGCAACTGAAAGCAGTCAAGAGCAAGGCTTCTTGGTCATTAGTAATTTTTTTTGACTATTTTCACGGTTTTGCTCGAGGTACTAAACTTTGGAGAACTTACAAAAAATATACTTACTTTTGGGATCATTATTAGTGGGTATATAAACGCTTTGGTAAATATAAAGTTAGAAAGAGGGGGTAATGTGAACAAAATAATTTGGAGAAAAGGTAATTGGTCTTAATTGGGGCTATGTGCCATATTTAGAGCAAGTAGCTTATAAGATAAATTGAGTTCATTTCTAACAGGAACACTTGTTAGATAAAAAAATTTAAAAATGCTTGAACAATTTGTTATGATTTATTTTATTCTGATTGAATAAAATTTATTCAGTTGCTAATTTTGAAATTTTAATCCGAAAGTTTGTATAAAAATAAATGCTTATTAGTATATGTATAAAGCTGCGTCTTTATTGTTCCAATGAAATAGTTATAAAATGCAGATAAATAAAATTCAAAATATTTCTTCATTTATCGATAACTTAAAATAGTTATATTATAATTTATAAATCAATTATGTATTTTCCAACTACGAGTTAGAAGCTTTCCCTTGAGCATTCGCTGACAGCATATTTATTACAGTGATCCCCACGTGTTAAGGAAAAGAAGATCGACACACAACACCTCTTAGTCGATTTCAAAGCTGCTTTTGACACCCCGAAATTTTCTGAAAAACTAATACGTTTGTGTAAACTGACGTTGAGCAATATTAAAGAGGAAGGACCTCTCCGAGCTGTTCGATACCAAACGGGATTTCAGACAATGTGACTCCCTATCATGCGACTGCTTCAATTTACTCCTGGAGAAAATAATTCGAGTTGTAGATCTGATTAGGGAATAATCTTCTACAAGAGTGTACAACTGCTGACGTATATATTTTGTCATCAAACAAATAGACTATCTTGTTGTTTATCTTGGATCCAACAACAACGTCAGCCTCAAAATTCAACGCAGAATAACTCTTGCCAACGTAGCACCTGTTGGACTGAGTAATTGATTATTAAAATCCTCTTTCGACGAACAAAGATCAAACTCTACAAGTCTCTCATCATCCTCGTCTTGTTATATGGTGCAGAGGCATAGACAATGACAACATCTGATGAGTCGCCGTTACAAGTTTTCGGGGGAAAGGTTCTGCGGAAGATGTATAGTCCTTTGCTCATTGGCCACGACAAATACTGCATTTGGTGAAACGAAGAGCTGTATTAGATATACGACGACATTGACTACGGCTACGCTGGCTAGGTCATGTCGTCCGAATGGTTGAAAAAACTCCAGATCTGAGAGTATTCGACGCAGTAACCGCCAGGGGAAGCAGAGGAAGAGGAAGATTTGCACTTCGTTGGAAAGACCAGTTGGAGAATGATCTGGCTACACTTGGAATCTCCAACTGGCGCCAAACAGCGAAAAGGAATAACGACTGGCGCGCTGTTGTAAACTCGGCTATAACCGGGTAAGCGGTATCTACGCCAATAAAGAAGAAGAAGCACGATTGCAATACAGAATATCCATTATGAGTTAATAAACCGTTAGAAATGAAAGACCACATTTCACCCATTCTTTATAATTCAGATATATTTATTAAGATTGAATTGATTTATTTTCTTTTATGTTAATGTTTATTATGCCTATGGAGTATAATATAAATCGATTTATCTAATAAAAATTAAAAAACAATTTACAAACATAAATGAATTGATCTAGTTGAAACTGAATGCAAATGCATGTAGTACATGTATGTATGTATGCGTGTGTGTGTATGCTTGCTTGTGTGTGTGTGGATTCGTTAATAAACGTGTGCTTGCGTATGTTGCTATGTATGTATGTTTCGCATGTATGTATAACTGTTTATATGTATGTATGTGTGTGTTAACATGTCATATGTAAGAGGTGTAAACATTCCACTCACACTTATTACTTAAGTTATAATTGTATATTTAAGTTATGAATTAAAAATTAGCTTTAATGCATCGATTTCTCATCATTCATATATATATATATATACTTTTTTTGCTTTATTTCAATTATTTATCAATTATATCAAAGACCAACAAAATTGTATAATATATGTATATATATATGTATATGTCATATATATGTATTCTTTTATTGTTTTTTTTATTCTTTTTGTTTTTGTTTTCTATATACATATATGTATACATACATACATACATAGCATGTTATATACTAACACATGTGTATATGTATATGCATGTATGTATGTATATATATAAATAACATGTATTCTATACAGGCCCACTGTACCTCACACAACAACATTATTTGTTTTTGTTTTTGTTGCTTACTCTTTGCTTTTTTTGCTTTTGCTTTGACAACTTTAGCATTATTGCTGTAATAGTTAAATGCTATTGGTAGTATTTTTAATAAAAAAATGATTATTATTTTCATATAAATAAATGTGTTTTGTTGTTGTTTTTTGTTATTTATTTATTTTTATTTTTATTTTTTTTTTATTTCATAAAGGAAATGCGCTAATGGTTTGGGTTTGCTTTGGGTAAATGAGAGTTTTTAGTCTGTTGTATGCACTATGTAAGTATGTATGTATGTATTTGCAGCTAAAAGGAAATATCAAACACAAAGGCATTTTATTTTTTTAAATTAATTTTTGCTTGTTTTTAATGTATTTTGTTTTTGTTTTCTTAACCGTTTTCACTGCATTGCTGGTAATAAAAAGTCAAATCATGCATTCAATTAATTGTTTTTTATTACTGTATTTTTTTTTTTTTGTAATTATTTTTTACTACTTTTTACCATAATATGTATGCAATTATTTTCGACATGTGTACCGTAGTTCCGCTACTTAAATAACATACTTTTTATTTTACCGCTTTAGAGTATGTATATATATATATGTAGATATATATATGTATAAATATTAACTAATTTTAATTAATAATAATGTTGATAATAATCATAATATTAATAATAATAATAGTAATATTATAATAATAATAATAAAAAAAAATTAACCATTTCACTAGTTGCAATAAAAACTTACAGTTTACGTTTAACAGTAATATAATTTATATGTATGTATGTATAACGTTAGATTTTGTTTTATACACATGTATGTAAATATTTCCTTTTCATTTTCATTTTCATTTCTTCTGCATATTACTAATTCTTTGCCACTTTCCACACTCTTCGCTTGTATATAAGTATGTATCCTGTGTATATATGCATGTGTGTTGCTTGTATGTGTGTGTACTCGTATTGCATAAATGTACGTGTATTCGCTTTTTATTCATTTATATATATATATATATATACTTGTATATATATAATGCATTTATGTTTTAGTATATCATTGTGTTTCCAACTAATTTTTAAGGCAAAAAACATAAAACGAAATTTTATTTTGTTTTTGTTTTCTCAATGCGCTCTTTCATACAATTTCATTAATTTTATCAGTTTGCTTTTGAATTTTATCTTTAATTTAGTTACGCTTCTCGGAATCGGCTCAAAAATCAATCGTAAGTAAAGTCATCATAATCGCAATTATATTATGTAATATGTATTAATAAAAAATAGAAAAGAATTTATGTATAATTTTTTTTTTGTTTAAGACACACTAATTATCACCGTCCTCCAAGTGTTGTTTTTTTTGTTGGTTTCTTTATTTATTTATATATGTATATATTTTTTCTTTTTGCTTACAACGAATTCTCGTATCTCTTCGTCTATGATACTGCACTAATTGCTTATGGTTGTTGTTATTGGTAGTGGTAATGATGGTGAGGAGAGGTTAGGTTATGATTTTCCGTTTGCTTTTGGGCTACTGAAAAGTGCATAGAAATATGCGTATGTGTATGTGTGGGTGTGTGTGGTACGAGTGTGGCCTAACGGTAGATGCATGCTGCTGTTGGAGTGTCTCCTAAATATCGCTTTAAGTCTCCTAAATATGAAGTCAACTTCAGTATGAAAACGCGTCTCAAATCTACGACGAAATCGATTAAAGGAAAATTTTAAATTTTTTTAGTGACAACTCGTACTTCGTAACAAAAAAGCTAATCAGCCGTCGGCTCAACTTTATAAAGGCTCTTTCTGGGTCTTTTAATTCCAATGTTATTCTATGTATACGAGTATGCAAATAGAAAGCATAAAGTTAGTTAGTAACAAACATAATCCATTAGAAGAATATCTTGTGAAAGCTCAGTTAACTAATTAAAGTTCTTAAAAACCGTGTTGAACATTCGTGTGAAAAGCTTGTCTGAACTATGAAAGCTGAATTGATAAGTGGAACCTTTCTAAAATGTTAGGGTTATTTTTGTGGCAAAAACTAAAAATTAGAAAAAGCTTTTTTTAAATTTTAGAGTTTACTTTTGTGTTAAAAGTGAATAATAACTTAACAAATGAAAGCTCTTAGAACCCTTGTGGACATAAGCGTGAAAAGCTTGCCCGAACTATGACAGCTGAATTGACAAGTAAAAGCTTTTTAAATTGTAAGGCTTATTTTTGTGTAATAAATTTGTTCTAATTCAAAGCTATTTCGAAAAACCTTCTCAAAAAAGCTTCTCGAAACTTTAAAGCTTACCTTTATGTTTAAACTTGAAACTAACTTAACAAATGAAAGCTCTTAAAAACCGCTTTGGATGTTCGTGTAAAAAGCTTGTCCGAACTTTGAAAGTTGAATTGACAAGTGAAAGCTTTTTATGCTTATTTTTATTTCAAAAATTTGTTCAAAATGAAAACTAATTTGAAAAAGCTTCCTGTAATTTTAAAGCTTACTTTTGTGCTAAAAGTGAAAACTAACTTAACAAATGAAAGCTTTTAAAAAGCGCTTTGCACGTTTGTATCAAAAGCTTGTGAAAGCCAAATTAACAAGTGAAACATTTTTAAATTTCAGGCTTTTTTTCATTTCAAAAGCTTGTTGGAACTGTGAAAGCTCTTAAAAATGTAAAGCTTACTTTTGAAGTTCCCTTACGTATAAAAGGCTTATTTTTGTTCCAAAACTTGTGTGAACTGTAAAAGCCTCTTAAAAATTTAAAGCTTACTTTGGTGCAAAAAGCTTGTCCTACCTATGAAAGCTAATTTGACAAGTAAAAGCTTTAAAAAATCGCTTAAAACTTTTGTATAATAAGCTTGTTTAGACTATGAAAGCTATTTCGAACTGTGAAAGGTTTTTAGAATCGTTTTCAATCTAAACGTAAGCAGACTTTAAACAATAAGGCCAGATTAAAAGCATAAACGAAGTCGTTCTGCACAATAATGGAATATACAAAGTATTCAAACTGCTAGTAACGCGAAGATATCTCACCCAAAAAAAATTATATTATAATTAAAAAAAAATAAAACAAATATATACGATAAGTACATTCCGCAAACTACTTTCGTGTTAAGAGTGAGACGCTCAAGTCAAAGCAAAAATATTTTCAACAAAAGTAAAAAGAAGTAAGCTGTGTCTGCAAAAGTGCTCCTGCAAAGCTCTACGCCGGCTGAACACAAATGTGGTGTAAAATCGTATATCTCATTTTCGTATATAGCAAATTGCTGAACGCCGCCATAAATACCTTTGACGCGCAGCATTTAAAAAAAAATAAAAAACAAATTGAAATAATTATAAGAATGAAAACAATAAAAACGTAATTAAAATGTAAAACTATGTAAGTAGAACGCTTAAAATTTACATACTACACGTACACACTGACAATGCACATATGTATGTATATGCTTAAACAAAATATAGTATAAAACAGCGAATACAAATTTATGCGTTTTTTCACTAGTTTTTTGAACACTATAAGCTGGTGTAAAATATCTCAGCTATTTTTTTTTGTAATTTTCATAAAACGTATTACAAAATTAAAATAAACTTTGTATATCAAATCGGAATATCTATATAAATATATATATATACGTTTTGCTCGTTCGATAGACAAAGACGTGAACTATACTTATGAACACAATTGGGCGATGCCGGTGCTTTCAGCTTTGCAGAAACAACTCTCACTCTGTCAACTTTGTAGTTGTTTTCAAAAACAAAAGGAGGAGGAGATAGAAATAGTGAGAGCCACAACCTTTAAATAACGCTCAAGCTCTTCATTATATACTATTAGCGAGGCTCCCGCGATTAAAATTTAAAAAAATAACTACCCAGCAATTATTCCTTTTACAGCTTTGCTCTGCTTTAAACTGGCCACTAAAGATCGATTATTATGGATCGATGGATTGTTATGGTTGTTTTTTTTTCATTATCTAGTCTTAACGTTCTTGCGTTCTGAAGCTGAGCTTATTTTTAAACTCGTTTTTCTCAGAAATACTTCATTCAAATTTGCTTGAGAAATTACTTGGAGGCAGATGACTCGATCACTATCATATGTTACCGCGTGGTCTACATAAAATGACCTTCCAATTTTTTGATCTAATCGATTTCTAATTCCCAAAAATCGCATTCACCTAGATGTACCCTTAAAATTTGTACAGTCTTGTATTGAAATGATAAATTTCTCTTGGAAATTTTCAGAAAAGTACTAATTATATACACCGAGTCGGTCGTTGATGCCTTTTAGAGGTACAGGTAGTTAACCTTCTCAGAAAATTTCGAGGACCGACTTTGGTCCGATAAAAATCCGGCTTCGTTCCGCTTATATGGATCCGACTGATGTGGGAACGATCGTGAGCATGCAGCACAACAGCAACAGCAGGGAAATTCAGCAAAAAAACTTTAATATTTAAATTTTCTCTAAATTTCAAAGCTACAGCAAAATAAATTCTCATTTATGTGTATGGATATATGTATATGTGCAAAGAGCCTCATATCTCCTATATATGATTGTAGGTGGATCTCTTTGCGTACTTCTCTTCCTATTAAAAGCATTATCCTCGGCAGGAGGTATACAAAAACAACACAAGTCAACAAATAAAAAAAACCTTGCATTGCAGCGCATTTGCTTATGTAGCACAACAGCATGTTATTAACATTTACGGATGAGCCTATGCAAAAGCTGAGAATGTTAATTAACATTCTTTAGAATTCTGTAGTAAAGGTGTTGAAAATAGCAAATTAAGATATTAACTAGTTAAACAAAATTTTACAGAAAACTAAAACATAACAATAACGAATAAAAAAGCAATTGGTATCAATAACATTTCAACAGAAAATGTTAAAGCATATGCATGAGTTTACAGCAAGGCTGTTAATTAGCAGTGCTGCAACTAAAATGGCGCCTAAAAATAGCTCACACATATTTTTGCACTGTGCTGACAGTCGGTCTATAAAATATGCTTGCTTACGAGATGTATTACGAAAATCTGCCACTTTTCAACTTTTTTCACTATTTTTTTCAACAATCAATGCAAAGGTTAGGTTTTCGGCCGTGAGCACTCGTTTGCTTTTAATGATGTATGTGTGTGTGTGTATGCTTGTCGATTTGCAAAAGTCTTTTCAATAATATTCGCAAGTTATATACCTTCTAATTTTAATTAATATTTTTTTTTTATATCTTTTGGAAAAATTTGTGCTGGTTCGAGTTGAACGAAATAAATTGTTTGCGTTTGCTTGGGTTTCGCCGATTGCGCCAGGCATCAACTACGTAGTATATAGAGTTTTCGTTTAGCTTTTTTGCTTTTGTTTTTTTGTTAAGGGCTGAATAAGTTTGCGTTAGATTGGCAACGTTTTTGTATTTTAGTTTTTGAAGTTGAAAGTTTAGTTTTTCGAGATTTTCTTCTTGTTTCTAGGTGAAAGTGAAGTTGTGTATTTGTGTGTGTGTGTGTGTGACTATAACTGTTAGTATGTATCCGTAGTTTTGTTTTATTTGTCTTACTTTATGTTCGCCTATTTTTGTGGCTTAAATGCTGCTTTAATTTTCCTGTGTTTCTGCTGCGCGTTTTACTTAGAATGATTCTGAATAATTAGTATTTAGTTTTATTTTTTCTTTTGTTATAACAATGTGATATAATGTACGGTATCTTGTAGTTATTGCGTTTTATTTTGCGTTTATTTTTACTTTTTCTCTTTTCTTTTGTATGCAAATGTTGAGAGGTGTGATTGTGGTTTGTGTGGTTTGCTTATGAATTCGTGTGTGTTTGTATGTGTGTGTGCATTCGGCATTTTGGTTTGTCTATGTATATATGTATATGTATTTTTTCTGTTACTATTTAAATTCTGTATAAATATCCTTAAACTTAATTTGCTGCTTAATATTTGCTTAATTTTTTCTTGGTTTTTTGTTTTGTTTTTGTTATTGTTTGTTACTGCTTATTATGTGTGGCTTGAATTAATTAGTTATATAAACCTTTTGTTTCTTTTGTTCTGCACTATGATTTACTATTTCTTTTGCTTGTTTAGTGTGTTTTTGTTTTTGTTTTTGTTACGCTATATTTTAACAGTGAATAAACTGAGAATACATTGTTTGTTGTTGTCACTTTAAGTTCCGTTAAACAGAACTTCGGACGCTTGTTGGTCATCTGACTGTCTGCTTGCAGTTGGCTGTTGTTTCAATAAAATTGCTTGTGTTGTTGTTGGTTTCGTATGTGTTTGTTGTTGTTGTTACAGCTTGTTCTAACGTAAAGTCATTGCAGCAGCAATCAGTTTCATGCATTGCATGCACTACTTGCCATCACCGTCACCGACACCGTCATCGTCATCGCTTTCAAGTCCGCATCTCCTTCCTCATCGCCAACTCTGCCAACAGTCATCGGGTAATTCTTTGTTTCTACGTTAACGCATCTAGGGTGTCCGGTGCATCGATTGCGTTCGTAGTCTCCACATAGTTTTCTTGATGTTATGTGAGATCCTGCGGCGAATCTATTGAGAACAGTTCTTTGTATAGCGCCGGAAAGACGACGTTCGGGTGTTGTTGCTTAAATTTGCTCAGTGCTTCCATATGCATTATGGAGATATCGCTGCAAAGCATACAAAATGAATATTGTATATAGAAACAAATTATATATATTTTATTCGGCTTACCGGAAATTCGGTATATTGTTTAACAATGTATCTAAAACAGTCACATCGCCCTTTAAGGGCGCATGGTTCGCTTTAACCTCCTGGCTTATTGCATTCATGCTTAAATTGAAAAGCCTCTGGATTTCTGTATTACCGCGCACGCCATTTCGTTCTGTAAACACATATTATATTTCATTGACATGAGTATATTCTCTCGCTATATTGTGAATTATGGTTGTTGGTTTTACCTGGCCAGAGCAGCACTAAACTTTGATACAGCGCCAACTCCGTTTCAGTCAGTTTCAGTTCGGCTATTGATTTAGCCGTTTGAAAGATTCGCGATACCAGACGCATTTCGTCCGAATCGGATGTGTAGAACGCTTCCTGCGGCAGCATCACATCACCATAGAGTACCGCATTCTGTGAGAGATCGAGCAATCGCGACATTCGCACGATGGCCAGTTCGAATGATCCAGTTTTCAGTAGCAGAATCTGAAAGGATGGCGGAAGAAGAAAAAAAATATTTTATATTTACATAATTTTAATAAAACACGTCATATTATTTGAAATTTCGTCATTACATCACATTTATATACTAGTGATCAAAATTAAGCATTATCATTGAAAACTAAAACTTTAGTTGTTCATTTATGCTAATATTTTGCGCAAGAAGTTTGACAGCAACGAGTTTTTAAATATCACGCATTATATCATGGAAATCACTTCGCATTATCACATCATATCACCACATCACATATCATAAAATTAGATTTAAATTCTTGATTTGAACATTTAATTTTATATAAGTTAATTATATTGATTCTATTCTATTTTTTTAGCAATCACCTAGCTACTGATCTGATTACATTGTGTCACTTGTTAACATCACATTGAAAATATACAAGTATTCGAGCTGTTAAGTCAAATTTAAGCCAATTCTGATTGACTGCAGGCATATTAATTTAATTACTTCGAATTACTTCGAAATCTTATTATTTAAAAATATTACATCACCCTTTCACATGGCATTAAGTCAAATCATA
This sequence comes from Bactrocera neohumeralis, assembly GCF_024586455.1. Lineage (NCBI taxonomy): Eukaryota > Metazoa > Arthropoda > Insecta > Diptera > Tephritidae > Bactrocera > Bactrocera neohumeralis. Next base: position 6,545,762 of record NC_065921.1, read on the forward strand.
TCAATATAGTCTAAAAACAATTTCAATCACCTCAAATTATGCATGCTAGAACAAAACTAAAATTACTTCGAACTCTCATTACTTAAAAATGTCACATCGCCACATCACATCATATGACATTGTATCACATCTTATCAATATAGTTAAATAAAATTTTCATCACCTCAAATTCTGCATACTTTTGAATCGCTTGAGTCAGAGCATATTGCAAACGCTACAACATGCGACATCACATCGTATCATATCACCAATTAATTTACTTGAAATTTTCACTTTTCACCATATGATCAAATTTGACCCGGACCGCCAAAAAATTTACGTATTTTAATAAAATAAAATTTCGTTATCGTATTTAAAATATTCTCCTCAGCGAATATAAGCACGCTAACGCTAAAACTAGTTCTCAATATACTTGTTATACGCCTTGGTTGGCATAGTTTTCAGTGTCTTCAGTAAGTTTTCGATGACTTCAAGACCTTCACTGAATGTCTTATGCCACTCCAATAACTATGTTCGTGATAAATTAGATTTTCCGAAACACTTATGCAACATTTTCAACGATTTCCTAGCCGTGACTCCTTTGAAAACACAAAATTTCAAGCTTTCGGTGTACAATTTTTTCCATGGTGAAAATCACCAAACAAACTTTTGGCAGAATTCACAGGAAATTAATATTTTGCGCGATCCGGTTAGCAATTTAAATGGACCCGTCCGGGTTAAATTTGATCATATGGTAAACATCTTAGCGACCCATTTAGCGTGTGCATATTAAATGGACCAGTCCGGCTCAAATTTGATCATATGTTAAGCATCTACTAAATTGCCTAATATATATTATAAATTTTTTTTCTGGTTAGTTTGCTCACCTGATCATCCTGACTTAATCGCATAAATCCGGGTATCAGTTTCGCAAATTCGATTATGTTTTGTATCATTTGTGTTAGCTTTTCAGCGCAGTCTAGCCACAGCTCCTCCTGGCCCAGATTCTTGTAGTAGAGTATCCTCGAAATATCCTTATGAGCGCAAGCGAAATCATAATTTTAAACACATTTAACCGAAATGAAAGTAAAACAAACCACAAATACAACAAACAATTAGTGAGAGTTCAATTTCGGCGGGCGAGCGAGTGCAAATATCATCGGTTTTACCTGAGACTTCCGGAACATATCGTGTACGGCTTCGAGTTTGGTGCTTGTGTTGGCGTGTGCCTCGGCTAAGGTTTTTATAAGAACATCATTGATGTCGCCATCAGCTGGTTGGTGGGGGGAGGAGAAGCAATGCAACAAGGAATATACAATCAAAATATTTACCAGAATTTCGAATATTTGTTTTTGTTTTTTTTTTTTATTTTTTTTCTTAAATTTGATTTTTTTTGGTAGACAACAGCGAATATTTGATGCAGCGATTTAACGAAATATATTACAATAACAAATATTTGAGACTGCCCACCCCAAATGAAATGTACGTGCCCCACAACTAAGAATGAATGATTGTATGCCAATGTGTTATAGAAAATGAATGTGTGCAGATAAATTTGGATGAATTTTGGAATTTTGAAGCTACGCGCCCCACTACGACGCGCCCAACCCACTAAGGCGAATTATGATTTACTTTACTTAACAACAACAAAAACGGAAGTAGATGCATTTCGCTTGTAATTACAGTCCATGGCTGCGGTATATATGTATGTATACTCATATGCATATGTACGCATGTAGCAGCGGCGTTACTTACATCCCACACTCACACTCACTTCAAAACCTAGGCGCTGACAAAAAGAAATTATAGCAAACAAACGAAAATAGATTTGATTCGACAATAATTGAATGGACATAAAGTGTACAACTTGAAAACGCGATGGGCTCACGGCATGAACTTGACAATTGAACTGGATAACGTTTAACGATAACTTCAATGATGACTAAGATGAGTAGTAGTAGTAGTAGTAGTAGTGGTAGTAAGTAGTAGTAGTAGTGGTAATGCGTGTGGTAAGTGGTTATACGAATATTAAATGCTGATTCGTCTATGGGAATTGGCACGAGTTTTTGTGATTTTAGTCTCCTACCATGACTGACGAAGTCCGGATCCATTATCGTGCCACGCGGCTCATACGTGGTGCTGTCGACGTAATCCGCAGATATATCATAGGCCATCGTCTGTTGCGGTGTTACCGATGTCGAGTAGCCATAACCGTAGGGACTGCTCACTTCATTGCTGGAGTAGCCGCCATAGCTGTAAAGAGAGAAACGTCAGCGCGTGAGTATCAACTACGCAAATATATTCCTATAAAATCAAGCCTGAACTTACCCATTGTAATTATGGTGCAGCTGATCGCTACTCGAAGGTGTTTGTGTGTCGAAAACTGAGCTATCCGGCGCCGCGTCACTCTGTGCTCGCAACTGCGCCTTGTGAAACTTCACCTCTTCCTCCACTTTCTCACGCTGTTTCTTCGACATTCTACCGAATTTTACAGCTGCAAAACATTAACGTCGCATTCATTATAATTTTTATAAATTTGCAAGAAAAATTATTAATAAGCATAGTTGTTGTTTTAATTTATGTGGCGTGCCACACTCACCATCACGACTCATTCCCAATTGTAGGCACTTTTGCAGTCTACAGTATTGACACCGATTGCGATTGACACGGTCGACAACACATTGTTTATTGCGAGGACACTGATAATTCACTACAGAACTTTGTGACCGGCGAAAAAAACCTTTACAACCTTCACATGTTATAACGCCATAATGTACGCCAGATGACTTGTCGCCACAGACTTTGCATGGAATTATTTCAATTTGAGCTGTAACAGAAAGAGAAAAAAAAACATTTATGAGTTGATGATAGTTTGTAAATTTTTAAAATTTAGAGTTTTTATATGACAGTTGATAAACGATATTTCCGATTATGTAAAAAAGTTTGGTTATCTCTGTTTGAGAATCATTAGTACAGTTCATATAAATCAAGCAATTACAACGCTTTGCTCAGAACTCGCTGGAGTTACAGACGCTCAGAAATAATATTAAACTAGCAGCGCTTAATATGATATTACGAGTAATTCTCTGACCGGTCACTGATAACCACATCCGTGGAAAACAGTCGCTGTTCCAATATTTTTAGAAAATAATGCAATTCCGATGTAGCTATCAAAAAACATTTGCATTTTCTTCTAAGGGTAGATCAAATAAGCAATAATTGTAAAAATTTTTGGTGTATATTGGGAAAGTTGAAAAAAAGTTACAGCTGAAGTAATTCGCTACCTCGGACTGAGTAGGCAATTGAGAAGTAAATTCCTCTCTCGACGATAAAAAACCAAACTCTATAAGTCACTCTGAATTCCCGTCCTGCAATATGGTGCAGAGGCTCGGACGATGACAACAACTGATGAATCGACGTTGTGAGTTTTCGAGAGAAAAGTTTTGCTTTTATGGTCCTTTGCGCGTTGTCCACGGCGAATATCGCATTCGATGGAACGATGAGCTGTATGACGACACAAGAATTTTTGTATAAAAAGATAGAGATTGTATAAAATGGTGAAGTTTACGGAGATGATGCTGTATCAGTTGCGCCTCGCTCTGCTCGACCTACGGTTGAAAAAGTCAATGAAATTATGGAACAGATCATGGTCTAACCGTGGTGAAGCTCAACAAATGGCCGCAAAGCCGAGTGTTTGGTGCTCACTATGAGCTGCTCCAGCCTGGTCGAGCGATTGATTCTACATTTTTCTGTCATCAACTGATGTGATTGAAGCAAGCAATCGAAAAAATGGCCAGAACTGATCAACAGAAAGGGCTTCGTCTTCCATCAGGATAATGCTAGATTACACATATCTTTGATGACTCGGCAAAAACTGGGTGAGCTTGGCTGGGAAGTTTTGACGCATCCACCATACAGCCCTGACCGTGCACCATCGGACTACTATTTGTTTCGGTCAATGCAGAACTCCCTCAATGGAGTAAAGTTGGCTTTAAGAGCAGTCTGTGAAAATTACTTGTCGCATTTATTCGCCGAAAACCAGAAAAGTTTTACACTGATGGAATAATGACTCTAGTGAAAAAATGACAAAAAGTGGTCGACTAAAATGGTAGGTATTTGGTCCATTAAAGTTCATTAAAATATAAAGAAGTAAAACGAAGTTTCATTAGAAATACGAAAAGACTTTTCCGACTACCCAATATTACAATTGTATCAATATCGTAATACTCTGAATAGAGTTAACCACAAATTTTCTAATGCCCAAAAGACAATGTCGGAGACTCTATCATAGTTATATAAATAATCAGCGTGACTCGTTGAGTCGATTTAGTCATGTCCTTCCTGTCCGTATGTCGCTGTACATACGCGAACTGGTTCCTCAGTTTTTGAGATATCAATCTTAAATTTTGCACAATTTGTTTTTATTCTAAACAAGCTACTCGTTTGTCGAAACTCTTGATATCGGACTAGTCTAGCAGATAGCTGCCATGGAAACTGAGCGATCAAAATAAATTCTTGTATGGACAACTTCTAAATTTAATGAGATTTCTACACGAAATTTGGCAAATATGATAAAAATGATATAATCTCCGAACAAATTGTTCAGATAGAATAACTTTAGCCTATAGCTGCCATTTGGATTTACCGATCAGAAATAAGATCTTGTATTTTTATTTGACAAGACGTCTTCACGAAATTTAGTATGGCTTATTGTTCAAGACAACACCTATTAAATTTAAAATAATCAATTGGCACACACAGTAAGATTGTCTATAAAATTAGCCAGCATCGCTAATATTTTTTTTATTAACTTTTTTGATTTCCATATATTTACAAACACACATTTGACATACTTTTTTAAGAACATTTTAACCCACTAAATTTTGCTATTATATAAATTTTTGCTTATGCAAGTCTAAAAATTTTCGTTACAACAGTGTTTATATGATTTATTTAGACAAATTTAACTGGCTTTTCGAAATATTTTAACCGTACACTTGTATTCAAAATATTTTATACTCAATAGAATCGATGGATCGTATCCAAAACAAATGTAAAGTGGCCCAAACGACACTTAACTTGTTGATGCAGGTAATTAAAGCAGAAACCGAAGCCACACTACTTCCTCTGCTCGCATGTTCTTTGTTGTGTTTTCGCAATGAAAAACTATGTCAAAGCTTTAAAACTTTTTGCCGCAAAACATTAGAAATAATGATAAAAAAAAGTCACTTTGCAAACACTAATGTGCGGCGACAGCTTAAAAATAGCAATACAACAGCAGCAACAACATAAGTCTTTGCACCTATGTACATACTATATACATACATACATACATATTGCGTATGTACGAGTATGAGTATAAGCGCGAGCAATATTAGCATGCCTAAACCGAGTAATTAAAGCATAAATGTAGACATTAAAGCAAAGACAAGACTATCGAAGAATTATCAAAGCAGCAACAACAACAATAGAACACTGTCAAAAGGGCAGCCGGGTGCCTAAGCTACGAGCAGGATCGAAGCGCTTTATCAGGCATACATATTCTAAACTTTTTTTTATGATTTATTTACTTTGATTTGCTTTGCTGCCTCTTTATGACCTATGCCACCCCTAAGCAGAAGCGTCTTGCCGCTGACGCCTCGACAATGTAATAAAACCGAGTGTATTACTCACTACACCTCATCAAGGGGCGAGCGGCAGCTTGTCACGCACAGAACGGAACCTAATGTTTGCATACAACATACCTATACATACATACATGCATCCATATGTATGCGCATAGAGGTATTTACATAGAAATGTGTGTTTAGTGTTTATTTGTGAAATGACAAGTATTCGAGATGTCAATGAACTTTCTTTGGATTTATAACACACATCAAATATATTGTATTGTATTGTATTGTATTGGATAGTGTTGATATTGTTCTTGCTGTTGTTGCCATTGTTGTTGTTGTAGTTGAAATGTGCTGTGCAGGCAAGACGCTCGGTGCTCGAACGCCGTTTGGCGCGCACATAAATATTTCGAAACCATATGAAACGAAATGAATGAACAAACAAATGGCTATAGAATATTATGTGAGCTTTCGGAGCTTTTCGCTTTCGGCGCTCTCTGTTAAGCAGCGCTGTGAGCTTTGCTATTTGTTTGCTAATCTATGCGCTCTTATTTTTTGCTCTTAAATTCACACTCTTCAAAGCATAATTTTAAATATTTTTGCGTTTTCTGCAACTCTTTAAAGTTTTCTTGCGCCTTGTGTGCGGCTGTGTGCTTGAGCATAACTGAAGATTTGTGTGAATTACATTCATTCATAGTTGCAGTTCGGAAAATGTGAGCTTTCTGTTGTTGTAGCTTTTGTGTTGTTGCGCTGCAAGTGATTAGGCTATCGCTGGGGGTTGACTGCGCCAGCTTGACAAGCAGCAGCTTGTCTCAGCAGCGCGTTATGCTGTAATTGTTTATTGCATTTTTTTTTAACAATTTTATATTCTTTTAATTACGATTTGATGCTTGCAAGCGCACATTAAAGTCGCTTGGGTTAAACGAATATTGCAAGAAAAGTAAGTAAAGATAAAATTGATAATTGCGATTTGCAAGAATTATCAGCTCATTGATCTTTTATGTGTTTTTATTGTTATATGTGCCAATATAGATTTGATTTTTATGGAACTGCGGGTTTATTACAAGTTTTGCGGTTTGTTGAAAAGCAATGTTTTCCAACTCAAATACGTTTGGAATTATTTTGTTACTAATGCTTTAAATCAAATAGAACTTTCTTAAATTTAATTGAAATACACAAATTATAGCAATATTATTTAAAACTAGATATTTATTTTTTTTTTCAATTCAAATTTGTTTTAAAAATTAACCGTAAGTTTTAAAAGCGAAATCTGTGACTTCGTCTTGAGGAAGAAATCGTTACCCAAAATGTATAAACCTCTACTATTGGGTTCAGATCACTACTACATATAATCATCGTAAATTAGTGAAAAAGTTAAGACGTACCAATTGCGATCTCCGACGGCGTAAAAAAAGCACTCCCACTGCTTTCTCCGTGGATGAAACCTAAGAATATTCTATACGACACAATATCGTCCTTAAGGTCGGAAAAAAAAACTAAAATTGTCAAAATGGCGGTATTTTTAAAAGAAAGATCTAAAACTAGTAAACCATTGTATGGAGACGGGACTGTACAGAGCAAATCGGGACGCGACATTGATAGTAGCGAATTGTACGAGTAAAAATCTGCAAAAAATTGTTGTCTCAGCAAGCTCAAGAGAAATTTTTCAGCAACTTCCCTCTCTCTTCTTCACTGCATGTATCATCTATGTAAACAACATCCAGAGAAAGTTTAATAGTGGAAGGATCATTTGCCTTAATGTAATAATTCAAACAAATTTTAAAAATGTTTTTTCCAAGAAAACGCATTTAATAATGAACTGATTCAGAAGGACGATGGGACCAAAGATGCGCACCTATGAGAGCTGCCCCTGCTCTGATGTCGAAATCATGACTGCCGACTTTAACGCCAGGGTGGGCAAAGAATGTATCTTTGGCACAACGGTCGGTAAATTCAGCCTCCACGATGAAACATCCCCTAGTGGGTTGAGGCTGATCGACTCGCCGGTGCCCGAAATATGGTTATCTGTAGTACTAAACTCCAGCAAAGAAAAATTCATCAACTACCTGACTGTTTCCGGATCAAAAGCTCAGCAACCAGATCGATCATGTTCTGACAGACGGAAGACACGTCTCCAGTGTTTTAGATGTACGTACGCTCCGAGGTCCTAACATTGACTCGGACCACTATCTTGTTGCAGCCAAGATCAACAAACAGAAGCAAGGTTAGTCGTCGAGAAGCTGCAATCACAACAGTCAGTCGAACGATTTTCTACTCGACTTGCACTCCAGCTCACTGACGGCACTCATCAGCAACTCGGTATAATGGACATCATTTCAAGCTCCGTAAGTACAGTTATAAACGAAACCATTGGTTTTCGGGAAAGGCAAAAGATAAGACGGAGAAAACCGATTGCCTACCCCGCGTTACAATTGACCACAATACGTGTGGGATGGAATATATAGATACCAAGAGGTGAAGAGGAAAGCGAGGCGCACTTGCAAACAAAAAAAAGAGAGGTCGAAAATCGTGAGTATGAAAGCTGACCGACAGTGGTAATGCACCTAAAAGAAGATTTCAAGAGCGGAGCATACTCTTGTAGAATCCCCAGATGTGATCTAGTGACTGATGCCCAGAGTTTATCAAAATTATGTAGGCAACACTTCTCCTGTTGAATGGCAGTGAAAACAGAACACCAGAAGATGGTGAATCCGACTCTCCAATCGATGACGATGTAGCGGACGTTCCATTGCCCGACCATGAAGAAAGTTCGAATAGCATTTACCCTTCTAAAGAGCAACAAAGCGGCGGGGCCTATGGATTGCCGGCCGAGCTATTTAAATATTCCTTTTAAATATGAACGGACTCTGATTTAGTCTAACAGGAACCATTTAACTGTTTTTTTTTGTTAGTAGCACTGAAATCTGAAGAACAAAGGATATTTCTGTTTTGAAGAAGTATTTTGACCAAGCGATGACCTCGCCGAGTTTCTAAGGAGGTGCCAATTATTCAAAATACATACATACAAATGTATGTGTCTAAAAAACATATTTCTGAAATTGACTAAATTCCCAGTACTTCAGTCGAGGCTGTATGAATAAATGTATGTATGTGTATGCCATCGGCTTGTTTTCCGTCATTTCAGAAATTATTATGTAAATAAATGTAATCTGTGTACGTGTGGGTGTTGTATGTAAGTGGCGTATAAATAATTTTGTAAAAAGCTGATCTCTTGCAGCTTCACAGTCTTACGAATTGTTTGCATGCGAAAAAGAATACAAAATGTGTATAGTATGTGCAGCGCATTCTTGTGAGTGTTTTTGTGCATGTGTGCGTGTTTTTTTGCAGAAACGCTTATCTTGTCGGCGTAGCGTGCAGTTGGCGTCTTAATCGCCGCTAGTGCTAGCGAGGGGTTAAGCCAAGTGGAGGAGGCAAAGCCAGCGCGAGTCACCTTCTCGTATAAATAATAAAAACAATAACAAAAACAAACTAAAATAGACGCGAAAAAATGAATTAAAGCGAAACAAAAAACGCAAACGCGAATTTCGACGAAATAAAAAATCGTAGACATTTGTGTGTATGTATATACATATGTATGTAAGCATGTGCATGCAGTTTTGCATTTAGTTTTGCTTGTATGTATATTTGTGTGCATTTATTTAATAATAATATACATATGTATGCATGCGTGTGTGCGGCAATCAAATCGCTTGCATTTGACAAATTCAAGTGCTCCCCACCTGTGACTGGGCGTCACAAAGGCAAAAGTAAAATGAAATGAAAATAGGAAATTATAAAAATAAAACTATTAAAAAACGCTTTTATTATTACTTTGGGTTTTTCTACATTTTTGTGCGTTTTTTAAACATGCATTATTCGCATGACGTGCGCCAATGATTGCCAAGTGCAATATTAACCAATAACACTTAATTATGAAAAATGTGGAAAAAAATATTGCTGATAAAAGAAAAATAGAAACAAAAAGGATGTTAACTTCGACTGCAACGAAGCTATAATACCCTACAGAGATGCATTTCTTTAAGTGTTATTGAAAGTACTTTATCTTTATTTCGGTCGGTCAGTTTGTAAGGCAACTTTATGCTATAGTTTTCGACCTAAGCAATATTTTAGGTGACTGTAGTGTTATCTTGTACAATAATCTATGTCAAATTTCCTAAATTTATCTTGACAAATTAAAAATGTTTCCATACAAGAACTTGAGTTTGATCGGTCAGTTTGTAAGGCAGCTATGAGTTATAGTATCCGCTATCGGCTTTTCGGATAAATCTGCGTTTGAGAGAGAAAAAGGCGGGAGCGAAATTTCAGATTAATATTGTGATTGGTAACACTCGAGATATACGACTGCAAAGACATCTATTGACAACATACGAAAATACTTTTTCGACTACCCCAAATCGGGGTTAATTCCTGTATATATGTATATACCTACATACGAACAGGCAGATGAACATGTCTAAATCGACTCAGCTCATCACATCGTTACAGGCTTCGTGGTAAACTTAATTTGCCCTGTTCAGGGTATAAAAAAACACTTCTCTGAGGATATAGCACGCGAGTCACTTAAATATATATTTATTAGCAGTTTGACCCGGATTTTACGAATTGGTTTAAGAACATGACATCGAAACTGTCCAACAATGATGCTCCAAAAATGAGATAAAACTCAATGTACCAAAACTCGTTGAAGACACCGTAGACCATCCCAGTCTCGGCTTTTAACAAATGTATGCAAAATTGGCCTACACATTTCCATGGCTCAAATAAGCTTATTTGGAAACATTTGTATTAAGATACATGAAAGTGTGGATTTTTTCAGTCTGGTTCAAATTTGATTAGTTGTGTGTATGTACACCTCTACTTAACTATTAGGCACCATTCGAAGGTTCCAATGTTACAATACACAAATATTTAGAATTCAACTTAAGATACATGAAAATGAAGGATTTTCAGTCCGGGTCAAATTTGATCAGGTATATACATACATACATATATAACTATTAGGAACTATTCCGAGCTTGCCACAAAAATAAATAAATAGTTGTAATTCTACTTAAGATACTTCAAAATTCAGGGGTTTTTTTAGTCCGGGTCAAATTTGATCAGGTGTATATATAACTATTAGACACCATTCGAAGCTTGTAATGCTATAAAAATAAACAAGCAGTTAAAATTCCACTTATTACTTAATATGGTGTAATTGAGACACTCAAAAAAGCAAGTATTTATTGTTTATAGCTTACAAGTTGACTACTTTGGCATCCAGAAGATAATCAATATATTGAAAAAGTAAACTTTGCACTTGTCACAAATATTAACTGTAAACCATACATACCTACATACATACTTATGTATATGTACATATAAGCAAATACACACTCATACATATGTATGTATGTATATGTGTCCATATAGTTTTTATCATTGTTAATTTATGCCTCGTAAAATTAAATGCAACGCGAACGTGGAAACTTCCAAGAAGTCGCCTGCCAGTTAAACTGTAAAAATAAAAAAATATTTGTTTTCGGCATTTTTTGCGCTTTATTATTGTTATTAAGTTTGCGTATTTTTTGGCAGTGAGCACAGGCCAAAATTTGTTGCCTTTGTCAGTGCCTCTGCCTCTGCTGTTGTTGTCGTTGCTTTTGTTGTTGCAGCTGCATTCCAATAACAGAATTTGCCAACAGAAATTTGTATGCGACGACAACGAGCAATAAAAAGCAATGTAAACAACAAAAATAACACATACACACACATATATGAGAGCGTGTAAACACACGCACGCATTGGCACGCAAGCGATGCGACGTCGCTCGGAAGGTGCAACGAATGCATGCCACAGTACATTGTTGTTCTTTTGATGGCTTACATATAACATGTCAGAGGCATTTGTTGTTTTGCCGTGTTGTGTTGTTATTGTTGGCGTTGTCGTCGTTTTATTGCATTTTGAGGATAAAGCGGGTCTGTGGGCCGGTGCAACGCTGCAGCGCTGAAATGCGAAAATAAAACAAAACCAGCAACAACAATAATGCAAAAACAAATACACCAATTCAACAGCGAAGACAAATGCGAAGTGACGGTGCGCGCGCGCGGCGAGTGCGGCGATAGGCGCGAACGATTGCACAAGCGACACGGCACAAGCACCGCCGCCAGCAGCAGTAGCGGCAGTTACAGTGATAATAACAACAAAAACAAGAACAACAGCAGGCACTAAAGTCATACAGCCGCATACAAGCAAGTAGCAGAGTAGCGAAGACTAGTCGATGCAACAATAAAAGCAATAGCAGCAACAACACTGAGCAGCCAAGAGCCAGCCGCAGCCGCCTCGTATGGCAAACAGCAAAGCAACCAGCGCGAATCAACCATTCAAGCAGCCAGGCAGTCAGGCAGCCAGCCAACGCTGATGAATCGTTCGCTTGGAGCGCTTCGGATCGCATTCGTATTCGCAAAGCCGCTTCGTAAGTGGGTCAACGCGATGTGGGGTCATTGCACTGCAGAAAACACTTTGCAGTTAGCACGTCGCTGGCGCATAAGCACAGTGAGTACAAGCAAACAACATACACACACACAAGCAAACAACACACACACACACATGCATACGCGCTTCCATACAGAATAGTTGCTTGCATGTGGCTCCAACACTAGTAGGCGACCGCAGCAACATCAACAACAGAAACTCACACAAACACACACACGTGAGAGCGCGTAGTTGCGTCGCGCTTGCAGGCCATTAGCGGCTCCACTACATCATTTTAATCGACGGCGCCGTTGACGTTCACGCCGGCGTCTGCTTGAGCGAGAACTTGTCGCGCCTCATACACATATTGGCGCTGTGTGCTCCCTTAGTTTGTGGCAGCAACGGCTCCATTGGCTCTTCGTCGCTCTTAAAGCGCGCGTTTTGCTCTCGCTAACAGCATTGGCGCTCGCCGGCAGCGCCTAACAATTGCAGGCGTCTGTTCTATTCGGTTGCAGGCGGCGACGCTGCAGCGCTGCGCCAACTATTCTCCGCTATTTTATTCAATTTCTATTCAGCTTTTGTGCGCTATTCATTATCGGTTGTGCGCTTGTATAAGCTTCTAATGAAGTTCTCACATGCATGTATGAGAGTGTGTGTATGTGTGTGTGCAGCAACTATTTTGGTATTTGACTTTGCTGTCTGGTTTGGTTCGGTTCGGTTTAGCTGCGTCTAACTCCTTCTTCGTAATTCTAACTCCGCAACAACAATAACTCATATTTAATCACAAGTAATACATTGATGACAGACACATGTTAAATGCAGATAGTTGAGCGTGTGTGTGTGTGTGAGAGTAGATATATAAATATGTATATATGTATGTATGCAGTTATGAATGTGGCTTTGTAGCGGCATTAGCATCAGTGTGTTATTGGGTCCAACGTACGCTTCCAGATGTGGCAAATGCGATAGCTGCGCGCTGCTTTTAAAGTCGTCAAAGAATTTATTTTTCTAGCAATAATTCTATGTATATACATATGTATGTATGTTCGTGTGTGCCATTGCATGCAAGCACGTACAATCTATAATCGTGTGCCTCGTCCACAGTGTGTACGAATCTTCCCGATTCCCTCGCGTGCGCTTAAACATTTGTCACTCATGTCGTTGCTAATGTCAGCGCTGTTGCTGATTTTCAATTATTCTTGACAATAGCCGCCTTTCTAATCATCTAGCTGTGAAGCGATTGGCCCAAAATTATTTTATGTTTGCGTGTTAATTTTGAAATAAATTCTTTTTGCGTCTTCTGCGTTTAACTTAATTCTACACTAGCGCATATCACTTCAAATTAGAAAAAAATTTTGAGTTCTCAGTCCAACAATCTATTCTATCTTTCTTATGCAGACTTTACTATGATTAAGTGTTATCCAATTGGTATTAGAAGTTTCTTGATCTCAAGCTTCATATGTTAAGTTGTCGCAAATTTGGTTAGGATAACTTACAATTTTCGTAAACATATTTACATTAGAGAAAGTGGATTTTTTTTATAAAACCGCGTATACTGGAAATGTTCTACCGATTTTGAATGCTCGATACCGGTACTGAATATTCTTGATCTAATTGATGAACTTCTGGAGAACTTCCGCAAAAAAGCGGCGAGGAAAATTTTCTTGCTTAAAATTATCTCGAGTCTAAAAAACAAAAAAGTTTACTTTAACTATAGGTGAATACAGGTATAAATTGGAAGATATTTAAAATTAGACTATTGGTAAAATTTTTTGTGAACAAATTTACACTTCAAAGTGCCTTGAAAATCGAAATTATTGCCAAAACATTATTGCTTCGATCTTATCAGTCAAATATAGGATAGTCGAAAAAGTCTTTTCGTATTTTCAATCAAACTTCAACTTTTTTATTTTTTTTTCTATTTATAATAAACAAAATATGTACGGTTTTAGTCGACCACTTTTTGTAAATTTTCCGCTAGTCACATTATTCTATCAATATAAAACTTTCCTTTCTGTTGATCAGTTCTGGCCGTTTTTTTCGATTGCTTGCTTCAATCTCATCAGTTGTTGACCGTAAAATGTAGAATTAATCCTTCTGCCAGACTGGAGCTGCTCATAGTGGATGATGCCTTTCCAACCCCATCAAACACTCAGCATAACCTTTCGAGGCGTCGTTCCTGGCTTTGCGACCATTTGTTGAGCTTCATCACGCTTGGACTATGATCTTTTTCGCACATTATTGTCGTATTTGATCCACTTTTCGTCTCCTGTTACCATTCGCTTCAGAAATGGTTCGATTTCATTTCGTTTCAGCAAAGAATCGCAGATGTTAATTCGGTCCATTAAATTTTTCAAAGACAATTCATGTGGTACCCAAACATCGAGCTTCTTTTTGTAGCCAGCCTTTTTTAAATGGTTCATAACCGTTTGATGATGAATGTTAAGTTCCTTAGCGGTATCATGGCTGTTGGTCTTGGTCCATCTTTTCCATAATTTCATCGCTTTCTCAACGATAGGTTGACCAGAGCGAGGTGCATTTTTCACACTGAAATTTCCAGAACGGAAGCTAGCGTACCATTGTAGTGCTACGCGAGCTGATACAGCATCGACTCCATAAACTTCACCAATTTCATTGGTGGCTTGCGAGGCATTCTTACCTTTTGTATAAAAAAATGTTTAATATAGCGAATTTCCTCATTATTTTCACTTATTTTTGAACAGCTGTAACTTTTTTTCAACTTCTTCAATTTAATTTTTGTTGGTTAAATGAAGCTTAAAATCTCACCTTTCCAACATTTTATGATATGGCATGATAGGTAGCATTGGAGATATACGACTGCAACGACATCTATTGACAAAATACGAAGAGACTTTTTCGATTACCCAATATTTAAGGCGGCTTCTCTGCTTCCTGACTTATGAATTTCGATTCAGGAAGTAGAGTATTGCTATGTTTTTTGTGAATTTTAAAAATCTAAATATCGATCCAGGATGTAAAAGCTGCTTTTAGAGTTTTAGATATGGCCAGGGCTTGTTGCTAATAATTATCATACAGCTACTCTCCCAAAGAATTCCCAGCTTTCAATTGTATATATTGAATCCAGATAGTCCAACAAATTAGAAGTTTTTGCAATTGAAAAATTTACTTGCCCCTAAGTTGATACGTAACTCGCGTAGAAATCGCCATTAAGTTGAATATTCATATCATAAAACATAATAAATGCCATAATTTACTAACAATTCATTAAGAGTAAAAAAATAATAATATAATACAAAAATTGTGGAATTGATTAACCTTCACTTAACATATTTATTGCGATTTCAGCAGTACTTTGTAAGCGGTAGAAATCGAATTTCTTGTAGAACGGCCGACAACGGTTGTGAAATCCCAAAGAAGATATCACCAAAAGATAATCGTCTAAAATGAAAATTATAGCCCTGACGCTATGCATTTAGCGCTTGGCTTGCTAAAATTATATAAGTTTTCGCTGTTTTCCGAATACTTCAAATGCGGTTTCGGTTGCGGTTACGTTTGCGGTGTGTGTAATAAATCTGGTTTTGTGCTTTTTTCGCTGATTTAAAATACTTGTTGTTCGTTTTGTTGTTGTTTACTTTTATTTTTGGGTTATTTTTTGTTTTGTGTGATTTTTGGTTAAGAACAAAACTTTAGACTGAGCCTTGGGGCTGTGTGTTGCAACATGCCCACAAGCGGTTACGCATTGTTGCAACGAGGAACAACAAAAATAACAACAACAACGACGAGAAAAAAGGCAAACAATGACTGAGCTGTGTGAAAGAACGAACAAAAACGAATTGAGAATTGCAGCAACTGCTAAAGCAATAGAATGCAACGGTGTGTGCAGTCATTAAAAAAAAAGTAATTTCGAATAAAAAAAACAGCAACAACAAGTACGGCGAAGCACTGCAAATAAGAAGAGGAATAAAAATGCAACGAATCCACAATAAAGTTAAGAACTTTAGCAGCTTTAAAGCGGACACGACGGACACAAGAACGGACGGATTAAAAAAAAACGCAGAAAACCAACAACAAAAACCGATGAAAAATATATATATGTATGTGAATAAGCCGAAAACGGGTTTCAGCAATTCAAATAAAAAACGCCCGAAAATATACGAAAACAACTACCAAAAACTACACACACACACACACACAAGTCTTTGAATGCAATTTCTGCGTATACGAGTATATGTACATATATACATACACACATGTATGTGAGCGCGCTTGTAAAAACATCCTAACGTGCAAATTGCTTGCTGGCCGCCAGATAGTCATTCAAACCGAGTAACCGAGTGACTGATAGGTGGACGGACGGACGTGCGGACTTGCGGACGCGTATACGGACGGACATACATACATACTACATACACATATATGTATGTTTGTATACCCACAAAACCAATAAAGTCACTAAAGCGGTTATTGTGGTGGCTTGAGCTGTTGTTGTTGTAGTTGTATTTGCAGTCGCAACGCTAAATGAAATACAACAACAACGAAAACAATGGCAATGTGTGAAAAAAATATGACAACAACAGCATGTAAACACATACAGCCTACAAAAGCAATGGCGACCACCTAAGCGCGTTGGAAGTGCATTGCTGTGAATAAATAGCAGCAACAACAACAAAAGCAACGAAAAACACACAAACGAAAAAAATAAGCCGCATAATAATCGCAACAACAAAAATGTAATAACGCTGAAAACATCGGCAACAAAAAC
Organism: Bactrocera neohumeralis; assembly: GCF_024586455.1. Classification (NCBI taxonomy): domain Eukaryota; kingdom Metazoa; phylum Arthropoda; class Insecta; order Diptera; family Tephritidae; genus Bactrocera; species Bactrocera neohumeralis. The sequence goes on from NC_065921.1 coordinate 6,562,568, forward strand.
ATAGAAACGACAAAGAACACGACACAGCTACAACACAACAACACGCTGGCGGCGGGTAGCGGGCGACGGGCAACGGCAGCCGACAATTGCTGCCATATTGCAGTGGAAGTCAGTCAGCCAGCCAGTGAGCCACTCAGGCAGTCAACAATAATAGCAACATCGCCGCTAACCAACAACAATTGCAATAACCATTAGACAACAACAACGACAATAACAGCAATAAGAATAACAATAACGACAACAACAACAGCAACATCAGCAGCGACATCAACGCAAATTAGAGTTTTTCCCCATTCGTTTGTTTTTGTTTTTGTATTTTTTTGCAGTTTTCTGTTTTCTGTTTTTGTTTTGCTTTTTCGCCGTTTTGTTTTTGCTTTGTGTTTTTCTTCTAACTAATATCCGTCCTTGGCTGGTGTGTTCAACTTTGTCCTACTTATTTTCATTTGTTGGCTCTAAACTCGGTGCCTCATAGTTGCATGCGCGCACACCAGCACTAGCAGCAGCACCAACACCAAAACCGGCACCAATACCAGCAACAGCAACAACAGCCACAGCAAGAGGAAAACAACAATACCAGCAGCAAATGCAAGCATGCGAATAAAGATACTAAAACCAATACACACACTTACAAACAAACCCAAACACACACATATGCACAGTCGCTAGCACGAAAGCACCAAAACAATCACACGAACAATCACATTCATTCGCACTCATCGCCTGGCTGGCAGCTGGTAGCTGGCAGCAAGCAGACGACGGGTCCGGTGGGTGGCGGTCGGCGGCCCGATGACACAGTTGCAGGCAGGCGAATCGGCGAATTGGCGAACACAACAGAAAATGCAACACAAACACAGACGCGACCACAAACACATACACACACACAAACAACGGCATGCATGTGTGGTTGGTGTTGGTGGTGGCTGTTGTCGGTGCGCGCACCGAAAAGCAAATACAGACACAAAGCGAAGCGAAAACGAGGCGGCAGACACAAACGCAAATAGCGCAGCGGCTCAGCAATGCAAGGCGATGCGTTCCGTTGCGGTGGCTGTGTAGCATTGTGTGGCTACGGCGCTGGTTGTTAGGGCGGTGGGGCAGTGGGCCCCCACACACGCACTCACACACATATGCACGCACCACTTTACCTAGGAACGCACGCGAATTCACGCAAAACTAATCGACGTAAAGTGTGTGCAAGCAGCCAGCTGTGTGTGTGTGTGTAGTCAAGCGACCCATCGCCCGTTCAAAGAAGCAACGCAACGGCAAAGCGCGCACATGATCAGCAGCAAGCGGTGGGCTGGCGGGCGGATGGCCAATCGAGTGAGTTGTTCGCGCAGATAAGATACGCAGATGCGTTGCAATTTAGAAACAGCTATTTGCAACGGCGATAAAAGCAACAAAAATGGCGTTAGATTATAGCGAAATACGAAGAAGATGAAATAACAAATAGAATTAAAGCATTAAATAAAATTGGAATTGTGTTAGAGGCCCTTGTATGTATATATGTATATTGGTTTGTGTATAGACTGAGATCTATATAGATTAGGATTTTCGTAGAAAAATAGGTGTGGAATTGGTGCACTCTTTAATATTTCATTATCTTCCTTTAACATTTTTTTTTTTTGTGAAAATGTTTTATTTAAAATTTTATTAATGTATACATATATTGTATCTAGAGAGTAAGGTTTAAAAATGTCAAGAGAAGAAATAAATGAAACTGTACTACTGCAATGGAGCTTTCTAAAACATAGTTTCTGCAGCTTTAAAGGAAACTTCTGATAAGTGAAAGCTCCAACTGGGTTCGGAAAGACTTTTGGAGGATGAGTAGCCGCACAGTTTTGTGAACGCAAGACAATTTAAAAATGTGTTTACATTCATCTTCAAACTTTGTTATATATTTAACAATATATGTATACGGCCAGCTACATGTTTTAAGTCGCTTCAAAGCATCCACAAATCTTTAAGCGAGCTTTTGAATGTAGAACAAGAAAAAACGTTAACTTCGGCTGTACCCAAACTGTAATACGCGTCACAGGTGCAGTTTTAATAGCATAGAAGTGTATAAAATGATCTTTATTTTGATTTTAATTGGAAAGTTTATATGACAGATACATATATGCTATAGTCGTCCGATCTGAACAATTTGTTCTGGGGCTCTACTGCTGACTTGGAGAATAAGCTATATTAAATTTCACGAAGATATCGCATAAACTAAAATAGTTTTCCGTATTATAACTTGATTTTGATTGATCAATTTGTATGGCAGCTATACGCTATAGTGATCCGATCTGAATAATTTTTTTGTGGTTGTAGCGATTTCTTGGACAATATTCTGTATCAAATTTCATGAAGATAAATTATCAAATAAAAAAGTTTTCCATACATAGACTTGATTTTGATCGATTAATTTGTATGGCAGCTAAATGCTAGAGTGATCCGATCTGTATAATTTCTTTAGTGATTTATAGCTATTTCTGGGATAATAATCTATGTCAAGTTTTGTGAAGAAATCTTGCCAAATTAAAAAGTTTTCCATACAAGGACTTGATTTTGATCGCTCACTTTGTATGCCAGTTGTATCCTATAGTTGCACAATATCGATACTTCAAGCAAATAAACTTGGTAAGAAAAGGTCTACAAAATTTCAGATCGATTTTTCAAAAACTGAGGGTTCGCATATATAGAGACGTAGAGACGAACTGCCGGCATTCTAAATCGACTCAGCTCGCCACACTAAGCGCTGATCATTTATATACAGAGTCGCTGATGATTCCGAGCTTGTTAAATAGCTCAATAAATACGAAATAATATTGATTTCAAATCGAAGTAAGCCGGATATTAATGATATTTAATGAAAACCAAAACAAAAAGATCAGCCGCTTTTAACTTATTTCACTTATTAAACTTAGAAAACACGCTAAGACATTTTAATTATGCTTTGAAAGCACATGTAATATGCACATATATGTAAATATGTATTTAATTAGACAAAAACAATAGATATATGCATATATGCATGTATGTGTGCGCATAAATGTTTTCAAAATACACTTGTTAGCTGGTGGTCTGCGCTTATCGTACGCACTGACCACCGTGGCGTATGAGCACTTTGCGCGTAGGCATGCATGTACATATGTATGTGTATTTGTTTAAATATTTGTAAGCGCAACGAGTTATTTTGCGTGCACGCACATTTCAATGCATGTAAATACATATGTACATATAAGTAAATATTTATGCGACTGCATTGCGATGCGTTTTTCGGCGTGTTCATCGCTGCTGTCTTCATTAAGGCGACTCGCGCTTGCAGTTTTTCGAATAAAGTTAGATCGATGATGGATGGTTGCCAGAAATATTCGAAGCGGGCGGTTGCGGATATTCTGGCAGCGCGAGCTTGCGAGATAATTGGAAATAAATACAAAAAAAAAAAAAAAAAAAAAAAAAATTAAAAAAAAAATAAAAAATTAAAAAAAATAAAATAAATAAAAAATGATAAAATACTAGTAAAAATGCGTGGCAAATAGATGGAAGAGTGCGCATAAAGCTTGTGTGTGTGTGAACAAATATTTACTCTTACAAGTGTTAGCTGCGCGCTGTGCCTATTGCAAGCTGCTCCGACATGCGTGTGTGTGCTTGTTTGTGCTCACTCAATTTGTTAATGCGATTCTGGTTTTGCGCTTTTGTGCATTGCGTGCGAAGTTTTGCAATAGCAGCGACTTTTCCATTTTTAACTTGTTCACACTTTTGTATATATTGATATAGAGCCATAATATGCGTATGCGCATGTTTGTAAATATGTATACCGCTGTGGCAATATAGTAAGACTTCAAACGCTTTGTGCGCTTGTAATTTAATTATACTCATTAGCGTTAAACAAGGCAAGCGAATTGCTATTCTAAAAAAATTGCATAGTCGTTTTAAAAAGGAACTGATTACATACATATTTCGAAGTAAAATAGCATTTTTAAAATTTGCTTAAACCCTATTTTCATAGTGTTTGAAGCCAGAGCTGTTAGAGCAGTAAAGAGGAAATTCTAATTCCAGTTAATAAATAATTATTAGGAAACACGTTTGAAATATTTTGCAAAGCATTTCTTTATTTAATGGCAGTTGGTGATGATTTTATCCGATTTTAGGGCTATGTATTTATTATTAAAGGTTATACCCATGTGCAAGCTCGAGAAACGCATTTCTATTTTTTAGGAGTTAGTAGTTTTAGCAAATAAATAAAAAAATGTAAATTTACTAAGTATAACAATATTTATATATAAAAACTACGTGCCACGTTGTTTGTCCGCGTTGGACTCCTAAACTACTGAACCGATTTTAGTAAAACTTAGCACACTGTGTCCGATTTGAACCAACTTAGAAGATAGGATAGTAAAAACAATTCATAAATGAAGAATACAGTGAAAACTCTATTAAATGGACGCTCTATTAAGCGGACATCTCCATTAATCATGCACATTGTTGATGTTAATTAAGTACAATCTATTAAGCGGATAACTGTATTAACTGGACAGAAAGGCTTGTAACCAGACATTGAGAAAGCAGCCTTAAATCCGTTATTTTTTCCAATGAAATTTATTTCTATGAACATACATATTCAAAATTAAACCTCATGTACAATCCCTTGGATTCTTATACCGACAAAAACGTTTTCCCCTTTATTCGTAGATAAAATTTCCGCTATATTGAATAGTTTATTATATGAATAATAGCACAGCAACGCGACACTTCAATTCAAAAACGTGTTATGGCCGCGTCGCCGAAAAAAGGCTATAAGGCGGTGGGAAGGATATTTCTGATTAGAATCAACTTAAATCCAAAAATCAAAAATAATTATTATTACTATATATGAATATGTAGGTAATAATATAGTACGTCGTAAAAAATTTCAAAATTTTGCGTTTGATAAAAATGTACCAAAGTCGTTCTTTATGAAAAAATAAATTTCCGAGTGGTTTAAAAAGTCGAAATTATTATCAAAAATTTTATAATTTCAACTATTATCTGACTTTATATCTATGAAGATCGTGTAAAAAATTTGTGTCGATCGGTCAAGCCATTTTGAAAACTTTTTCTAACTGACTCTAGAAAAATTTTGAGAGCCGATTATTTTAATAGGTTGCAAAAAATCTTATTAAATACTACAACAGCTCTGGGATATTGTCTTAAATTTTCGAATTGATGCGAGTAATAGTTTCGGAGATACAGTCTAGAGAACTTGTGGCTCGAGACTAGCTAGGCTAAATGCGCCATTTTTAAACACGTTTTTTTCGAAACTGTGTTTTTGAAATCGGTTGGCAAGATTTCTCGAGAACTACTCACATCCGATCTTCATGGTTTTTTACAAAAGTCTTTGAGATACAATTCTTTAAGACTTGGAGAAGGATTTTTGTCGATTACAACTATATGAAAAAACAAATTGCCGCGAAATTATAATTTTTTGCAAAAATATCTGCCAAAAATGCAATTTTTTGTTTTTTTTCCTTCGTCCAAGTTCTAAGTTAAGGTTGTAACTAAAACTAGTGTTTTTTGCACTGTAGATGATTCTGCAAAGAGTTATCTTGCCAACACGGGCGCATCTGTCACCGAAAATGGCGTCGCAATAGCCGAGCTTAAAATATTGTTTCCCAAAATTTTCCGAATTGCTTTGTTAATAGTCTTTGTTTGTAACAATAAAAAATTCTAATAAAATATTTAATTTTTTATATGAGAAAAAATTGTTGAAAAAATGCTGTTTTTTACGCAAGGAAACCCATGTAACTACTTACATAAGTTATGTGCCAGAGCAACTTAAAGTTTTCGCAGAATATTCTCAAATATATTTACAGGCAATATAAATGTGTACATATGTATGTATATACGAAACGAAAGGAAAATCGATTTCTCGAAATTCAGACGAATTATTGACACTAAATGCATACACTAGTCGCTAAAGATCACTTCATATCCAGCGGAATGTCACATATTTTCTAAACTATTTTGACGGATCATGAACTCATGACATAAGAGCTTGTAAGAAACTGACGCACATCGACCAAAGCACAAAAAATTATCCGTAACCCACTCGCTACTTTTCCCAGTTATTATCAGAAATATGTTTAAAATGCGCCGGCTTGATACAAAATAAACAAGTATTTGACAACTTCAATACAAATCTCAGTAAGAAATATCTGGATTTCAACTTAAGAGCTTTCAGTAATGATGATCGATTGAGTAGAGACACTTGTGGTTAGCTTTACCCAAAAAAGGGGGTAATTTAATAGTTTCAAGGCTTATACACGAAGGGAGGAAGGTGTCTTACCAAACTTCTGTTCTATTATCCTTAAATCAATTTTATAGTTAAGGCCATAGTATCGTGTACCCAAAATATGTCTATATAAAATTTCGTTAATAAAGAACACAAAGAATTGCAAAGACTTCCTGAATATTGAATATTTAAATTTAATTTTGGGGAAATGAACGAATATTCTGGGCTGAAGCACAAATACTCCCAAATCACAGAGGCCAATGACCAACGATATTAGATTAATATTTGAACTTTACGCCGACCCCGCCGGCAGTAAACGCTTCAACTACACGCAACAATAGAAAAATGTGTAGAAATTGTAACTAACAGCAACTACAACTACAACTTGTAAGCCACAATACCTTTTAGCATAATAAGCCATAAAGGCAATGCAAATGCATGTGTATATACACATACACTTAATGACGAATCTTTACATGATTAGTGAAGTATGTACTTATAAAAGCACAGCGCAGCATTCAAATAAATCATCCATAAATCAATAAAAATCTCTTAAACGCCGTACATGCGGGCAGGCGCTAGCGTATACACACACATGCGCTTAATGGAAGTGTACAGGCAAGCTCATGTACATACATATGTATATGTATGTACAGGAAAAAATGAAATATATTTGTACAACTATTTCCACCGCTGGGCGAGTACAATGAACTTGGCAAATTACTCATACTGCAAAAGTGAAGTAAAAATAAATTTTTCCAATATTTGAACATGTGATACGCGTACCTATGTATGTACATATGTATGTACATATGTATGTATCCACAAAAATACAATTCTGCATATATGCAAATAGGTTTGCTATACTACATACATACACACATGTATGGCTGTGTATATAGCGATGATCAAATATTTTGTATACGTAAGCTTAATAAGCCCGCTCAATCGCCAACAATCAAAAGCTGTTAAATAGTTTTTTGAACCCCATAATTCATTTCGTAATTTCACTAAACGCCTAATCCCACTAATTTTGAGAAAACCCCCATCCTGTGCGCGCACAAACGGGCTAAGAACCTTATTAAAATGCCATAAATACAAAGAAATGAAGAAATTCGCTGACGATTGAGTGATGAGGTGAGTGAGAGCAGACTCGCTCAAAACGTGGGAACAATGCCATCATCCGCGCTTAACGCTTGGCGGTTGGCGGACGCGCGTGTGCTCATGCTCCGCACAGAGCGCTGATGTAATACGTGATCCGTTGATTAGTGGCCCAGAGGGCATTTACACCGTGCGCTCAACGTCATCTGCTTGAAATTTCACAACTGCGCCAACCTTACCCAACCACGGCTGGGCATGACAAGCTCAAGCGGCAGTGATGGCTTGCGTTGAGGTGTGAGATGTCATGTATATAAAGTACCGTTGTTGCCAATCGAATAAAAGTGAGTGTTGGCAGGTTCGAAGATACGTCACACGCCGAGCTGTGTGGGCATCCAAGTGAGGAAGATGTAGAAAGCGTAGAAGAGCGCCGCAATTCATGTTTGCACCGCTCTTATTAGGCGTTATTATTATTTACCCTCCCATAAAATCGAATGGACGCTGAATTTCCATTTCGTATGCCTGCCTATGATGTACAAATCTACTTGCTATTTTTATTTTTGTTTTGAGTTATCGGTTAGTGGCCTGGCGGTGTGTCAGCCTGTCGGCGCGTCACCCGCAAATCGAATGCTACGAACGCGCGCGCACAATCGACAAACGCTCTTCTTCTCATTGCGCTTCTAATCATTATTCATCCAGCGTATACATTTATTTGGCATGAAATTACAAAAAGAAAACAAAAAGCTGTGCGTTGCTCAGCTGTTCGATCAACAAACGCTGCGCCGCGTCGCGCAGTCAGCGCAAACGCCATATAACTGTGAATTTCGTAGACATAAATGTCGAACGCTGCCAAAATATGAGCGACGCGTGAAGCGCAGCTGGGCTAGCTGCCGACTCCTAGGCGCGCACCGCGTGGAGCGCGGGTAGCGCCAACGTCGTCGCCTACAGTTGAAGCAAAAGCACACGTACCCACAGCTACACACATACATATATACATACACAGCTATGTGTGTACGTGTGTATTGTATGCGCTCGCCACTCGGGTGAATGACCGCCGAAATTAAATTTTTGTCGATTTTAGACTTTTACTATGTTGACGTTGACGACGATTGCGGTGTCTTGCGCGTACACGCGACCGGCCCCTCACTGCTGCCACGCGCTCTGGGGCCTAAAAGCGTTCGCATGTTCGCTCGTTTGCTTGTGGTTCGCCGATTGTCGTATCTCTTGTGCTTTGTACTGTGTGTCTGCTTTTACGTACACACACACACACATTTATACATATAAATACACGCACTGTTGATAGGGCGCTGGTGAGAGCGAGAAATTTACGCACTCGCGTGAAAGCACTGCCATTGCCAGTTTGTTTGTGCGTTTGCACTTATCAGCCCACAGTTACGTATTTTTTATTTAATCATCTACATGTACACACATACGTACACATATAATATGTACATATGTATGGAAAAAAGTATTGTGTTTGCATATGCTTTTTTGTTATATACAATAGCTGTACGCACTGCAGAATGCCTTTTGGCATTATTATGACAGTGGTCTATTTTGCTCTCACGTAAGCACGCATTCAACGCATTCCCGCTCGCACAGTGGGTAAGTAAGCTATTTTTTTTACTTTGAAATAAATTTTAAAATGAAATGCTAAATATTATTTTGTTTTCGTTTGAAATAGTTTCAGTTCACTTTGTTATTGTTAAGAGGCAAACATAATATGACATTAAAAAAAAATCATATTTTCATACCTTAATAATAATGAGTTAAAGTGTCGCCGCTTAGTTCAATCAGTTCTAGCGGCTTATCTTTCAACGCCTTTTTCTCAAAACTCAAAAACACATTCTTCAAAATTGCTTGGGTGATGACTGGAAAAAAATATCCGATCACTATTTTTGGTGCATTTCTGTATATTTTCTTTCATATTGACCAACCAATTTTTTGATCTGCTCAAAAATTAAAATTTGGAAAGCCTTTTGTTTGTTTTAATTTCCGTTTTGCAATTTTGAATTTTTTCGACCGTTGTTCACATTTTCTAGTGAGATTTTTTTTTAAGTTCCATCCACGATGAAAGACGGAGTCACTGCCGCAGTATAAACTGTAAACCAATTGAGGCATACGTTTTTTTTATTCTTAAAAATTGTCTTTTCCGGTGTACACATAAACCATTATATCATGTAGTTCTATAGTATAACGTTTCCTCAAATTAAAAACACAAACAAAGTTGGTTATGCACAATTTTAAGATATGCAGTTATTTAAGTGAGGAAAGTTCGCTGAGGGAGGATGGAGCCAAGTGTAAAAGTTCATGCTAGTGAGGAAAGTTCTTTGAGAGCCATTCACCTGGAAGGGCCAGAAACGATGCTTTTACATTGGCTCAAGCAGTTCGCGACTTCGGGTCTTAGAACAAGTATCGTCTGGGTAGCCAAACAATAGCCGTTTGAAGGCGAGCTAAGGAAAAAACATACCTCTCCAGGGCAGTGCGCTGGGTTTGGGATCCGCCACGTAAAAAACACCTCCAATGTTAAGAACAAAACAGCCTCGGATGAGAGACCCCCTTTTGAAAAGAAAGAACGGCTGGCGCACTGTTGTAAACTTGGCTATAACCGCACAAGTTCTGAATACTTCCAAAAAAAATTCTTTAATTGGTTTTAAAAAGCTTTTAAAATCACTTAAACTTTTCTAAAAATAAAAAGCTTGAACGCTTTTTTCACTTTTTACTTAACAAAATTTAAAAAATTTTCACATTGTAATTTATTTCCTCTCCGCAACTCTTTCTCTCACGCGCTCTTGCACTAACTCTCACCACCTACGATCGCCGACCAATTACTTTTCTACTTACGCAGCAAGTGAGAGCGTTTCATTTCACTTCACGCTAAACTTGTTTTTATTTTCTTTTCACACGCTGGCTCGCCCCCTGAAATAACAGCAACCGCTCCCGCAGTTGCACTTATTCCGTATGTATGTATGTATGTTTGTTGTGGGGGACTGCCGTCAAAAAGTGCGTTGCTGTCGCAATGGCCGTTGCTGTTGATGTTGCCGTTGCTAGCACTTTTCGAAGTTTGCTCAGTAACTTTTTCGATTTTTCGGCGTTTTGTTTGGACAATTTGTTATTGCATATGCGTGCGTGTGTGTGTGTGTTTGTGTACGCGCTTTATTCAATCCAACAGCCCAGCGTCGTCAACATATTTCTCTTTGTCTAACGCTGGCGGCGCAGCGGCAGCGGGTGGCGTCGCCGTTTCGGCTTTTTGGAGAAATTTCTTCCCAAAAATTTATATTTATGGGCATTTTTTGGGCTTTCTTTTTACCACCACATACGCTTGCAAATACATGCGCCGAGCGACCGCGGCGAGCAAGCGGAGGTGGAGTGAGTGTTGATTATGGTTGCGCGTGCAAGCGCGTTTCACCAATTCACTGTACAATAATACAACACAACACGCATAGAAAACTGTAAAAATGCGAGCGCGCACTGTTGCCGAGTGGTGTGTGGTGGAATGAGGGGTGACGAAGTGAATTTGGAATGGTATGGAGGGGGCGGTCACGAGAGGTTAACTGCTAGCTCTAGCTGGTGAGTGCAGGGCTTACGTGCATTCCCGTTGTTAGCTTTTACCGTTGTGGTTTTTTCCGGCTGTTGTTGTTCGACGCTGTGGCGATTTTGAGTACGATAAGGAAACCGAGCGAAAGTAGAGAGGCGAAGCGTTAGGCGAGGAGACGCATTAGGAGGCGGACGTTGGCGCGGCGGCAGAGTGCGTGCGTTGACTGACAAGCGGTCGCCGACAAACGCATCGCCGACAATAATAATAACGCCCGAAAATACGGCAAAGAATCAGCGTTTATAATTTTCGTTGCTTTGGCTGGAACATGGGTGTAGGCATGAATATATTTGGTTTGAGCCATACGCGCGTATATCCGTATGCAAACAATACAGTTAAAGCAAGCTAATGGCAACAAAAGCGCTGGCAGAAGTGGAGGTGGCTGTTGCCTGTGTTGGTTTTGATGTTACTGCTCTGTGTGCGGCTGCGTGTGTGCGTTGTTGGTGTCGATTACGCTGAGGTTATTGCCACTAAATACAGTTAGCTTTGCTTCTAATTACTAACATTTCTTTATTTCTCCTCTCTCCATTCTACTGAGCAGCAAGAAAGTAACAACGCCTCCCCACTCTCTGCTATAGCGGTACTTTCGTTTTCCCGTTTCACAGACCTAAGCAAAGCGCCAAGGAGTGCTTAACCTTTTAATGAGCAACCAACAGACAAGTTTTTTACATAATACCTATTGTGTCTGATTGTGTGCGCATTTATGAATATTACAGCATACACAAACCGTTAAATGGCTAAAAATAGTTACCGAAATATTCCCAAACAGGTTTGTTCGTTTTTTTGCTTGTAGTGCCCAAACAGCAAATCCAAAAATTTAGTAATCCTATAAATAATGATTTGTGAAGTCTTTAATAGCATTTTTGTTTTGTATGAGAATTGTGTGAATGCGCCTCTAACGCCTTTAAACGCTTGCGCTTGCTTCTAGGTTATCAGCTAGCAAGTCACATTCTGTTTTAAGTGAATTTAAAAGTCAAGTAGTTATTATCTGCAAAATACCAACTACAATAAACAATAAAAGAAGCAATAGTCCAAAAACACATACTTGCATATATATAAATATGTGCATAAGTATGTATGTATAAATTAATGCTTAGTACTTTTTTTGTTTTTTAAAGAGTATAAAAGTAGATGTCATCTCTTTGAAATATTAATACTCATATATGACATTGTGTTTTACAACACTTGTAATTCTATATCACTTATTTATTTACAGGTATTTCTTGATAATTATTTTTTGGATGGCCTCATTTGACTTTTTCGGGGTTATATACAGTCAGAATTTTCAAAAAAACGATTTTTTTTACTTTTTTTTAATATGCATATTTAAGAATATAGACAGAAATATCGTTCATATCACATCGTATCGTATCATATGGTTCCGGAGAATATTTTCGAAGGTATCCACAAATTTGAAAATGCGTTTCTGTGTGCTTGGAAGTACAAGACCAAACTTTAAACGCGTTTTTCTCAAAATGATGTTTTCAAAGTCGGTGACCAACAATACTCGAAAACCGATTGGTCTCAAATTTTAAGACGTGCTTCTTAAATATAATTTTTAGTAATTAATATGTTTTTTTATAAAGAGTTTAAGTCCGAAATATTGGTCTAAAATCGGTGTTTTTTTTTTGAAACCGCAGTTTTGCCAAACAATTTTATTTTGCTTATTTATCCAATTAATTACTAGATTTAACATTACTTTAATGAAATCTGTTTCAATTTGTGCGTAGCAAACCGTGCACACACCTTTCGTAAGCCCAAATGTTCGGTGAAAATGCGATAAATCGATGTTTTGGAGATGTTCAATTCCATTTTCATGAATTTCAATGATAATTTCGGCTGATTTTTGATGAATTCACGCACAGTTTCGATGAAATTTCCGGTGATCGCGGATTGGCCCACATGTTGAACGTCATTTATGTCCTCACGATCACTTGAAAACGTTGAAACCACTCACGTACTCTGCTACAGGATAGACAATCATCGCCATAAATTTGTTTCATCAATTGAAATGTTTCGGTAAAAGTTTTAGCAATTTTAAAACAAAATTTAATATTGACTCTTTGTTCGAAGCTCATTTTCGCTCCGATAACACAAACAAATGACACTTAAAACGCAATAATTTCACTTCCAATAGATGAAATGTCATGAAATTTTCACTGGACAAATGATAAAGATAGCAAATTCTAACGCACCTGTCGACATATAGGCGCCACTAGGGGGCGCTAGATTCTAAATGTCCTGTTTAGTTTGGAACGCACCTTGTATTCATGATGGTGATGGTTGATGAATGCTTTCATTCACAGATGAAAGCAAGATTAATATATTTAGTTCAAATTTATTTTATTTAGGCGATCGTTTGTGTGAAGGAAACTTAAGGAATAGTAGCTGGAAATGAAACATACGTACGACAGTTAAGCACGGAAGCGGGTCAATCGTGGTGTGTAGTTGAATGTTTGCCGTAAGTACTGGAAATTCGTGTTTTATTAAAATGATATAAATTAAGCAAATGCTATACCCAGAATTTATGAAACAAAACTTAGTCCAAATTGTCGAAAAATTGGGAACTAACTTTCAGTATCATATTATACATCAAGCTACGATTCCAAGCATAAAACACTTGATGTGTATGAATAATATACAAATTTTGAAACTTGTTCAGCTAGGGATGGAAACAACCGATTCAATAGCAGACTTTGTCACATATTTAACATTTTAAACATATAGATAGTATAGTATAGTACATATAGATCTTAGGTCAAGATGCAATCCTCATCTATTTATCTTATCTTATGTATATACGCATAAATCCTGAAAACTAAATTTCTTTTAATTTTGTGCGATCTGGCAATCCTGAAACAACCAACTGCTAACCCGCAGCAACTATTCATGCACAACGGAAATTTGGTAATTTTTTACCATCAGTTTTAATGGCGTTTCTATTTTTGCAAAATTTATGCAATTTAAAGCATCAACGTCATCCTGACATTTCGTCGCTTTCATTTTTCTGCTTTGTTTTCACTTTCCTACACTTTAATGGTTATATTGGCGTTTTGTAATTTTAGCCGAAATTACTAAACAGTAACTAAATGTAGCGTGTCTTGTTATATATTTAAGTATACATACATAATGTATGTGCGTATATTTGTGTTGATGCGTGTGTATTTATTCGTAAATGATGGTCATTTAAATTAAAGTATAAAAAAATGTAAAAAATATGTCTTACAACACAATACAAATACATAAACATATAATTGACGTATTTGAAGATGGCGGATTTCAAATTAGGCAAGATTACTATTTTTACGCTTTAATGATATTTTAATGATGTTTCGGAAAATATTTAACAACAAAATTCAAATTTGTTCGCGGTCCTGTATTAGTTTTAATTTATAAGTTGTTTGTATATTCAACATAAGCAGTTATATTCAGGTGTGTTGGCAGTGTTAAATACATAGGCTGCACCTACATAAACAGATAAAAGTGTATTAAAATATATTGATTTTGACCAGTCAGTTTATGTGGCAGCTAACCAAACAGCCAGACGGTCGAGATATCGTTGAAGACATATGTACCTCGTTCTGGACGACTTTCGACCTCTCAACTGATGAAAATATTAAAAAAGTGAAGGATATAATGCCTGAAAATCTTCACACAAGTGTTAGAGAGATGGCAAGAGAGCTTGACATCTCTCACGAATCCGTTCGAATAATTTTTTTTAGATATTTTGGATATGAAATGCGTTCTTGCTCGACTCGTTTCGATGAAGCTGAATTTTTTTAAAGAGTACCGTAAACTAGTCTCTTTGGACATGCTTGTTTGTGCGAATTTCGATCCCACATTCATGAAAAGAATTAAAACTGCAGATGAGATGCGGGTTCATGAGTTTGACTGGCAAACAAGTCAACAATCATCGGAATGGTTGGGAAAATACCAATTCCGAAACCAAAGATCAAGGTGATGCTCATTGTTTTTTCAATATTCGTGTATTGGTGCATCATAAACTTGTTCCGGACGGACAGACTTTCAATAAGAAGTTCTATTTGACCATATTGAGGCGTTTGCGTGAGAACATCCGTCCAAAACGGTAGGAATTCTGCAAGAACACTTCCTCAACGCATCGAGCCACGATTGTGACCGAATTTAAGGCCAAAAACGCAATGAATGACATCGAACAATTACCGTATTCACCAGATTTGGTTCCGTGAGATTTTTTCTTGTTCCCCAAACTGAAATTGACGCTCCGTGGAACCCATTTTCCGTCGATCGAAGAGATAAAACTAAATTCGCTGAAGGAGCTGAAGGTCAACCCTGAAAGTGCCTATGAAAATTGCTTCGAGGACTGGAAAAATCGTCGCGCATAAGCGTATTACATCTGGTTGGGGATTACTTTGAAGGCGGCAAAATAAATATTGATGAATAATTAAATATATTGCGTTTTTTTTTTAATTTTTGGGTACTTTTTTGTCACAATACATATTATCTCAACTTTTCCAATAGTTCTCACGCTGAATTTGTCTAATTTTAGTAGAGATTAAATACTTACATACTTCTGTTAACACATATTTACAAAAGTAATTATTTTACATAATCTCAAATTACCATTCAAAAGCTAAATTCTTGAATGGAACTCAATCTCACGGTTACATATGGTCTGGTGTGCATAACGAATTATGAAGTAATAAACAAGTTATTCAACTGATAAACTCAACAAGCATTCAAACAAAATCAACACGGCTATCAGTTAGTCAATCACTTGGTCAACTCGCCAAATCACCACACACACACGCACACACATTGCAGACTTGCATTCAAATGCGCACAACCTGCGTGGTTAATATTACAGAGTATTCACACACACACTTGCACATAACAGCCGAAGCTTACAAGCATGAAGCCTGAATGTGGATATGTAAGGCACTCAGTCAGTCAGTTGGTTGGCTGACTTACAAACACACAAACAGCCAAACGCACGAAAGTAAGTCAGTGAGCCGATGAACCAGTGCAGCAGCATTGCGGCAGCGAGTTGGCGAGTTATTTTGTTTAGTTAGTCATCTGATGATATTACTTCATGCTTTTGCATTCGTACTTTCATACTTTCATGCCAGCGAAGTATAAACAAACGTGTAGCATATATGAAGACTGCTAGGTGTGTGTGTGAGTGTGTGTGCGCCAATATGCAATGCGACCAACGACCGACCGCAAACACAATGCGGGCCGCAGCGCAAAGAAAGGACGGTTGGACGGACGGACGGACGTATGTAGAAAGCGTCCATTGAATGCAGCGGTCGGTGGTGGTGACGCAGCTGCGGAGGGAGATAGCAAAGTTGTGTCGTAATGTCATTTACGATTTCATGGGTTTCCCTTCAACTGAGCCAAAAGAGCAGCCGAACAGCAGCGCATAGACAGTAACAGCAGCCAACAGACGAACAGCCAGCAGCGGCGATGAACAACGAAAACTGAAAATAAACAGGCAACAATAACAACAACAGCGGCAGTCGAGCATTCGTGGGCCACGGCGGCAGTGGTGGCAGCGACGACTTTCACTCTCATTATGCGGCGTTGGCTGCGCACACAAATGCTTATATACAAACAACAACAATTCATATGCAGGTTTGCTAGCTTTTTCGTGCGTTAATATGAAAGCGGCAAGAGCTTTCCTATGGCAAATGCACAGCACACATAATATATTATATTATATCAACTAAATACGTAAGCATATGTGTGTTTGTGTGACTGAAATGCGTTGGGTATCTGTATCACTACCGTCTGCTGGCTACAATCGGTTTCCTTGTGTTTTGATTGTTCGCACTTTTGTGTCTCTTTCCTTTTCCTTTTCGTTTTATTTTGGCTTTTTTTACTGTGTTTTTATTATTTAATGCTTTTGTTGTATTTTTTTATTATTTATTTTTGTTGTTGTTTTTTTGTTTTTGGCAACATCATCGACAATGTAATTATTATTTCGCTATCGTTGCTGACTTTTGCTTCCATCGCTTGACTGACTGACTGAATGACTTGCTTGTAGCTTTTGACTTATTAAGTGTTCATATGTTTATTATAATTTAAAGTATAAACCTATATACACACACATATGTGAGTGTACATACAGTTATGTGTGCTGGTACTATACTTTTACTTTCATTTGCTTTCGCACTTAATTTGGCTAATGAAAAGGTGGGAAAAAAGTTTGAGTGAAAAGTAATTTCGAAAGTTAAAAGTGAACCATAACCGCTCACTGTGTAAAACTATTATTAAATTTGTTAAAGAAAAACACAACAAAAAAATAAGTGTACATTTAATTTATGGTCTTGGAATTGGAAGTTAGGACTCATCCATCCTCACTTTGCTTTGCAATTTTCTTTTTCACTTTCATTTATTGTAATTATTTTTGTGTTTGTTTAGTTTTAATTTTTTATTGTTATTCATGTAGTTATCATATGTTTTAGTCATAATTATTTAATTTAACATATTTCTTTACTTTTTTGGTTTTATTGTTATTATATTTTTTATTATATTATTATTTTTTTTCAATTATTATTAAGATTATTTTCAATTTCTAAAACATTTTTTGTTTGCCATTTTTATACCCTGAACAGGTTACATTAAGTTTGCCACGAATTTGGTAGCACGAATAAAGAAAAGTCGGAAACCCCATAAATTTTTTTTTAACATATATGTAATATTGTTATATTAATTTTTTGCCAGAGGCCATTGCTCTTCGGGTTTGTTTGTTACATGCCTGTAAATTTAAACTTTTTTTGATTATCGAAAAATAAATTTGTTTTCAATTTTCTTAATTTTTTAAACTAACTTTTTTTTTAATTTTTTTTGTATTTGAAAATTAATGTTTTTAATTTTCTTAATTTTTAAATTTTTTTTTTGCTAATTTAAATATTGTTTTAATAATTTTTCGTATTGAAAACTAATTTTGTTTATAATTTTCTTAGTTTTTGAAAATTAATTTGTTTTTAATTTTTTAGTATTTGAAAATTAGTTCTTTTGCATTTTTGCATAATTTCCGAATTTTTTTTAAATTAAATTTGTTTTTAGTTTTCTTAATTTTTTAGTATTTAAAAATAAATATTAATTTTTTTAGTGTAAGTTAATTTTTAACCACGAAGTTGGTAACGCCAGTAAAGAAACGTCGGAAACCCTAGAAAATATATGGTACAAATTGTTCGGATCGGACTACTTTGACATATAGCTCTCATATAAATTGACCGATCAAATTTAAGATAAAGATCTTTTTATTCAGTAGTTTTAACGTTTTTTTTTTTAATTTTGCAATAAATATTAATATTTTTTATATTAATCTAACTTTTTAAAATAAGCTATTAAGATAGATGGATAGAAAATTGAGGCTTTGCACTGCGACCTATGGTCAATTGTGCACTCTACTATATATCATATGGTCACAAAGGTCCAGCATTCTAAACAATTCCAGGAGCTTGTTAGGCGCGACTGAGCTGATGTGATCCTTGTCTACGCAGATAGAACCTAAGGCCCTGAGCCTGCTTCTATAAATTGCTGGGCCATC
Source organism: Bactrocera neohumeralis (assembly GCF_024586455.1). Lineage (NCBI taxonomy): Eukaryota > Metazoa > Arthropoda > Insecta > Diptera > Tephritidae > Bactrocera > Bactrocera neohumeralis. The sequence continues at coordinate 6,581,051 of NC_065921.1, forward strand.
TAGAAACAGGTGTTCTGGAGTTTCCTGTTCCATGTCGCAAAACTGGAAGTTTGCGCAAGATACTATGCCTATGCTATGTTGGACAAGTGCTTCCTAACCCTGCAGTGCCCTGTATTGAGCGCGACAAGGAGGCGGAATTTGTCTCTAGTGAGGTTGATCATTTCTTTAAACCATTGCAAGGTTGTTTCCTCCTAGAATTAGCTTAACATGGCGCATTCCTGTTATTTTATTAGAAAACTCTTCTGAGCACTTAATTATGTTAATATTTATTTTTAAATTTAATTAAATAATTTTGCTATTTTTTCATTTTTTTTTTTATTTATTTTCATTATTTTTCAGCAACCCATTTTTAGTTTTATATTTTTACTGTTGTGAGATTTTTGTATTGTAATTTTTAATTTTTTCTAATTAATTAATTAATTATTTTTAATTACATTTAAGGTAATTAATTATAATTTTTTTATTTTTATTATTACTAATTGTTAATCCCATTGTACGGTTTCATATTACAATGTGAAAAAAAGATAAAAATCTGGCAACTCTGCCAAACAATAACATTACAAATCGAAAATTTGTTCCGAATTATGATAAGCAGAGTTGTAATATTTGGTTCCAATCCGTAAGGAGCTACCTTACTTATATATAATAATATATATGTACATAGATAGTTTTATAGTTTTTACGAATAACTTTCATTTGCCCAATTCCTTCAGTGGACTTCCTTCAGTCTGTCAGCCTTTATAACCCACTTGCACACACACATACCCATATACATATGAGTGTACAGGTGCATGTGCATGTATGGGTCTATGTCGCTGACTGCTGCCAATTGCAGTTTGGCACGCTACTCCCAGCAAACAGTCGCTCACCCTTCTTGCCCCTGCCACTTCTAACCTTTGCTACTTTTTTACCTATTTTCGCTTGTTTTCCCTTATCCTTTTCGCTTACTTCTTATTGCACTTGTAAACATATATAGTACATATATATGTATATGTACATAATACGAGTACTTTAGTGTTCCATCTTACGTACATAGTTATTATGTTTTTTGGGTGAGAAATTGTGTTTTGCTTATTTTTACCTTTTATTGATCCGCTAGAGTTGTTGTGTCCCGGCGATTGTACGTTGCTTTGCCCTAAATTGTTCGCGTGTGCTTCCAGCTTGCATGTAACACTGCTCCACATGTCAAACATACGTTGCGTATACATTATAGTAATTTGTTGTTATTGTTGTTGTTGCTGTTGGTAATGTTGCACGTCGTTTTAGTTGTGTTGAATGTTTGTTTGCTGTCTATCAAATGTATGTTTGTATGCGTGAGTATGTATATATGTGTTTGCTTGTAATGTTTAGTTGTTGTTGTTATTATTATATGCTTTATTGTTTTTGTTATTACGAAACTTTCAGCTTCAATAGCTTGGCGCAAGCTAACTAACCGTTTGTTGTTGTTATTATTGTTGTTGCAGGTGTGTTGGTATGTGCGCGAAGCTTTAATGTTTTTGCCAACCAGCTGCAGCGCACACAGACAGACAGACAGGCAACTGCAAGCAACTTTTATGCTTGTTTGCGTGTGTGTGTGTTATATTTTATTTTGTTATTATTTATTTATTGTTTTTTGTTGTTATTGCTTGTATGCAGTTTATTTTAATTTTTTTCAGTTATTTTATGTACACGTTTTCTTCTGTTGTTGTTGTTGCTTGTTGCCGCTTCCGTTTTTTTGCAAGTTTTTTGTCGCGCTTTTTTTTTAATTTTCCTTTATTGTTTGTGGGAATTGTATTAATTAACTTGGCTTTTAATTATTTAATTTGAAAATTTTGCGCCGTGTGAAATTTTCGCACTCGAACAAATTGCGTTTCTCAAAAGCTTTCGTCCTCGTCTACGTGCCGCAGGCATTGTAGTCGCGCACATTTCGTTCAATTGTTTTTGTTGTTATTTTTTTAAATTAGGAAAACCGTTAATTTTTGCCACAAATAATATGTTTTTCTTAATTATTTGCTTTTTTGTTGCAAAAAAATTGTTTCGAAGTTTTTTTTCACGAAATTTTTTATAATTTTCGTTCACTTTTACTAGCAAGTATTTAACAATAATTAAGTTTTAATAATTTTTTCAAATGCTGCATTATATTATTTACTTATCAGCGTCTGTTTTACAACTACTTTTATACAAAAACTTTAACGGCTATGACTATGCTATGCTATGTTATGTATGTATGTATACTTTGAATAAGTTTGTTTAATATATTTGTAATATTGTTATATTAATTTTTTGCCAGGGGGGCCATTGCACTTCGGAGTTGTGTGTTATATGCTTGTAAATTAAAACTTGTTTTTAATTATTTTTTAATTATTGAAAA